>NC_133327.1:651959825-652284325 GCF_042186555.1 Aquarana catesbeiana
ACAATTTTGAAAAACATTTTCCTTCCACTTCACAATTATGTGCCACTTTGTGTTGGTCTATCACATAAAATCCCAATAAAATACATTTACATTTTTCGTTGTAAAATGACAAAATGTGGAAAATTTCAAGGGCTATGAATATTTTTTCAAGGCACTGTCTTTTTTTTCAACAGAGCAGTGTGAAAGCACCCTTTAGGGTTATGATCAGACTAAAATTGTTCTATGTGGTACCTAGGATACACTGTAATGCCCTGTACACACAATAGGATTTTCCGACAACAAAACCGTGGATTTTTTTCCGACGGATGTTGGCTCAAACTTGCCTTGCATAAGCACGGTCACACAAACCTTGTCGGAAATTCTGACCGTCAAGAACGCGGTGACGTACAACACGTACGACGAGCCGAGAAAAATGAAGTTCAATAGCCAGTGCGGCTCTTCTGCTTGATTCCGAGCATGCGTTTACTTTTGGGTGTCGGAATGGTGTACACACGCTCGGAATTTCCGACAACAAGTTTTGTTGTCGGAAAATTTAAGAACCTGCTCTCAAACATTTGTTGGCGGAAATTCCGAAAACAAATGTTCTATGGAGCATACACACGGTCGGAATTTCCAACAACAAGCTCACATTGAACATTTTCCGTCGGAAAATCCGACCATGTGTACGCGGCATTACTGTTTTTGATGAACCGCAGAATTTTTAAATTATATATTTTTTAATTATTCTGTCTAATTCATTATGAGGTTTGTCAAATGCCGCGTACACATGGTCAGACTTTCTGGGAAGCTAGGTCCGACGTACTTGCCGCCAGACTTCCGGCGGACTACCGCCGGACTTTCTGAACGGACGGACTTGCCTACACACGACCGGACTTTCCGGAATCTGGTCTTCCCGACGGACTTCCGCTGGACTTTCAGAATGAACGGACTTTCCCACACACGGACAAGTCCGTTCATTTTGAACGTGACTCGGGTACGACGGGACTAGAAAAGGAAGTCAATCTCGCCGCTTTTATCGGCGAGATTAAAACCTTGCGAGCCCTGTCGCAGGCATCCCAGGCCCTTAGGTCTGGTATGGAACTTAAAGGGGAACCCCCTACGCCGAAAAAACGGCGTGGGGGTCCCCTCAAAATCCATACTAGACCCCGATCCGAGCACGCAGCCCGGCCAGCCAGGAAAGGGGGTGGGGACGAGCGAGCGCCCCCCCCCCCCCGAACCATACCAGGCCGTATGCCCTTAACATGGGGGGGTGCTTTGGGGGAGGGGGCGCCCTGCTGTGCCCCCCCACCACAAAGCACCTTATCCCCATGTTGATGAGGACAAGGGCCTCTTCCCGACAACCCTGGCCTTTGGTTGTCGGGGTCTGCGGGTGGGGGGCTTATCGGAATCCGGGAGCCCCCTATAATAAGAGGGCCCCCAGATCCTGGCCCCCCCACCCTATGTGAATGAGTATGGGGTACATGTTACCCCTACCCATTCACCTAGGGAAAAAGTGTCAATAATAAAACACACTACACAGGTTTTTAAAATAATTTATTAAACAGCTCCGGGGGGGATCTTCCTCCGGCTTCGGGGGTCTTCTTCCGGCTTCGGGGGTCCCACCGGTTCATCTTCTCCCGGCGTCCGGTTGGTTCTTCTCCGCTCTCTCCGGCCTCTTCTCCCGGTGTTCCAATTCTTCGGCCGGCTCCTCCGCTGTCTTCAGGTAGCTCTCTTGCAGCGGAGGTCCGGACTTCTGGGCTTCTTGTCTTCTCTTCAGGAAGCACAGAAGTCCGGACCTCCGCTGGCAAGAGAGCTACCTGAAGACAGCGGAGGAGACGGCTGAAGAATTGGAACACCGGGAGAAGAGGCCGGAGAGAGCGGAGAAGAACCAACCGGACGCCGGGAGAAGATGAAGCGGAGGGACCCCCGAAGCCGGAAGAAGACCCCCGAAGCCGGAGGAAGATCCCCCCCGGAGCTGTTTAATAAATTATTTTAAAAACCTGTGTAGTGTGTTTTATTATTGACACTTTTTCCCTAGGTGAATGGGTAGGGGTAACATCAGTGGCGTAGCGTGGGGGGTGCGGGGGGTGCCGTGGCCCTGGGCGCGACATTTAGGGGGGCGCAATTTCGTGCCACCTCCTAATTTTAATCTCCTGTGTCCCCCGCGCTCCGGCCACCATGTTAATTGTTTGGCGCCCTGTGATTGGGCATATGGGGGTCATGTGCGGTGTGGGGCTGGCCTAACCGCGATCACAGTTACTCCTGGAGTCCCGCCTCCACACATGACCCCCATACGCCCAATCACAGCGCGCCGGGAAACAATTAACACGGCGGCCGGAGCTCGGGGGAGACAAGCACTGCAAAGTGTGAGCCGCCGGGGCCGCTGTCTTCGCCTCCTCCTCCTCTCCTCCGGACCGATGCAGGACAAGAAGGTGAGGGGGGAGGAGAAGAGAGAGGCGCCGTATATGTAGTGTCAGTGTAGGAAGACTGTAGGCGGGGCAGTATAGTGGACAGTGTAGTATAGTGGTCAGTGTAGTGTAGTGGACAGTATATTGGTCAGTGTAGTGGACAGTGTAGTATAGTGGTCAGTGTAGTGTAGTGGACAGTGTAGTATAGTGGTCAGTGTAGTGGACAGTGTAGTATAGTGGTCAGTGTAGTATAGTGGTCAGTGTAGTATAGTGTAGTGGACAGTATATTGGTCAGTGTAGTGGTCAGTGTAGTATAGTGGTCAGTGTAGTATAGTAGACAGTATAGTGTAGTAGTCAGTGTAGTGGTCAGTGTAGTATAGTGGTCAGTGTAGTGTAGTGGACAGTATAGTATAGTAGTCAGTGTAGTGGACAGTGTAGTATAGTGGTCAGTATAGTGTAGTGGACAGTATAGTGGTCAGTGCAGTTCTCAGTGTAGTGGACAGTGTAGTATAGTGGTCAGTGTAGTGGTCAGTGTAGTATAGTGGTCAGTGTAGTGGTCAGTGTAGTATAGTGGACAGTATAGTAGTCAGTGTAGTGGTCAGTGTAGTATAGTGGTCAGTGTAGTATAGTGGTCAGTGTAGTGGACAGTATGGTATAGTAGTCAGTGTAGTGGTCAGTGTAGTATAGTGGTCAGTGTAGTGTAGTGGACAGTGTAGTATAGTGGTTAGTGTAGTGGACAGTATAGTATAGTAGTCAGTGTAGTGGACAGTGTAGTATAGTGGTCAGTATAGTGTAGTGGACAGTATAGTGGTCAGTGCAGTGTAGTTCTCAGTGTAGTGGTCAGTGTAGTATAGTGGTCAGTGTAGTGGTCAGTGTAGTATAGTGGACAGTATAGTATAGTAGGCAGTGTAGTGGTCAGTGTAGTATAGTGGTCAGTGTAGTATAGTGGTCAGTGTAGTGGACAGTGTAGTATAGTGGTCAGGACAGTATAGTGGTCAGTGCAATGTAGTTCTCAGTGTAGTATAGTGGTCAGTGTAGTATAGTAGTCACTGTAGTGGACAGTGTAGTATAGTGGTCAGTATAGTATAGCGGACAGTATAGTGGTCAGTGTAGTGTAGTGGACAGTGTAGTGGTCAGTGTAGTGTAGTGGACAGTGTAGTGGTCAGTATAGTGGACAGTATAGTGTAGTGGACAGTAAAGTGGTCAGTATAGTGGAGAGTATAGTGTAGTGGTCAGTATAGTGGACAGTATAGTGTAGTGGACAGTAAAGTGGTCAGTATAGTGGAGAGTATAGTGTAGTGGTCAGTGTAGTGTAGTGGACAGTGTAATAAGCACTGTAGTGTAGTTCTCAGTGTAGTATAGTCGTCAGTATAGTGTAGTGTAGTGGACAGTATAGTGTAGTGGACAGTGTAGTTCTCAGTGTAGTGGTCAGTAAAGTGGACAGTATAGCGTAGTGGACAGTATAGTGGTCACCGTAGTGGACAATATAGTGGACAGTATAGTATAGTGGTCAGTGTAGTGGGCAGTATAGTGGTCAGTGTAGTGTAGTGGACAGTATAGTGGACAGTATAGTGGACAGTGTAGTGGTCAGTGTAGTGTAATGGTCAGTGTAGTGGGCAGTATAGTATAGTGGTCAGTGTAGTTCTTAGTGTAGTGGACAGTATAGTATAGTGGTCAGTGTAGTTCTCCATGTAGTGGACAGTATAGTATAGTGGTCAGTGTAGTTCTCAGTGTAGTGGACAGTATAGTATAGTGGTCAGTGTAGTTCTCAGTGTAGTGGACAGTATAGTATAGTGGTCAGTGTAGTGTGTAATGGTCAGTAAAGGAATCAGGTTGGTCAGTGTTGAAATAAAGTAGGTTAGTGTAATGGTCAGTATAGGAATCAGGTAGGTCAGTACTATTGTATTTGAAGGGACTCGGGGAGTGCTAAAAGTCCGCAGGTTGGGGGGCGCAAATTACTTGCCTTGCCCTGGGTGCTGACAACCCACGCTATGCCACTGGGTAACATGTACCCCATACTCATTCACATAGGGTGGGGGGGCCGGGATCTGGGGGCCCTCTTATTATAGGGGGCTCCCGGATTCCGATAAGCCCCCCGCCCGCAGACCCCGACAACCAACGGCCAGGGTTGTCGGGAAGAGGCCCTTGTCCTCATCAACATGGGGACAAGGTGCTTTGTGGTGGGGGGGGCACCGCAGAGCGCCCCCTCCCCCAAAGCACCCCCCCATGTTGAGGGCATGCAGCCTGGTACGGTTCAGGAGGGGGGGCGCTCGCTCGTCCCCACCCCCTTTCCTGACCGGCCGGGCTGCGTGCTCAGATCCGGGTCTGGTATGGATTTTAGGGGGACCCCCGCGCCGGTTTTTCGGCGTAGGGGGTTCCCCTTAAAGTTCCATACCAGACCTAAGGGCTTGGGATGCCCCCCGCGCTTGCCGCAATAGGAAAATTTGTTTTTCCTATTGCAGCGAGCGCGAGATGCAGTACCCTGCTCCTCCGTCATATCTGGTCTGTCGGACCAGCATACAGAGGAACGGGCTTTCCGTCAGGAACTGAGTCCGGCGGAGTTACGACGTAAAGATTTGAAGCAAGTTTCAAATCTAAAGCACGTCGGATTTCCGACCGAAACGGTCCGTCGGATTTGGTCCGGCGGCGTCCGTCGGACTTTTGTAGGTCTAAAGTCCGACCGTGTGTACGCGGCATTACAGATACAACCGGCCTTTTCAGGGCAACCATATTGCTGATGCGGCCCGCAATGAAAGTGAGTTTAAAACCCCTGCCCTAATCAATGTTCCCACTGCAGACTGCTGAGGTCCAAGGGCCGCACATCATATACCAAAGGGTTGGAGGCGGCCCTTGGGCCGCAGGTTTAGCACCAAGGGTATAAAGCCCCTTCATTTGCCAGTCATGCTTTGCTACCCATTGTTAACCCAGTGACACTTGCTTTAGGCTTATATTTTGAGCCTGATGTTTCCTCAGCATTAAAGAATGTATTGACCACACAGTAAACAGTCAATATATTCCTCTAAGCTCGGGACAGATTTATGGTGTCACATGGTGTCGGACATACCAACAATTCCTCCAGCCTCAGACATTTGTTGACATGTGTTCAGTTGAATCTACATGGTCAGAAGACAGAACTCTAACAGATGTCGTGCATTCTAAGTACATTATGAAGGATTCCATTTTTGTGTTTATTCTTAACCACTTCAGCCCCGGAAGGATTTACCCCATTCCTGACCAGAGCATTTTTTTGCGATTCGGCACTGCGTCGCTTTAGCTGACAATTGCACGGTCGTGCAACGCTGTACAAAACAAAATTGACGTCCTTTTTTTCCCACAAATAAAGGTTTCTTTTGGTGGTATTTGATCACCTCTTCGGTTTTTATTTTTTGCGCTATAAACAAAAAAAGAGCGACAATTTTGAAAAAAAAGCAATATTTTTTGCTATAAAAAAATAACCCCCAAAAATATATAAAAAAACACATTTTTTCCTCAGTTTATTCTTCTACATATTTTTGGTAAAAAAAAATCAAAATAAGCGTATATTGATTGGTTTGTGCAAAAGTTATAGCGTCTACAAAATAGGGGACAGATTTATAGCATTTTTATTATTAATTTTTTTTTACTAGTTATACAACGATCAGAGCTATAAATAGCCACTGATTACTGTATAAATGACACTGGCAAGGAAGGGGTTAAACACTAGGGGGCGATGAAGGGGTGTCCTAGGGAGGGATTCTAACTGCAGGGGGGATGGGCTTCCACTGACATGACAGTGATCACTGCTCCTGATGACAGGGAGAAGTGATCTCTGTCAGGTCACAAGGCAGAACAGAGAAATGCCTTGTTTACATAGGCATCTCCCCGTTATGCCTCTCCGTCTCACGATCACTGACCGCCGGCGAACATCTAGTTTGCCGGACCCGTGGTCATGCTCCCACGGCGCGTGCGCCCGCAAGGTGCCAAATTCAAAGGGACGTACAGGTACGCCCATTTGCCTGTGCGGGCCATTCTGCTGACGTATATGTGTGTGCAGCGGTCGGCAAGCGGTTAAAGTGTTACTAAACCCACAACAGTAAAATCAGTCTGTATATGCAGTAACGCATGCTTGTTATACTCACTGTGAAACCTAAGGGGTTAATCCTCTGCATTGTGTAAAGAGGCTGTTTGGTCCTTTCTTCTCTGATCCTCCCCTTCTTTTACTGTCCACAATCCATCTACTTATACACCAGAGCCTTGGAGGCACTCTGCACATGCTCAGTTTGGAGTGCACTGCTAGAGCATTATTTTTTTTTTTTTCGTGGAGAGTGCATGTGATCAGCACAGGGCCAATCAGCGCTGTGCAGACAGAGGGTCAGGGGTCCTACAGCCTCATAGGACAATCAGGCGAGAATGAAAACTCCTCCTACAAGCACCAGTGCTCGGGCGGACACTGATAGAAGTCACAAGCGCTGCATAAACTGTTGGCGCTATATAAATCCTGTATAATAATAATAAAATAATAATAAGCCACAAGACTGCTATATACTGCTGATGGGAAAAGGTATTTAGCAGTTTATATTTACTAAAATAATTGCAGAAAAGAATAGAATAGAAAGAATATAACAATATAACTGTTTTCAGAAATTCGAATTTTGAATAGAATAAATTCGAATAGAATAGAAAATAATAGAAAAGAATAGAACAGAAAATAAAAGAATAGAATAGAAAAAAACAATAGAATGGAATAGAAAAAAATATAACCATCTTCCAAAATTCGAATTTCAAATAGAATAAACTCAAATTCGATTAAAATAGAAAAATAATAGAATAGAATAAACAATATAATAGAATAGAAAGAATATAACAATATAGCTGTTTTCCGTAATTAAAATAAAATAAATTTGAATTCCAATAGAATAGAATAGAAAAGAAAAGAATAGAACAGAAAATAATAGAAGAGAGTAGAAAAAAAAAACAATACAATAGTATGAAATAGAAAGAATATAACCATCTTCTAAATTTCAAATTTTGAATAGAATAAAATATAACTGTTTTTCACATTTTTAATAAAATAAATTCAAATAGAATAGAAAATAATAGAAAAGAATAGAATAGAAAATAAAAGAATAAAATAGAAAAAACAATAGAATGGAATAGGAAGAATATAGCCATCTTCGAAATTCGAATAGAATAAATTCAAATTCGAATAGAATAGAAAAATATTAAATAGAACAATAGAATAGAATATATCGATATAGCTGTTTTCCGTAATTTGAATAAAATAAATTTGAATTCCAATAGAATAGAAAGAAAAGAATAGAACAGAAAATAAAAGAATAGAATAGAATAGAAAAAACAATACAATAGAATGAAATAGAAAGAATATAACCATCTTCCAAATTTCAAATTTTGAATAGAATAAAATATAACTGTTTTTCACATTTTTAATAAAATAAATTCAAATAGAATAGAAAATAATAGAAAAGAATAGAATAGAACAGAAAATAAATGAATAAAATAGAAAAAACAATAGAATGGAATAGAAAGAATATAACCATCTTTGAAATTCAAATAGAATAAATTCAAATTTGAATAGAAAAGAATAGAATAGAAAATAATAGAATAGAATAAACAATAGAATAGAAAGAATAGAACAATATAGCTGTTTTCCATAATTTAAATAAAATAAATTTAAATTTCAAAGGATAGAGTAGACAAGAAAAGAATAGAACAGAAAATAATAGAATAGAATAGAAAAAAGCAATACAATAGAATGAAATGGAAAGAATATAACCATCCTCCAAAATTAGAATTTTGAATAGAATAAAATATGACGTTTTTTCACAGAATAAATTTGAATAGAATAGAAAATAATAGAAATGAAAAGAATATAACAGAAAATAAAAGAATAAAATAAAAAAACAATAGAATGGAATAGAAAGAATATAACCATCTTCCAAATTTCGATTCTCAAATAGAATAAATTTGATTTCAAATGGAATTCGATTTGAATTTTCTGAATTCGGAAAAATAGAATAGATTCGAATTCGAATAAACCAAACGAATTCCGAAAACGAATTAAACAAATTTAACTAAACCAATTTATGTAAATACCGAATCGAAACTAAACACATTTTTTCGTTCTGCACATGCTCTGTGTACTGTAGGAGACCAGATATAGTGAATGCAGGGTCCTGGGTCCTGGGTTTGGTAACACTTTAAAGCTGAACTCCAGGCAGAAAAACATTCACTGAAACAGATTCCTCAATAGCCATAAAGCATATAAAATCACTTTGTGTGCACCAAACATCTTTGCAAACCCAGATTTTACTTTGTAAAAGTCCCTCCTGTCCATCCTGGTTGTCCCCACCCCTATCATTTATTGGTTTTCAGTTCTTCCAATCACGGAGGCTCAGCGTTGTTAAAGCGGAACTTCAGTCATTTTTTTTCAACTTCCCATCTATTAAATCTTCTGCCCTTGTTGTTTTAACTTTGGATAGTAAAACTTTTTTTTTTCTGCTAGTAAATACCTTATACAGCCCACTTCCTGTTCTTTAGCCTAGGCTTATGTCATCATGTACAGCTCTCTCTCTCACCATAGCTCCCAACTGTCCCTGATTCCGAGGGACTGTCCCTGATTTGGAGCAATGTCCCTCTGTCCCCCATTCCTCCTCATTTGTCCCTCATTTTGGTCTGATCTATATAGATGTATATAAAATGCACTTTTTATCTTTCAAAAAAGTGTTTCCCAGTGCTAAACCTGATCCAAATTATAAATTGCTGCATTTGTAAATTTTAAGAGCCAATATAAAGGAATAGTAGTGGTTAAAAAAAAGCCCTTGTGGATTAATTTAACCTTTTTTTTGGTTAATTCTCCTTTAAGGGGGTGTGGCAGGGGGCGTGTCCTATGCCTACATACATTTGCCAGTAGGTGTCCCTCATTCCCATCTCAAAATGTTGGGAGGTATGTATCACTCTCCTGAGAGTTTGCCAGGAAGGGAAGGGGGGGTGAGTCATAAGAGGGCCAATGGGAGCTGCAGAGCTGGTGGCGTGCCTCTGTATGTCTGTGTAAATCCTTGAAGTGAATAGGCAGCAGCTTCAGCTGCCCACCGTTAAAATGGATGCAGCCAGACTCAGTGGAGGGAGATTTCTTCAGCATATTTGGCTAGTACAGAATCACAGCATATATAAAATAATATGCAAAGTGGTTGGAGGGAAGCTTCAGAATGGCAAAGATGTTTTTATTACAGATTATGTGAGCAGGCTGCAGTTCTTCTTTAAGGACGTGGCTTCCCAGCCCGCTCCTTAGCAACCAGCTATATAAAGTTTTTTTAAATTGAAAAAAAAAAACGCAACAAATACCCAACACTTGCGTTTCTGGTGCGACTCCATTGAAGTCTATTATGCGCAAAACGCAATCTGCTGCGGGGGGGGGAGTCCCCGACACTTTCCAAAAACGCTCCAGCTGAAGAATGTGTACCATAGGAAACCATGTTAAATTGGACTGTAGTGCGTTTCTGCAAAACGCACCAAAAAAGCACACAGGTGTGAACGTAGGGTAAAGATACTGTCCACTTCATCCAATCAGAGAGTGCTTTGCATTCATAATAAAATAAGTTTTTTGGAGTAGAAATACACTTTATTGGCTAACCTAGCTGCTCCCCATATGATCTGCGGTGGATCTCTTTTCAGAGGACATTTGACAGGTTCACGTTGGATCACGTTCTGCTCAACTGCCTGCTTTTACTGCCCCCCCCCCCCCCCCTCCTCCAGGCCGCCCATGTGAAGGATCCCTTACAGGTTTCATTGATACGAATATGACTTTGTTTCCTTGTCTCTCCTTGTTTGTGGTGTCTGGTGTAGATCAGGCGGCCCGGCACGGTGTAGAAGAAGCCGGATTGAGCTCGGGCCTCACAGATGGCTCATTGTAGTAGCAGATCCACTACAGGAAGTAGAGGAGGGAGCATTGCTGCTGTCACACTGCGACCACTCATGATGTTTTCTGGGTTTCTCCTCTCATAGAGAAAGCATGGCAGAGCAGCTGGAATGTGACGGCTCCATAGACTGGGAACAGCGATGTGTCGCTCTGGAATCGCAGCTCATGAAGTTCCGGATCCAAGCCAACAGGATCAGGGAGCTGCTGGCAGAGAAGGTAAGGTCACATGACTATTCGTATTTAAAGGAACGAAAGGCAGCGAAGCCAGCGCCGAACGATTAATGTGTCCCGTCATCAAACATTACAGAGAGGGGGGGGGGGGGGGCAGGGTGGGATTTCTGCGATCGCTGAGCCAGCTTGTCACACATGTTTCCAAATCCAGATTACATAGATAACAAGGACATGGAAAATGGAAGAGAAAATTGTATTCTTTTTTTTTTTTTTAAATTGAAAAGGTTCAGAAATGACATTTATGCCTGATGCACACTGGACGCTTTTAGGCTGCACTCAGACCTCAGCGTTTTGAATCGCGGGCGGATTTGTCACGATTCTGCCCACAATTTCAAAGCGCCGAGGTGTGATGACAAATCGCAGTACGCACGTTTTAGATGCCATTCATTTGGCAGATTTGCCGCGATTTTGCCCGCCATTTCTAAGCGCCGAGGTGTGAATAACAAATCGCAGAACACACGTTTGAGATGCCATTCATTTGGTAGATTTGCCGCAATTCTGCCCGCGATTTCAAAGCGCTGAGGTGTAATGACAAAGCGCACATTTAAGATGCCATTCATTTGAATGGCACTTAAAATCACAGTGCGGTTCTGATGCAATAAATCATGGCAACCCGCATCGCGTGAAGCGTGTCGCTCCAGAAGTAGCTCCTGAACTTTTTTTTTTCACATGATGCGGGCTGCCACAAGTTATCAACAATCGCGGCAGAACCACACTGCGATTTTAGGTGTCATCGCACACCTCAGCTCTTTTGAAATCGAGAGCAGAATCGCGGCAAATCTACCCGCAATTCAAAACGCCGAGGTGTGATGACAAATCGCAGAATGCACATTTGAGATGCCATTCATTTGAATGGCACCCAAAATCGCAGTGCGGTTCTGCCGCGATTGTCGATAACTTGCGGGACCAGCATCATGTGAAGCTTGTTGCTCAAAAAAAAAAAGTTCAGGAGCTACTTTTGGAGCGACATGATTCACACGATGCGGGTTGCCATGATTTATTGCATCAGAACCGCACTGTGATTTTAAATGCCATTCAAATGAATGGCATCTTAAATGTGCGCTCTGCGATTTGTCATTACACCTCAGCGCTTTGAAATCGCAGGCAGAACTGCGGCAAATCTGCCAAATTAATGGTATCTCAAACGTGCGTTCTGTTTGAGAAATGGCGATAAATCGCGGCAACCTGCAACACGTGAAGCATGTCGCTCCAAAAGTAGCTCCTGATTTTTTTTTTGGGGGCAACAAGCTTCACATGATGCGGGTTGCCGCAAGGTTATCACACGACAATCGCGGCAGAACCACACTGCAATTTTAGGTGCCATTCAAATGGCATCTCAAATGTGCGTCCTACGATTTGTCATTCACAGCTCGGTGCTTTGAAATAGTGAGCAGAATCTCGGCAAATCTGCCCGCGATTGAAAGCGCCGAGTTGTGATGACAAATCGCAGAGCGCACATTTGAGATGCCATTCATTTGGCAGATTTGCCGCGATTCTGCCCGCCATTTTCAAAGCGCCGAGGTGTGATGACAAATTGCAGAGCGGAAATTTAAGATGCCATTCATTTGAATGGCACCTAAAATCGCAGTGCGGTTCTGGTGCCATAAATTGCGGCAACCCGCATTGTGTGAAGCATGTCGCCCCCAAAAGTAGCTCCTGAACTTTGTTTTTGGGCAACAAGCTTCACATGATGCGGGTTGCCGCAATGTTATCACACGACAATCGCGGCAGAACCACACTGCGATTTTAGGTGCCATTCAAATGGCATCTCAAATGTGCGCTCTGCAATTTGTCATTCACACCTCGGCGCTTTGAAATCGCGGGTAGAATCGCAGCAAATCTGCCCGCAATTCAAAAGGTATGAATGCAGCCTTAACGCTGCTGTTAGGGGAATCTGGCAGGTTTTGTTTTTTTTTTTTGCCTCTAAACGCCCCTCCATGTTAACCTATGGGGGGAGGGGGGGGGGTTACCTAAAGCAAATAGACTGTTGTGCTCTTTACAAAGTGCAGTTGCACTCTACAAGAGCTTAGAAAATGAGATGAAGCTTCACATTGCAAAGAATACCCAATCACATGCAAGGAAAGTTTACGTCGGCGCACGCGTATATTGTAAATATCTCCTAAACCGTGGAGGTTTAGGGAATATTTACAGTACCTACAGGTAAGTCTTATCATAGGCTTACCTGTAGGTACAAGTGGTGTAACTAGGATAACAGCCACTTTAAAGTGTTACTAAACCCACAACACTAAAATCAGTCTGTATATGCAGTAAAGGATGCTTATTTTACTCACCGTGGAACCTAAGGGGTTAATCCTCCACATTGTGTAAAAAAGCTGTTTAATCCTGTCTTCTCTGATCCTCTCCTTCTTCCATAGTCCCCAATCTTATCTCCTGATAGTACAGAGCCTTGGAGGCACTCTGCACATGCTCAGTTTGGTAGAGAGTTGTTTTTTTCAGCACTGTCTAGACAGAGTGTCAGGGGTCCTGCAGTCTCATAGGACAGTCAGGGGAGAATGAAACTAAAATACTAAAATAATTTCCATATTCTGTGTACTGTGGGAGACCAGATATAGTGAATGCAGAGTCCATAAAGACATGAATGAGTTTGGCCTCTTAGTTCCAGTGAAGGGACCTCTTAAGGCGTCAGCATACCAAGACATTTTGGACAATTTCATGCTCCCAACTTCGTAGGAATAGTTTGGTGATGGCCCCTTCTTGTTCCAACATGACTGCACACCAGTACTCAAAGCAAGGTCCATAAAGATATGGATGAGCGAGATTGGGGTGGAGGAACCTGACTGTCCTGCACAGAATCCTGACCTCAACCTGGTAGAACACTATTGAGATGAATTAGAGCGGAGACTGTGAGCCAGGCCTTCTCATCCAACATCAGTGCCTGACCTCACAAATGCTCTTCTGGAAGAATGGTCCAACATTCCCATAGATACACTCCTAAACCTTGTGGACAGCCTTCCCAGAAGAGTTGAAGCTGTTATAGCTGCAAAGGGTGGGCCAACTCAATATTGAACCCTACTGACTAAGACTGGGATGCCATTAAAGTTCATGTGTGTGTAAAGCCAGGCGTCCCAATACTTTTGGTAATATAGTGTATATTACATTGTTAGTTTTGGGTTTAATACTGCAGCAAAAGCTGACTTTGTGTTATCTTTAAATTAGTTATTTTTATCATAATATACTTTAGGCTGGAGTTTTACTTCTAATTCCTCTACAAGTTCCTTTGTATGTGGTGTTGTTTGTTCTTCATTAGTTTGTGGTTTTCATTTGGTTTTCTCTTGCATTTTCACACTTATGCCCCGTACACACGGTCGGAATCTCCTACAACAAGGTCCTATCACACATTTTCCATCGGAAAATCCGACTGTGTGTACGGGGCATTATGCTTAGATGTAGCAGAATACCATAGATTTTACTAAAGTGGTCCTTTAACCGCTTAATGACCACCCCACGTACATATACGGCGGCCCTTAAGTGCGAAATTGCGTACCTGTACGTGATTTTTTTTTCATCAGCTCTGGGGTGCGTGCACCGCCATTGTCCCGCTCCTGCTGTGATTGGACCCAGCAGGTGCCAATGTCCGCCGGAAACCTGGCGATCGTTCCGAGAGAGGCAGAACGGCGGTCTGCCTATGTAAACAAGGCAGATCGTCGTTCTGCTGGTAAGGAAGACAGAGATCTTGTGTTTCTGCTAAGCTTTGTCTTCCTACATTTAAACCCTCCCCCCGCACAGTAAGAAAACACTCCCAGGGAACACATTTAACCCTTTTATTGCCTTAGATGTTAGATCCTTCCCTGCCAGTGTCATTAGTACAGTGACAGTGCATTTTTTTTAGCACTGATCACTGTATTAGTGTTACTGGTCCCCAAAAAGTGTCAGTTAGTACAGTGACAGTGCTTTTTTTTTTTTTAGCACTGATCACTGTATTAGTGTCACTGGTCCCCAAAAGGTGTCAGTTAGGTGTCTGAAATGTCCGCCGCAAATTCACAGTCCCAGTAAAAAAATCGCTAATGCCGCCATTACTAGTAAAAAAAAAGTAAAAAGTCCAGAAATCCAACCCATAGTTTGTAGAAGCGATAACTTTTGCTCAAACCAATCATTATACGCTTATTGCGATTTTTTTTTTTACCAAAAATATGTAGCAGAATACATATTGGCCTAAATTGATGAAGAAATTCAATTTTTTTAAAAATTTTTATTGGATATGTTTTATAGCAGAATGTATAATAATGTATATAATGTATATTTTTTTTGTTTTCAAAATTGTCGCACTTTTTTTGTTTATATCAAAAAATAAAAACCGCAGAGTTTTACCGCCAAAAGAAAGCTCTATTTATGGGAAAAAAGGGACATCAGTTTTATTTGGGTACAGCGTTGCACAACCGCGCAATTGTCAGTTAAAGTAACGCAGTGGCGTATCGCAAAAAAATGGCCTGGTCAGGAAGGGGGTAAAACCTTCTGGGGGCTGAAGTGGTTAAAGTGATTGTAAATTTTTGTAATTGTATTGTCATTTTTTTAAATTAAAATAATGAAGAGATTTATTCTTACTGTACATGCTGTGTGTAAGGGTATTGTGCAGAGCGGCCCCTTACCTCCTCTTCTGCCGTTCCTCACCGACGCTCTCCGCTCCGCCTCTTTTGTGTTGCCCCCATTGCAAGCCGCTTGCACACCTGCAGGTGCACTCCTAAGCCAGGCTGTATGTATCCATAGACACACACAGCACAGTTTGCTCTGCCTCCGCCCCCAATCCCCCCCTCTCCCTTCTCACAGGATTTGACTGACAGCAGCAGGAGCCAATGGCTGCCGCTGGTATCAGCAAAGCCTGTGAGAGCTGGAAGAGGGGAGAGAAGAGTTGCATCCAGGCACAGTGCTGGATCGATACAGGACTCAGGTAAGTGTTCCTCCAGGCTGTAAGACCGGTCCCTGTACCCCTACCTTCCAGATGATGGGAATGAGGGACACCTATCAGCAAAAGCATGCAGGCATAGGACACACCCCTTGCCACACCCCCTTAAAGGAGAATTGTACAAAAAAAAAACAAGATTGGTTAAACCCACAAGTGCTTTTTTTTATCATTACTCTTCCTTTATATTGGCTTTTGGAATTTACAAATGCAGCAATTTAGAAATCAGATGAAAGGTTTAGCGCTGGAAAACACTTTTTGTTAGATAAAAAGTGCATTTTATATACAACTATATAGATCAGACCAAAATGAGGGACAAATGAGGAGGAATGAGGGACAGAGGAACATTGCTGCAAATCAGGGACAGTCCCGCCAAATCAGGGACAGTTGGGAGCTATGCCTGTACCATCTTCTCCTCTATGCCCTGGCAGGTCACATGTCTTCTGATGTCATCAAGTCCGATGCAGAGTCCTGCATTGAATATAAGGATGAGGAGAAAAGTCCCCTGTCAGAGCATAAGGGAGTACAGAGAACCTGAATGCCTTTTTGCAGCCGAAGGGGAGTTTTCACTTGCATGGGTTGTTTTTGACGGCGATGCCAGATGGTGGTCCCACCAGTCATGATCTGACTGCATTGTATAGAGCAGGGGTCAGCAATCTTTTTCCACTTAAGGGCTGGATTCAATGTATGTGAATGCATGGAGGGCCGCATTAGGCTTGCCACCTGTCCAGAAGTCACCCGGACAGTTCGGGTTTGGAATCATGCGCCCGGGTTTCTGTCTGAAATCCAGACACATTATTCACACTGGACTATGACTTCCCAGCAGGGTTTCCGGCGGCAGTTGTCTAAGCCGAAAGTGTCTCTTACTCTCTCTCACACTGCCCAGCACTAACACTCCCATCCCCCCACATACAGACAGGAGAGAGGGATCGATCTGCACCTCTTCCTCCCGCCCCTACCCCTCTGTGTCTGCCCACACTCCAATCCCTGGCGCTGTGCCTCAGAAAAGGAAAGTGGGGTGCCGGAAACTTGAAGCCCAGCAGCCGCTGATACATGGATTCAGATGTAAAGGGGGACTCTGTGGATTCTGATGTAAAGGGGGACTCCGTGGACTCTGATGTAAAGGGGGACTTCGTGGACTCTGATGTAAAGGGGGACTCCGTGGACTCTGATGTAAAGGGGGACTCCGTGGACTCTGATGTAAAGGGGGACTCCGTGGACTCTGATGTAAAGGGGGACTCCGTGGACTCTGATGTAAAGGGGGACTCCGTGGACTCTGATGTAAAGGGGGACTCCGTGGACTCTGATGTAAAGGGGGACTCCGTGGACTCTGATGTAAAGGGGAACTCCGTGGACTCTGATGTAAAGGGGAACTCCGTGGACTCTGATGTAAAGGGGGACTCTGTGGACTCTGATGTAAAGGGGGACTCTATGGACTCTGATGTAAAGGGGGACTCTATGGACTCTGATGTAAAGGGGAACTCCGTGGACTCTGATGTAAAGGGGGACTCTGTGGACTCTGATGTAAAGGGGGACTCTGTGGACTCTGATGTAAAGGGGGACTCTATGGACTCTGATGTAAAGGGGGACTCTGTGGACTCTGATGTAAAGGGGGACTCTATGGACTCTGATATAAAGGGGGACTCTGTGGACTCTGATGTAAAGGGGGACTCTGTGGACTCTGATGTAAAGGGGGACTCTATGGACTCTGATGTAAAGGGGGACTCTGTGGACTCTGATGTAAAGGGGGACTCTTATGATTAACTTCATATGATTAGAAATGTTATTGAATCACAAAGTATATCTATAGTTTATACTATAAAAAAAATTGCTGTGCGCTGCTAAAGTGTTCAGGTTTGACTTGAAGAAAAGGTGGCAACCCTAGGCCGCATTCACCTGCTAATAGATAAAGATAATAATCTGGACCCTTTTCCATTACACAGCCCCCCCTGCACATCACTCACCCCCCCCCCCTGCATATTACACAGCCCCCCCCCCCCCCACCTTGTTATGCTTTAAAATTGCGCACACTCGTGGAATGGTAACAAACTACGGTACATAAAAATCTCCTTAGAGTTACAGAGGAGGTCTAGTGCTAGAATTATTGCTCTCGCTCTGACAATCGCAGCGATACCTCACATGTGTGATTTGAACACTGTTTACATTTGCGGGGGTGGCTTGCGTATGTGTTCACTTTTGCGCACGAGCACGGAGGGACGGGGTGCTGTAAAAAAATGTTTTCTTTATTTTAGTTCATTTTTTTTGTTTTTACACTGTCCATTTAAAAAAAAAAAATTCTGATTACTTTTACTGCTGTCAGAAGGAATGTAAACATTCATTGTGACAGTATTAGTCAGTGACAGGTACTCTTTATGGAGGTATCGGGGGTCTATAAGACCCCAAATCCCTCCTTTGCACTTAAAAGTATTCAAAATGCCATTTTTTTTTTTTTTTTTTATTTGGCGCCTTTAAAGTGATTGTAAGGGTTCGTTTTTTTTTTTTTTTTTTTAATAACAAACATCATACTTATCTCCACTGTGCAGCTCGTTTTGCACAGAGTGGCCCCGATCCTGCTCTTCTGGGGTCCCTCGGCAGCTCTCACGGCTCCTCCCCACATCAGAACCCCCTGGGAGAAGCGCTGTTACCTTGTGGGCGCACTCTCGAATCCAGCATTTGGCGTCCATAGAGGCCGAATGCAGGACTCGGCTCCGCCCCCCCCCCCAGCGCCCGCGTCATTGGATTTGATTGACAGCAGCGGGAGCCAATGGCTGCGATGCTATCAATCTATTCAATCAAGAGCCGAAAACCCCCTGGCAGAGAGACAGCGCATCCCCATGGGTCAAGTTCCAGGGCTCAGGTAAGTAAATCGGGGGGGGGCTGGGAGGGCGGTCACTGGCAGGTGTTTTTTCATCTTAATGCATAGGATGAAAAAACACAAAGGTTTACAACCACTTTAAGTCTTCTGTAAAGTGGAAGTGAAGTCAGCCAAGATTGCGGCTTCGTTCAGGACTCCGGCTAGGCGGTGGGACGGGAGACGCCGGGCGAGCCGCGGAAGGCGGCGGAAAGGGGGGGGGCGCCCCCTCCCGCTGCTTGGGATAACAGCTGAGCTGCTTCTTAGCCGCATTGGTTGTTATCACAAGAAAGTCGGGTTAAAATGTCCGCGGACCCGGTGCAGGTGAATTCATCACGTGCGCTGATGGGACGGACATTTTGCAGCGGCGGGCCGGGTGCGGCCAGTGGTATAGAGAAACACAGAGACCCAGTGATGATGACATCGGTTCTAACATAAAGTTTGTATTGAAAACAAAAAACTTTCTTTTAAAAGTTTTATTAGCATGACAATGAGGTAAAAGTGTGTGGGGGGGAGGGCGGCAAGGAAAATATACGCAGATTAGACATCAAGCTGAACTCCGGAAATGTTATGTAAATGGAATATAATGTATCTTTGTGGTGGGAAGGTGATCTGCTTACAGTACCCTGTTGGCTTGTCCCACCGGCCAGGATCTGCCTGCATTGCATAGAGAGGCTAAGAGACCCAAATTATCTTTTTAACAAGACATTAAGTCTAGGTTCACAGTGAATGCAAAATCGTGCGACTTCACTTGAAATCGCACAATTTCAAAGCCGCATGTCAGTGCGACTTCACGTGTGACTTGGCTGACATCTGTGCGACTTCATGCACAGACATCTATGCAAGTCGCACCTGAAATCACCAAAAATAATGCAGGAACTACTTTTTTCAAATCGGTGTGGCACCGCAAAGGGTGTGACCGACAATAGGGTGTGACTTGTCATGTGATTTGACCTGTCAAATCGCATGACAAGTTGCACCAGTGTGAACGGGGGCTAAACAAGGAGATCAGCTTAAGCCTAGGTTCACATTGCGGTGATTTGGTGTGACATGTCAAATTGCATGCCAAATCAGCGGCTATTGCCGGCAATGGCACAGTCCGAATAGGTGCGATGCTGATTTTGCTGCGCCGCACCGATTCCCAAAAGTAGTTCCTGTACTACTTTGGACGACTTCGGGGTGCGATTTGTATAGTCATCTGCGCAACCAACCTGCACAGATGTCTCTGAAATCACCCCCCCCGAAGTCGGGACTGACACGTTGGAATGAGTTCAGCTGAACTCGCAGGATTTCAATCCCGCTGTCAGTGTGAACCTGGGCCTAAAGTGTTACTGAACCCACAACAGTGAAAATCAGTCTGTATATGCAGTAAATCAGTGGTTCTCAGCCCTGTCCTCAAGTACCCTCCACAGGCCGTGTTTGCAGGTTTTCCTTTATCTTGCACAGGTGCTTTAAATCAGAGTCAATGGCTTGGTATTTTGGACAGCTATTTTATTTAAGAGAAATTCCCAAAGCATTGCCTGTTGGGGGTACTTGAGGACAAGGTTGAGAACCACTGCAGTAAAGCATGCTTGTTATACTCACTGTGGAACCGTAAGGGGTTAATCCTCCACATTGTGTAAAAAGGCTGTTTGATCCTGTATGCACAGAGCCTCCTCTTCTTGCATTGTCTCCAAAACATGTCCTGATAAGACAGAGTTACTGGAGTCAGGCTGCACATGCTCAGTTTTGTGTGTATTGTTAGAGAGTTTTTTCTTTCTTAGGAGAGTGCATGTGATCAGCACTATCCAGACAGAGGGTCAGGGGTTCTGCATCCTGATAGGACAGCCAGTGCAGTATGAAAACTCTTCCTACAAGCTTTAACCAGACACTGATAGAAGTCACAAGACTGCTATATACTGCTGATGAGAAAAGGTATTTAGCAGTTTATATTTACTAAAATAATTGCATTTCCATGTTCTGTGTACTGTGGGAGACCAGATATAGTAAATACAGAGTCCTGGGTTTAGTAACATTTTAAATTCCCCAATAGCTGCAAAGGATATAAATCCAGTTCACCAAATGTCTTTGCAAACACAGATATTACCATGTAAAAGCAGTGACATCATTCTTGTGCTGTGCAAAGCCTGTGCAGAGAGGAGAGATGTGGGAGGGGCCCAGCATTCTTCACCCACTATAGACTGCTTGTAGAAAACTACAGGAGGGGGCGGAGACAAGACCAGTCACCCTGCACAGGGAGAGAGAACAGCAGTGACCGGTCTCTATTACAGGAAGCTCCTGTACAAGGGGGAATTTCACACAATTACCTGGAAAAAAAATTCTCACATTTGATTACTGCACAGAGCTGGAAGAAATACATGAAGGACACCAATATTCAAGGAATAATACACATGATCAATGGATTTAGACAATATTTACTTATCCCAGAGTTCAGCATTAAAAGGGATTTGTGTTTTGGAGTAGCAGAATTGTGCAATGTCTACATCATGCTGGCATCTCACCTACTATCCATAAGCAGCAACCCCGCCGATTCTAATCGCATTGTCGCTATCTTTGAAGGGAATTTGCTGGCTCAGCCTCTTCCTGTTGGAGCAGAACTATCCATATTTCTGCCTCTGATTGATCTCCTTCTTTGAGGAACGTCACTCCTGAAGTACAAGGACATGGATGCCATGTGAGATATCATCAGGCTAGACCTCTTCATGTTACGCCTTGCTGGGATGTTTTATATCATCAGATGATGAGGTCTCTCTTTCAGTAGCACAGCGTGAAAACATGAAACATAACTCAACAATTATCAACGCTCATAATATTAACAAATGATGGTGTAGAAAAAACACTTTTAGCGCCCCTTGCCCTGTGGCACTGGCAAGCTGACTTATTTCCATGTCGAGGATGCTTGTGCCTCCTCCAGGGACCTGGTTTGGTCCTAAAGTGGACCTTCACCCACTTAATAATCCTTTCCCTCCTTTTGCACAATTTTAGAATTTTTTTTTTTTCATATGTCTCTTGGCATATTCCCAACATACATCTCTGGAGGCTTTGGAGCAAAGTAGAATACGCTCAAGGGAATTCAAAATAGCCCTAACAACTGTTTCCTGGCAGTAGTTTCCTTAAAGTGGTTGACTATCCTCAGGTGATACACTGAGATGAAACAAATCCTCCTACATAAGCTGTACCTGTTTATCTGCAGTCTTCTCTTCTCTACAAGTCCAGAATTTTAAAAGCTTGTCTGATAGTTCAGAAAAAAGGGGGTGGAGAGCTGAGGTTACATTCTGCAGAGCTCAGTGAGGAGAGGTCTTGAGAGCTGATTGGAGGAAAGGGACACACCAGCCTCCACTCAGGACACGGGAAAAGAGCTGAGGCTGTCAATCTGCTGGAGCTCCCTCCCTTGTCACCTTTTTTCTCTTGGTGTCAGGAAAACTTGTTAGAAGTGACTCATGCTGATAGCAGAGGAATGAAGCAGCAGACAGAAATAACACTTAGTGCTCTGGATCAAGACAAGTACACACTACAGAGGGATATGCTGTGTTCATATTTCATGTCTGACGTTTACAATCACTTTAAGAACTACCTGCACCTAATTCAGGCAAGCGTTTGAGCCCCATAGCAAATTCAGGAAGTTCTAGACCTACTACCATTACTTTAGGAATCTATCGCTATGGCAGCAACAACTTCTCAAAGAATTACCAGCAGTTCCCCATTTAGGAAACTGGCAATAACTAAAACCAACTCTTAACTGGCACACAGAGGTACTCCAGTACTCAGAATGGGCTGTGCCGGTTTTTATTGCTGTCTCTGCCCCTGTTAGCGAGGTTCACCCTCTCTATTTGTACTGTTTACTGTTATCATCGCAAGTTAAATCCCAAATTTTGGGTTGTCACCAGAACTGGAAAAGAGCATGAAACCTTTCAATGGAGACACTAGTTCTGGTGATCTAGTGGTGGAAGAATTCCCTCACTTTAGGGGTGGGGGTGGGGTGGGGTGGAGTGTCCTTCCTCTTCCTGTTTTGGCTGTGCCTGATGTATGTGTGATGGTGCTGGACCAATCAGAGTGAAAAATGGTTCCGATGGATCTACCGTAAAGTAATTTTTCCTTCAAAGAAGCAGATCCATGATCCTTGAATTCTAGTATGGGTGGACCCTGTCCTGGTCCTAAGCTGCTACATCTTTGACAGCAACAAAGGAAACACATGCCAGATGCTAAATTCTTGGATGTGTACAACAGAGGGCCTGGTACAAATGTTCATCTCACTTGAAGGACTTTTAGAAACATTTATTAGTTAAGTGCATCAAATATAGCAAACACGTTTTTGGGGGAAACCCCCCCCCCCCCCCCTCTTCTGGGCATAAGCAGTCTAGAATGAACTGTGTTAAGGCTTCATGAAGACTAGCAACTCAACCAACTGCCTTTAGTGCCATCAGGAGATGCTAGTCTTCATCAAGTCTTAACACAGGTCCCTTAGTGCATCCTTTCATGATTTTATTAACAGCAACTGCTCAAGCCCTGAAGAAGGTGTAAGATTTTCCCCCAAAGCCCATTGTCCTTCACTTCTTGTCCCATAGCCAAAACATTTTTGGATGTGTACAGAAGAATGCCTGGTACTAAATTTTATCTCACTTGAAGGACTTTTTGAAACATTTAATAGTTAAGAGCATCAAATACAGCCAACACTTTTTGGGGGTAAAAGCCTTCCTCCTTCCTCACTGTGTAAGCAGTCTAAATTAAATGAAACTGTGTTAAGGCTGATGAAGACTAGTGTCTCAACCGGCTGCCTTTAGTGCCATCAGGAGATGCTAGTCTTCATCAAGTATTAACACAGCTCCCTTAGTGCATTCTTTCATGATTTTTTTAACATCAACTGCTCAAGCCCTGAAGAAGGTAGAGGCGTTTCCCCCAAAACCCCATTGGCCTTCACTTCCTGTGCCATAGCCAATACATTTTTGGATGTGTACAGAGGAAAGCCTGGTATAAACTTTCATCTCATTTGAAGGACTTTTTGAAACATTTAATGGATAAATGGTCAAATACAGCCAACGCTTTTCATGGGTAAAAGCCTTCCTCAGAGCATAAGCAGTCTATGTTAAGGATATTGCGACAGAATGCACTAAGCGAACTGTGTTAAGGCTTAATGAAGACTAGTGTCTCAATCAGCTGCCCTTAGTGTAATCAGGAGACACTATTCATCAAGTCTTACCACAAGATCCTTAGTGCATTCTTTTGGGATTTTTTTCACATTAACTGCTTAAGCCCTGAAGAATGTGGGCCTTTTTCCCCCAAATCTCGTTGGCCTTCACTCCCTGTCCCATGTCAAAAACATTTTTGGATGTGTACAGAGGAGCACCAGGTACAAATATTCATTTTACTTGAAGGACGTTTTGAAACATTTAGAGGTTAAGAGCATTAAATACATCCAACATGTTTTGGAAAAAAGCCTCTCCCCTTCTTCAGGGCAAAGATGAAGACTAGGAACTCAGCCAGCTGCCTTTAGTGCCATCAGACGACACTAATCTTCATCAAGTCTTTCCACAAGTCCCTTAGTGCATTCTTTTGTGATTTTATTAACATTAACTGCTCATGTCCTGAGGAAGGGGGAGGCATTTTCCCCTAAACACATTGACCTTCACTCGCTGTCCCATAGCCAAAACATTTTTGGATGTGTACAGAGGAGCTCCTAGTACAAACATTCATTTCACTTGAAGGACTTTTTGAAACATTTAATAGTTAAGAGCATTAAATACATCCAACATGTTTCGGGAAAAAGCCTTCCCCCTTGTTTAGGGCTTAAAGCGGAAGTAAACCCATCCATTAAACAGTTTAGTTTCTGGCACGTGCCGGAAATGTAACACTCCCATTGGTTGTGCTCTCAACCAAACTGTCAAACCATCCAATGGCTAGTGTCATAAGTGATCACATGTGCAGCATCCTGGCAGTTGTAGATTGAACAGAGGCAAAGATGGCAGCTTCCTTGGCTGAAAACAATAGGGGGATTTACTTACACTTTAAGCAGTCAATGTTAATATAATTACAACAGAATGAACTAAGGAACCTGTGTTAAGGCTGTATGAAGACTAGCGTCTCCTGACAACAGTAAGGGCAGCCGGCTGAGATGTTACTCCTCCTCAAGCCATAAGTGCATGCCGTCATGTTTTTATTAGTTTAGGCTGCTTAAGCCTTAAAGAAGGGGAGGCTTTTTCTTCAGCGAAACGCGTTGGTTGTATTTGATGCTCTCAAACCTGAAGTGTTTCAAAAAGTCCTTCAAATGAGATGAATCTTTGTACCAGGCGCTCCTTCGTACACATCCAAAAATGTTTTGCAATGGGACAGGAAGTGAAGGAAAATCTCCCCATGAGTCACAGATTGCAAAAATAAAACTGACAGGGGCTATAACTCCCCCCCCCCCCCCCTTACCCCATTCAAAATGGGAAAAAAAAGTTCTGATTTTAGTTCTACTCTAGAACCGCAGCTCAGTATAACACACCATAAAAAAACAGGAGAAGTAGATATTTCTGTTGAGTCAACTTATCATTCGTGGCAAAGGTACACATGTGCTGAAATGCTGCGGATTTCCAACCCCTTAGAGTTTAGATCTCGTTGACTTTTGCTTTAATTTTCGAGGTCCCCATGGGAAAACAGCTAGTTTGCTCACCAGAGCGAAGGTCATAGTTGGCTGGAACGAATAACATTCTCATCAAGACGCCACAAAAATGAGGTAATTTGTGCTGCAGTCGTCTGCCGAAAAGGATACAGAGGAAAATTAGTAATAATAAAGGCACTTACCCGGGTCAGGACGTGTTCATCTCAAACTAGAGACATCGCATCCGGCTTCAGCTGATAACAGCGGCTTGTTTCTTTCAGGGTCTCGGCGTGTTTTGTAGAACGGAACGTATTCTGTATACGACATTTGTTCCCTGTGTGTACATTACAGATATCAGCTGCTATTTTTCCCATTGTCCTTACATTTCACGATGGAAGATCTCATGCAGCTGTTGTGTTTTTTTTTCCTTCTATTATGCAATGTGTTGTAGATGATAAATTCACATTGGATTTGTGTGGTCCGGAAAAATCAGGTATCGGACATGTTTTCCACTAAGTACACCAGACATCTGTACAATCCTCAGACATTTATCAGATTACGTAATAAACCATGTCATCTCTAGGGGCTTGTTCACATGTGTGGCCGGGGGACAGGAAAGCCAGGTGGTTGAGCTGCAACTTTACTGCCTCCTGACCAATCGCCTCAATGGTGACATGCAGCCGCTCACAGCTGTACACATGCCGGGCAAACAATTTAACAGTAGATCGCTTTCGGCAAGTGTTGCCACCACCGAACACAACTAACTAACATAGGTCTATGGCAGTGACGGCGAACCTTGGCACCCTATATGGTTTGGAACTACATTTCCCATGAGGCTCATGCACTCTACAGTGTAAGTGAGCATCATGGGAAATGTAGTTCCAAAACATCTGGGGTGCCAAGGTTCGCCATCACTGCCATAGACCTATGTTAGTTGTGTTCTGTGGTGGAAACACTTGCCGAAGAAAATGCGACGTCTAATTTTTGCAATATACGTGATTGTGGCACAGAAGTATAGCATTTAACCACTTACCTCCGAAAGATTTGACCCCTGCCTGACCAGGCAATTTTTAGCGATACGGCACTGCGTTACTTTAACTGACAATTGCGCGGTCATGCAACAATGTACCCAAATAAAATGTATGTCCTTTTTTTCCCACAAATAGAGCTTTCTTTTGGTGGTATTTGATCACCACCGCGTTTTTTATTTTTTGCACTATAAACAAAGAAAAACAAAAAAAAAAACAAAAAAAGTCAAATTCTTCATAATTTTAAGCCAATATGTATTCTGCTACATATTTTTGGTAAAAAAAATCCCAATAAGTGTATATTGATTGATTGATTTGCACAAAAGTTACACAGTATCTCACAAAAGTGAGTACACCCCTCACATTTTTGTGAATATTTTATTATACCTTTTCATGTGACAACACTGAAGAAATGACACTTTGCTACAATGTAAATTAGTGAGTGTACAGCTTGTATAACAGTATAAATTTGCTGTCACCTCAAAATAACTCAACACACAACCATTAATGTCTAAACCAGTGGCAACAAAAGTGAGTACACCCCTAAGTGAAAATGTCCAAATTGGGCCCGAAGTGTCAATATTTTGTGTGGCCACCAATCATTTCCAGCACTGCCTTAACCCTCTTGGGCATGGAGTTCCCCAGAGCTTCACTGAAGTCCTCTTCCACTCCTCCATTATGACATCACAGAGCTGGTGGATGTTGGAGACCTTGCACTCCTCCACCTTCTGTTTCAGGATGCCCCACAGATGCTATGGTTTAGGTCTGGAGACATGCTTGGTCAGTCCATCACCTTTATCCCCAGCTTCTTTAGCAAGGCAGAGGACGTCTTGGAGGTGTGTTTGGGGTCGCCCAATACTTTTGACAATATAGTGTGTGTGATTCTGCATTATTACCTGCAAAGGGTGTGCGCAATGTCCTCCAGGACCCGCCGATCATTAGTAAAACACGGAGAACTGAGAGATGTAAACAAGGCTCATCTCAGTTCTGACAGGGGGGAATGGACAATTCTGTGTCTCTACAAAGCAGAGACTAGAATCCATCTCTTCCCTCAGTGAAAGCAGCACACTGTGTACACAAAAACACTGGTTAGGCACACAGTTAACCCATTGATCGCCCTAAATGTTTAACCCCTTCCCAGCCATTAGTACAGTGACCATGCTTATTTTTAGCACAGATCACTGTATTAGTGTCACTGGTTCCCACAAAGTGTCTAAAGTGTCAGTAATGTCGCGTACACACGACTGGACTTTACGGCATACTTGGTCCTGTGGACCGGAGTCCGTCGGACAATTCGATCGTGTGTGGGCTCCAGCGGACTTTTTTTCCCCAAAAGTTCGATGGACCTAGAAATGAAACATGTTTCAAATCTTTTCGACGGACTCGAGTCCGGCCGAAAAGTCCACTCATCTGTATGCTAGTCCGACGGACAAAAACCGACGCTAGGGCAGCTATTGGACTTCGGTTGATCGTGTGTAGGCAGCTCCGTTCATTCGGAAAGTCCGTCGTAAAGTCCGTCGAAAAGTCCGCCGGACAAAGTCTGCCGTAAAGTCCGTTCGTGTGTACGCGGCATTAGTGTCCAATAGTCTGCCGCAATATTGCAGCCCCGCTATAAGTCACCAATCGCCACCATTATTAGTATAAAAATTTTTTTTAAATTCCATAAAAATATACCATAGTTTGTAGACGCTATAACGTCATCATAACCAATCAATATACATTCATTGGTAATTTTTTTTTTTTTTTTTACCAAAAATATGTAGCAGAATACATATTGGCATAAACTGATGAAGAAATTACATTTTTTACATTATTTTATTGGATCTGTTTTATAGCAGAATGTAAAAAATATTGTTTTGTTTTTTTTTAAATTGTCGGTCTTTTTTTGTTTATAGCACAAAAAAAAAAAAAAAAATGCACAGTTGATCAAATATCACCAAAAGAAAGCTCTATTTGTGGGGGGAAAAAAAAGGACAAAAGTTTTATTTGGGTACAGTGTAGCATGACCGTGCAATTGTCAGTTAAACTAATGCAGTGCCGTATCGCAAAAAAATGGCCTGGTCATGAAGTGGGGGTAAAACCTTCTGGAGGCCAGACAAATGGTTAATATCCAAAATTAAATTTGTATTTATAGTATTTTGTGACATATTAATCATTTAATTATGCGGTTTTGTACAATTTCTGACAGGTCCACTTTCGACCCCTTTCACACTTGTGTGACTTGTCCTGCGACTTGGGACTGCAAAGTCGCATGACAAGTAGTACTCCATGATTTCCAATCAGTACCGTTCATATCTGTGCGACTTCAAGTCGCAGCAACTTCAAAGTAGTTCCTGCACTACTTTGGTCTGACTTTGATGCGACTTGAGGTCCATAAACCTCAAGATTACACAGGCATTGCTTCAAGTCGCAGCAAAATCGCTGCAAACAATTGCGGGAAAGTCGCGCAACTTTCAGGTCGCACAAGTGTGAAAGGGGCCTTAATATCCACGTTTGTAGTTGGTTTAACCACTTCGGGACCACCCGCCATCGATATACATCTGTGCTTTGATGTAGTATGCCAGGGTTATGGCAGCAGCGGTATTTTCTGAAACAGCGGGTGGTCCGCTTTAAGATAAAAGTGGTCTCCGCGGCAGATTCGCTGCGAGATCACTTTTATCTGCAGCAGGAGAGGTGCCCACCCCCCTCCCGTCGCTTTCCGGTCGTCTCCGCTGCTTGGGGGAGCCGCCAGTAGTGGTGGAGACGATCCAATCCAATTCTTTCCCCTCAGAGGCTGTGAGTCAAGTGAGGGAACGATGGCCCCTACTCGCCCCAATGACGTCAAACGTCTCTTCCGCCCAACAGCCTTAAAGGAAAAATTTTTTTTTTATTGAAAAAAAAAAGTTTTTTTTTTTGCACTTAAGTGTAAATGTGAGATCTGAGGTCTTTTTGACCCCAGATCTCACATTGAAGAGGACCTGTCATGCTTTTTTTCTATTACAAGAGATATTTACATTCCTTGTAATAGGAATAAAAGTGATCCAATTTTTTTTTTTTAAAGGGACAGTGTAAAAATAAAACATAAAAAGTAAAATGAGTAAGAAAAAATAAAATAAAAAGATTTAAAGCGCCCCGTCCCGCCGTGCTCCCGAGCAGAGGCAAACGCCTACGTGAGTAGCGCCCGCATATGTAAACAGTGTTCAAACCACACATGTGAGGTATCGCCGCAATCGTTAGAGCGAGAGCAATCATTCTAGCAAAAGACCTCCTCTGTAACTCAAAACTGGTAGAAATTTTTAAACGTTGCCTATGGAGATTTTTACGTTTTGTCGCCATTCCACGAGCGGGCGAAGCATGACATGTTGGGTATCAATTTACTCAGCGTAACATTATCTTTCACAATATAAAAAAAAAAAAATTGGAATAACTTTACTGTTTTCTTATTTTTTTTTTTTGTAATTCAAAAAAGTGTATTTTTTTCCGAAAAAAAATGCGTTTGTAAGACCGCTGCGCAAATACGGTGTGACATAAAGTATTGCAACGACCGCCATTTTATTCTCTAGGGTGTCTGGAAAAAAAAAATAATGTTTGGGGGTTCTAAGTAATTTTCTAGCAAGAAAAAAATGATTTTAACTTGTTAAGTTTGAAAAATAGGCTTGGTCCTTAAGTGGTTAACTTTTAGCGTTTCGCCCGCTTACCCTGCAGATTACGGAGGTGATCGCTCTCTCTCTCTCTCTCTCTCTCTCTCTCTCTCTCTCTCTCTCTTTCTCTCTCTCTCTATCTCTCTCTCTCCATGAACGGAAAATAAATTGATTTTTTTTGCTGTTATTTTTAGCCCGATGTATATTTTTCCGCCGCGGCTCCAACGCCGAATAACAGCTGACTTAGGACATATTTGTGTCGAGATCTTTGGAAGGCGTACCTTTTTCTTATTATCTTGTCATAACAGCTGATCTGTCAGCGGGCGGCCCATCTATATTTATCGGGCGTTGGGTTTGTTTTAGAGGCGCGGGGAGTCAGCGTGACTTCCAATGAAAGATACTTTGTTGGAGTGTGAAGCTGTAACAGGCTGTCTAGGAGCGGAATGTCAGGAATCGTTGGCGGGACGCCGGCCAAGTTTGCCACATGGATCAGTTTTCTAAAGGAATATTATTCCAAACGGCAGAGAATTTCTCCTTTTCCCCCGGAATTCGCTGCAGCAGAAGAGATTTTCATTTCAATATATGAATCTTCCGTCTTCAGGACGGGAGGCCATTTCTTTCTTTTTTATATGTAAGAGTTATTTCTGCACACGGGATATTATTCCATAGCAATTTAAGACACTGTAAATGTAGATTTAGCGAGCTGTAATGTTAAAGTGACACTAAATGATATCCATAGTCTCCAAAATAATCCGATACTTAACCGCTTCAGCCCCGGAAGATTTTACCCCCTTCCTGACCAGAGCGTTTTTTGCGATTCGGCACTGCGTCGCTTTAACTGACAATTGCGCAGCCGTGCGACATTGTACCCAAACAAAATTAAGGTCCTTTTTCCCCACAAATAAAGGTTTCTTTTGGTGGTATTTGATCGCCTCTGCGGTTTTTATTTTTTGCGCTATAAACAAAAAAAGAGCGACAATTTTGAAAAAAACGCAATATTTTTTACTTTTTGCTATAATAAATATCCCCCAAAAATATATAAAAATAACATTTTTTTTCCTCAGTTTAGGCTGATATGTATTCTTCTACATATTTTTGGTAAAAAAAATCATAATAAGCGTAAATTGATTGGTTTGCGTAAAAGTTTTAGCGTCTACAAAATAGAGGATAGTTTTATGGCATTTTTATTGTTATTCATTTTTTTTATTAGTAATGGCGGCGATCTGCGATTTTTATTGGGACTGCGACATTATGGCAGACTAATCGGACACTTTTGACACTATTTTGGGACCATTGTCATTTCTATAGCGATTAATGCTATAAAAATGCACTGATTACTTTGTAAAAGACACTGGCAGGGAAGGGGATAACCACTAGGGGGCGACGAAGGGGTTAAGTGTGTCCTAGGGAGTGATTCTATGATTCTACCTGTAGGGGGGAGGGGCTTCCACTGACATGACAGCGATCACTGCTCCCGATGACAGGGAGCAGTGATCTCTGTCATGTCACAAGGCAGAACGGGGAAATTCCCTGTTCTGCGACTCTGTGACACGATTGCCGGGAGACCGGTGGACATTGAGTCCACCGGTCCCGCGCATGTGCCTGCTATCCTCGCCTCGTAAAGGGGACGTACAGGTACGCCCATTTGCCCACCGCTGCCATTGTGCTGACGTATATCGGCGTGCAGCGGTCGGCAAGGGGTTAAAGAGGAACTGCAGTCTGCTCACATAATTTGTAATAAAAATATATTTGCCGTTCTGAAGCTTCCCTCCAACTACTTTGCATATTCTTTTATATATACTGTGATTCTATAATTGCCAAATATGCTGCAGAAATCTCCCTCCACTGAGTCTGGCTGCATCCATTTTAACTGTGGGCAGCTGAAGCTGCTGCCTGTTCACTTCCTGGATTTACACAGATACTCCGAGGCACACCTCCAGCTCTGCAGCTCTCATTGGCCCTCTTATGACTCATCCCCCCCTCCCTTCCTGGCAAACTCTCAGGAGAGTGAGAGAGCGCTGTGCATGATGTCATAAGCCTAGATTTTATTCCAGACAAGAAACAGTGGTCTGTAAAAGGTATTTGGTGGCAGAAAAAAAATGTTTTACTATCCAAAGTGAAAACAACAAGGGCAGAAGATTTAATAGATGGAAAGATGAAAAAATAACTGAAGGTCCACTTTAACCGCTTCCGGACTGCCTGCCACATATATATACTGCGGCAGGGCGGCCCGGCTACGCGAAATCAAGTACCTGTGTGTGATTTCATGCACGAGGTCTGGAGCACGCGCACACGCTGCTGGCGACCCGCTCCCACTGTGATTATCCACCCGCAATCATTCACATGGAGAGGCAGAACGGCGGTCTGTGAGGCAGGAAAACACGGTTCTCTGTCTTCCTCCAGTCACAGCATTCCCCCCCACAGTTAGACAGCACTCCCTAGGAGCACACTTAGCACTTTGATCGCCCCTGATGTTAACCCCTTCCCTGCCAGTATTATTTATACAGTGACAGTGCTTTTTTTTTTAGCATTGATCACTGTATTGGTGTCACTGATCCCCAAAAAGTGTCACTTAGGGATTGATTTACTAAGGGCAAATAGACTATGCACTGTGCAAAGTGCATTTACTCCAGAGCTTAGTTAATGCTGTAAAGCTTCACTTTGCAAAGAGTACCCCATTGCATGCAAGGAAAATAAAAGAAAAACTAAATTTTTACTTTCACATGATTGGATGATGGAAGTCAGCAGAGCTTCTCCTCATTTACTAAGCTCTGGAGCAACTGCTCTTACAGAGTGTAACTGCACTTTGCAAAGTGCACCGTCTTTTTGCCATTTGTTAATCAATTTTTTCAAAATTGACGGTCATTTTTTTTGTTTATAGTGCAAAAAATAAAGACCGCAGAGGTGATCAAATACCACCAAAAGAAACCTCTATTTGTGGGGAAAAAAGGAAAAAAATGTTTATTTGGGTACAGCGTCGCACAACCGCGCAATTGTCAGTTAAAGTAACGCGGTGCCATATCGCAAAAAATGGCCTGGTCATGAAGGGGGGTAAATCTTCCAAAGGTCAAGTGGTTAATCAAGACAACACTGGTCCGGGGAGAGCGGAGGGGCGGAGATCTGATTTCGGAGCGGGTAGCTGACATTTTCATCCACTCAGGACGATGAAATGTATATGTAAGCATCTCTCGGTGTCTGATACTGTCAGTGTCAGTTTGATTACATTTACAATGTGACAGGTTTACATAAAGTGAAGTGCAGTTCTACACGGATCTCTCCCACCCTCCGCCTGGTGATGCAGAAGAGGAATTCATAAACATACCTCTGCAGGCTCCTTGCTGTCTCCCCTCTACAGAAGACCGGCTATTAAACAATGGCGGCACTTAGATGCGTCGTTCAGCCGCTATTCACATTCATACCTTCTTTAGCATTGTGGTGGAGATAGGAGATACAGGAAGCAGAAAGTTCATAGAAACCAGCTTTAGACTACATGTACATGGGGGGTTTGACCCCCCCGTGCATCGAATCTCCGCGTTACACAGTTCCACCCACACTTCGTCTGGACGAAAAAAGGCAAAAAGTCCATCTTGTTCAACCAATGAAAAAAAATGATACAATCCTATTCCCATCTGATCCAGAGGAATCCCCCTTTACATCAGGTGTCCCCATCAGAGTCCCCCCTTACATCAGAAGTTATTATCAAAGTCCCTCCTTACATCAGTTTCCACATCAGAATCTTCCCTTACATCAGGGTCCTCATCAGAGTGCCCCCTTACATCATGTGTCCCCATCAGAGTGCCCCCTTACATCAGGTGTCCTCATCAGAGTCCCCCCTTTACACCATGTGTCCCCATCAGAGTCCCCCCTTTACACCATGTGTCCCCATCAGAGTGCCCCCTTACATTAGGTGTCCTCATCAGAGTCCCCCCTTACATCATGTGTCCCCATCAGAGTCCCCCCTTTACACCATGTGTCCCCATCAGAGTGCCCCCTTACATCAGGTGTCTTCATCAGAGTCCCCCCTTTACACCATGTGTCCCTATCAGAGTGCCCCCTTAAATCAGGTGTCCTCATCAGAGTCCCCCCTTACATCATATGTCCCCATCAGAGTCCCCCCCTTTACACCATGTGTCCCCATCAGAGTGCCCCCTTACATCAGGTGTCCTCATCAGAGTCCCCACTTACATCATGTGCCCCCATCAATGTTCCCCCCTTACATCAGACGTTCTTATCAAAGTCCCTCCTTACATCAGTTCCCCCATCGGAATCTTCCTTTACATCAGGGTCTTCATCAGAGCACCTCCTTACACCAGGTGTCCTCATCAGAGTCCCCCCCTTACATCAGGTGTCCTCATCAATGTTCCCCCCTTACGTCATGTGCCCCCATCAGAGTGCCCCCTTACATCAGGTGTCCCCATCACAGTTACCCCTTACATCAGAAGTTCTTATCAAAGTCCCTCCTTACATCAGTTCCCCATCAGAATCTTCCTTTACATCAGGTGTCCCCATCAGAGTGCCTCCTTACATCAGGTGTCCCCATCAGAGTCCCCACTTACATCAGATTCCCTATCAGAGTCCCTCCTTATATTAGCTTCCAGTGTAGTAACCAAACAGCAGAATTCTCTTTGGTGGTTTGGACTGGTCACCATGAGTTACTGCTCTGCTCAATAAGAACAATAAAAACTTTATAGAATAAAGTCAGAAATGTGTAATTCTGGTTTTACAAAAGAGCAAGACATGACAAAACATAATAATGTCATTTTGCCAACTTTTGTAAACCGGAGCCGTGATATGGAGGTGACCACAACGCACCGCTCAGATGTCACTGGAACCTCTGACAATGTCTAATGTTCCTAATTAGAGGGATGGTGTGAAAAAAAACTGTCCCTTTCATTGGAGGTTCTGACCCTTTACTGTCCGGAGGAATGGGGAGAATGCCTGGCATGTTTAGAACAAACATTAGGCGGTTTGTTTTTGTTGACTATTGTGTGACCTAAAGCATGTCATGTAACCCCTCAGTGTCGCCTCCCAACAACCCCTTAAAATGAAGCTAAACCCTCCTGTCCTTTACAGCATTGTTTCTTAACCAATGTGCCGCTGAACCCTGGGGTGTCGTTTGGGTTCCCCTGGTAATGAAACAAAGTTTTCTGTGGATCAGAGATGGATGAGGACTCATGGGGGGGGGGGTATCTGACTCTGTGATGGGAAAACTCTACAGTGCAACTATATTGTGTAGGAGGACCTCTAACGTGATGGGGGCCTCTCATGTGAAAAGGGGGCTTTGGTGTGATTGGTGACTCTGACTCTGTGATGGAGGGTTTCTGACTCTTGATAGGGAGACTCTGTACTTATGTATAGGGGGGACTCTGATGTGATGGAGGAACTCTGACTGTGTGATGGGAAAACTCCCTGGTGATTGGGGGCTTCTGGTGTATAGGGGGGACTTTGGTGTGACTCTAACGTTTAGGAGAACCTTTGACATGATGTGGGCCTCCGATGTGAAGAAGAGTGGACTTTGATGGTATGAAGGAACCTTTGATGTGATGGGGGCCTCTGATGTAGTGGAGGGACATCTGATGTGATGTGGGGACCTCTGATGTAATGGAGGAACCTCTAATGTGATGAGGGACTTCTGATTTAAGGGAGGAACCTCTGATATGATGAGGGACTTCTGATGTAATGGAGGAACCTCTGATGTGATGGGGTCCTCATATGTGATGGAGGAACTTTTGATATAGTGGAGGAACCTCTGATGCGATTGAGGGATCTCTGGTGTGATGGGGAACCAAAAATCGCAATCTCAATTCAACCTCACGATCTTAATCCAGCATTTCCACAATGCATTTAACAAGTGCAGAGCATTTCTCCAGCTCAGAGCTGTCAAAAAAAAAAAAAATGCAGCTGGTGATGTTTATAACAACATTGCCACTCAGTGCTGAAAGAGAGATAAAAAGAAACATTGTATCTTCTGTTCTTTGAGAGATAAAAGGGGTGAATTTTGGTCTGCAAATAAGGTCAGTTTAACCACTCAAAGACTAATGCCGCGTACACACGGTCCGACTTTTCGGCTACAAAAGTCCGACAGCCCGTCCGACAGACTTTCGACAGACTTTGGACGGACTTTTGGCGGACTTGCAGCGGACTTGCAGCGGACTTTCTAACGAGCAGACTTGCCTACATACGATCACACAAAAGTCCGACGAATTCGTACGTGATGACATACACCGGACTAAAATAAGGAAGTTGATAGCCAGTAGCCAATAGCTGCCCAAGCGTGGGTTTTTGTCCGTTCGGACTAGCATACAGACGAGCGGATTTCTGGGTCCGGCGGAGTTAGGACGTAAAGATTAGAAGCATGTTCCAAATCTAAAGTCCGTCAGATTTGCGTCTGGAAAAGTCCGCTGAAAGTCCAGGGAAGCCCACACATGATCAGATTGTCTGCCGGATTTGGTCTGTCGGCGTCCGTCAGACTTTTGTAGCCGAAAAGTCCGACCGTGTGTACGCGTTACTTAGAACCCCCAAAAATGATATATATTTTTTTAACAGAGACCCTAGAGAATAAAATGGCGTTGCAATATTTTATGTCACACTGTATTTGGGCAGCGGTCTCTCAAATGCAATTTTTTGGGGAAAAAATACTCTTCAATGAATTAAAAAACTAAACAGGAAAGGTAGCCCAATTTTTTGGTATAATTTGAAAGATGATGTTACGCTGAGAATCCTGAGAGAATCACGATTCTCATTTTGTTCAGAATCATGCAGCTCTACTCTGATGTGTTGGGGGACCTCAGATGTGATAAAGGAACCTCTGATGTGATGGGGGACCCTTGATATAATTGAGGAACCTTTTATGTGACGGAGAAACCTTGGATGTGATTGAGGAACCTCTGATGTGATGGGGGACCACTGATGTGATGATGGACCTTTGATGTAATGAAGGAACCTCTGATGTGATGGGGGCCTCTGATGTGATGGAGGAACCCTTCAAGTAATGGAGGAACCACTGATGTTATGGGGGGAACTTCTGATGTGATGGAGGGACTTTTGATGTAATGAAGGAACCTCTGATGTGATGAAGGGACCCTTGATGTAATGGAGGAACTTCTGATGTGATGAAGGGACCCTTGATGTAATGGAGGAACTTCTGATGGGATGGAGGGACCTTTGATGTAATGAAGGAACATCTGATGTGATGGAGGGACCCTTGATGTAATGGAGGAACTTCTGATGTGATGGAGGGACCCTTGATGAAATGGAGGAACGTCTGATGTGATGGGGAACCTCTGATATGTGAAGTTAATTTCATCAGGAAAGTTGTGTGCATTATCCCAGGCTCAGGTTTCCCTTTGATAGGTAATGTTTATCTTTTTTTTTCAGGAGTGCCTTGATATTTTCCATAATTTTAAAGGGTGCCGCAACTGTAAAAAGGTTGAGAAACGCTAATTTACAGCCAAGAAAGCTGCCATCTTGGTCTCTTTTTGATCTGCAGTTGCCAGGGTGCTGCACATGTGATCAATAATAACACCAACAATCTGATGGCTTGACAGTTTAGTTGAGAGCACAAGCAACTGTGACAGTTATCAATCATGGCATGCATTGAATAAAACTTTTGGTAAACAGTTAAATTGGTGGTTTTAGTTCCACTAAAATAGTTCATGTTGATTGAGAGAATTTATTTCGTCTTTAATAACAGTCATCCCTTAATATCACCTCTTAGACAGAGTCTGTAATGACTGATAGGTGTACTTTAGGGCAGTTGAGAGGGTACCCTATGGGCTCTCCTGGAAGCAGGGCCCTGTTTTAGAAGTGTGGCCCCTGTGACCCTTGTCCCTACAGCACTGGATACAGCTGTAACTGCTTGATGTGGTCTGTAACCACAAGTATTACGTAAAACAATAGAGAAGAACAAGTAATTATAGGGGCCTCAACTCCAGAGTTATTAAAACCACACACGGAAATCTTTATATTCAAATAGCGCAACATATAACCACAATTCTCATGAGAAGTTCAACATGATTGGCTTAGAGAGATTTTAACAAGTACTTAGTACAATGTTATTGGATTATAGTTTAGCTAAGATCTTTCATTTAAAGTGGAATTAATCACAAAAGCAAACATTTAATCCTGGTTCACACCAGTGCGACTTGTCATGCGGTTTGACAGTTCAGAATTCTAAGACAAGTCGCACCCTATTTGCGGCAATGGAACCGTTCAAATCATTGCAACTCACAGCGCAGCGACTTTGAAAAAAGGCTCCTGCACTACTTTTCTGCCATTCCATTGTGAATTGCATTGCCTTCTGTTAAATGAAGTTGCAAGCCGCAATGAAATCGCACTGATCTGCGGCTTTGAAATCGTGCTGAAGTAGCGCAATTTCAAAGCCGCACTGGTGTGAACCAGGGCCTATTGTAATCCAGTTTACTGATTCTTACATGTGGTGGCTGCGTTAGTTTTCTTTTTTAGGCTTTCTTTCCTTAATTTTCACCCAGTGATCTTGCCAGTAAAGCTAGGTATACACTACAAGAAAATTGGACAAACGATCGTTGATGTTTCACAGCGAGCCGAAACTGAGGATGATACTAATTGTATGAGATTTCTCATACAACAAAGGCTTTTTTTTTGTTGCTTATTATTTCTGATCATGTGCAGCCTTTCATATCTGATTTTTCCTGTACAAAGACTGTTCGTTCTGTTCAAGTACGAGAAAAATTTTGGCGTTTGACCCTTTGGAAATTTTCCTTTGAAAAGTCTGCATCAGATGTTGAAAGTTGTGTACTTACTATAAAAGACAAAATCGAACGATTGTTCCTCGTACTGAACTTTTCTTTTGTGAATTTCTTATAGTGTACACCCACCTTAAAGCGGAGTTCCTCCTAAAGAAAAAAAAAATCAAAAGTCAGCAGCTACAAATACTGCAGCTGCTGACTTTTAATATAAGGACACTTACCTGTCCAGGGAGCCCGCGATGTCCTCACCCGAAGCCGACCCGTCCCTCAGCTCTCGGGTGGAGGCATCGGCATCTTCAGTAAGGGAATCAGGAAGTGAAGCCTTGCGGCTTCACAGACTGGTTCCCTACTGCGCATGCGCGAGTCACGCTGCGTGTTCTGAGTGGTCCCTGCTGTCTTCTGGGACCTGTGTGTTTCCCAGAAGACAGCAGGGGGGGGGGGACAGAGGAGGGGGCGGACATGGCTTGGATCGCCGTGGATACTGCGGCGGTCTTTCGCTGGAAGTGGGAGCAAATACCTGGATTACACAGGTATCTGCTCCCCCCTGAAAGTTGCCAAATGTGACACCGAAGTGGGGGGGGGGCGGACACCGGAAGTTCCATTTTTGTGTGGAACTCCGCTTTAAGTCTATTGCACAGAAAATGCACATTTTGCCACGCCTTTCATAAATGCAATGCAAACTCAGAGCGCGCTTGCGGTGCCATGAATTGTTTATGGCACCCCAAGCGCAGTTAGCTGACTTGCGTCTTGCTGCAGGGCACATTCCATAGTTCCCATCGCACACATTCCCTGAATGAGCTTCTAAGGTACCGGGGGATGTAGCGACTGCCAGCTGGATACTGGATCATACACAATATAATGTAGATATTCACCAGCACACCAAGGATCTTCAATTACATCCAAAGGTTTTTTTTTTTATTGAAGAAAGATCACATCACAATCAGTGTAGTGCAACGTTTCGGAGCCACGCACGACCCCTTCGTCAAGCATGTGATGTAGAGGTGCACCGAATGGAAATTTTGGTACCGAAACTGAAAACGCAGGATGCACTTGTCCGAGAACTGAAACAAAAATATATAAATGTTTGTATATAATTCTATTATATTTGACTTTTTCATTAACCGCTTTCCCCCCGCCTACTGTCAAATGACGGAGGGACAGTGCGGCTCTCGTTCTGGGTGGATGTCATATGACGGCACAACCGAACGGCCACTCCCGCGGCTCTTTAACCATGAGATCGGCTGTATCCAATCACAGCCGGTCACATGTAAAAACGGTAATGCCAGTAATCGGTTCTCCTCGCCACACACACTAACACCACCCAGTTGTGTTAGGAGGCCGCCACTGATATCGAAGGTTGCAAGAGTACCCTCCCGACAAATATGCTCAAACATTTTTATGCTCTTTGATGCCCATAGTGCCGGATCAGGGATAGATTGAAATTCTGGGAGTAGAGGGTTTTAGGTCAGTCCATTCTAGAGAGTGTGCTGCCTTATATGTGATGTGTGGAAACGCAGGTGGAAACACGCAAGACTTCCGAGGACACGGACGCTCCAGTGTGAATGGAGTTTAAAGCAGATTATACAATCAGATTGTAATGTGGGTGGCCAGCGTTTTAGATAATAGCTCATGACTGTATGAGGTTGATACGTATGGCGTGCGTGTGTGTGTATTTTTTTCCCCTGAGATTTGGAGAGAGTTTAAAGATTTATGTCAAAGACAGGAAACAGCAATGTGGTTAATTCTAGAAAACATTTTGCTCTCGTTCACTGAGATGAAAACAATTGCTGTGGGATTGCTTGTTGGGGCTTGTGGGATTCCTCAAAGTGAAAACAATCCACAGCATTCTAAATATTTTTTCAAGTCATAATTTACCGAAAAATGACTTCATAAAGACATAATGGGGCTCACGTTGGAAACGAATGCAGAGGAAAGTTGGGGTGTTTTCCACGACAGCCGATCTGATTCCAAATAGATATCAGTGAATTTTAAGGCCCCTTACACACGGGACGGGCTCCATCGGAGTCCAATCTGTCCGCTGATCCCCACTGAGCAGAGCAGTTCTTCTCTATGTTTGGTCAGATGGAAACGGACCATCTCTCTGTTTACACCTGACTGCCATCTGATCTACTAGATGGATGAGGAACGGATTCCCATCAATCTGTTTTTAGCGGATAGGATTGGATCGGATGTCGGCGGGTGTAAACCAACATAGAGAAGACTGGAGGGTCTGATTGGATCAGCCTGAAAAAAATGAAGGGGGGGGGTCCCCCGATGCCGCACATCTGAGAGATCCTAGGAGGGTGAATGGAGTGGCAACCCCAGCCATGACTAAGCACCAGGGGGACGAAGCGAAACGCATTGGGGGCGTGGCCAGGCTGAGGTTGCAACTCCATTCACCCTCCTAGGATCTCTGGGATGTGTGGCATCAGGGGACACTCCTTTTCCCTCTGAGCCATTACAGGAGCCAGGACGGGCTCCATCCCCTGCCGGCACTCGTAGTAGCGAATGCGGAGGTACCTGTTTGTATATCCCCCGTTCATCGAGCCTGAGCGGCACACATCAAAGCTAACCAGTCACTGAAAAAAATTACAGGATCGGTTTGATAGTGTGAAAGGGGGCCTTATAATATTCATGTGGTCAGGTAGGCAGATTTTTACAAGGTGGTGAATCTACAAAACAAACTTTGCTGGTGCACACTTATAAAAGTAGCCAAGGGCTTGGCTAAGACTGGAGAGAGAGAAACACTGTCTGCATCTGCTCTCTGTAGCCGCCGCTCTGTAGTGCTGAACTGGTTAACAACTATATCAGCAAGAGGAGGAAGGTGCTGAGCAGACTGAGTCAGGCAGCAATGCACTATGGGAACTGTAGTCCAGAGGAGAGAGACTCTACTGTAATCAAGAGCTTTTGAATTGCATTTCCTAGACAGATTGCCAGGAGGAGGGGAAAGAGCTGCATTTTCTCGGGATGTAGAGGACACAGCTTCCTCTTGACATGAGGTAGACAGGAAAGTGCACATCGCTATCCAGTATGTACCACCACTGCTACATATTTCGGCAGCCTGAGCAGGATCCCCGAGCACTGAGTTTGGGAGTGCCAACAGCCAGAGTCACCTGGGTGCAGAGCAGAGAGTAGACTAATCACTGTGTGTGACCGGACGGTGAGCTGCTGCCGTGGGGATTTACTTTTTGCTGCTATAGAGAGAGAATTAGCCCTTTAGGAACTGTCCAAACATCCATCTAGTAGCCTTATTGCTGCCTGCAGACTAGACTGGGACTATTCTCATTTGCACTAATGATACAACTGGACCCCAACGCTAGCCGGCTGAAGAGTTAGGGCTAAAGACTGTTCCTTTACAGCTGCTTCACAAAGACCTTTATCTTGTGCCTATACTAAGAGGTACTTCCCAGGGGACATTTCACCATATCCTAGCCAATCTAGTGGTACAGAACTCTATTCATATTTAACTTGGCATATTGATTAAACTGTGTAGTGGACTGTCTGTGTGTTCATTTATACTCAAACAACCATTTATTGCAGCCTGTACCAATACATTGCAACTTTCCCTCTCCTCATGCTCTTCCTGATCACACAGTTAGGCAAGCTGTTATTTAACTACTGCTATTCATCCTGAATACTGTCTGCCAGTATTTGTAATATTTGAACTGCCTCTGCCTGTGAGACAGCACAGAAAGTAATATATTTTTGGGGTGGATTGAGCGCATAAGAGGATTCCCAAGCTATCAGGTGGACATACATCCATTCTAAAACCTTGTTGACCCGCCTCGGCATAAGCCCAGGGGGTCCATATACTTGAGTGTGAGTGCGCACTCTGGTGGGAGTCTGGACGCTGGGTGTTGTAGTAGTTGGACAAGCACAGAGCACCTTACAACTCAATACTGGATCAACTTTATATGCACTTTATATTGATGCTGGTTTATGCACTTTTTGTCACTAGCAACATGCTTCATTTCTAAAATCATGGACTGCACACATATGATTTCACATATATGAACTATTCTCTCTTTGATTTTACACTAAAGGATTATTTTGGTGGATTTTTGGATATTGATGAGGTTTTTAAATGGATTATGTATTTATGCACAAATCTATTCATGCAATAGTTAGAGCATAGCACTTCAGCACTTTATTTCACATATACAGCATCTCACAAAAGTGAGTACACCCCTCACATTTTTGTAAATATTTTATTATATCTTTTCATGTGACAACACTGAATAAATTACACTACACTTTGCTACAATGTAAAGTAGTGGGTAGTGTACAGCTTGTATAAGGCTTAATGTACAAGGGGCGTTTTATAAACCTCTGCTGAAAAATTTTACATATAGTAACCAACGTTTAAAAATGTCAGTTTTGCCACGTTTACATGCCACGTTTAGCAAAAAAAAATTGTTGCAAATAGTCAAAAATGAAAAACACCTGTAAACAAAACGCGGCTAAACGCGAGTTACGTTTTCACGCTGTTACAAGCTGTTACAGACATTTGGCGTTTAAAATGCCTCTGAATATCCATCCTGAATGCATTTTTTTGCTTTCCAAAAAATGCTTCTATGCTCAACTACCTAGAAACTACTATAGACAGATTTGCCCACCACCCTATCACAGTCATGCTATAAGTCACTGATCAACACCATTACAGTATAGCATCTATAGCTGTGTAAAGTCCCGTATATATACCATAGTATGTAGACACTATGGGGTTGATTTACTAAAGGCAAATAGACTGTGCACTTTTCAAAGTGCAGTTACACTCTGCAAAAGCAGTTGCTCCAGAGCTTAGTAAATAAGAGGAAGCTCTGCTGACTTCCATCATCCAATCATGTGCAAGCAAAATTGCTGTTTTTTTTTAATTTTTATTGCACGTGATTGGGTATTCTTGGCGAAGTGAAGCCTTACCTCATTTACTAAGCTCTGGAGCAACTGTACATTGCAAAGTACACAGTCTATTTACCTTTAGTAAATCAACCCCTATAACTTTTGCACTAACCAATTAATATACACTAATTGGGATTTTTTTTTTAACCAAAGACATGTAGCAAAGACATGTAGCAGAATTCATTTTGGCCTCAATTCCTAAAGAAATTTGATTTTTTGATTGGATATAATTATTATATATATAATATTTATAACAGAAATGAGAAAATATTGTTTTTTTGTATTGTCATTGCTGCTTAGTAAAACCAAAGACCAGAGGGACACATGTAGAGGGTTTTCTGATCAGCAAGTTAATAGCAGGTGCCATGTGGTGCCTATGTTACCCTCCCTGGCGGTGTTCCTGAGTCTGGCGCGGAGGTGAATTTTCAGTACCAATAGCGGTAACCCCGAGCCACAATCGGGATCGCATCGCAGGATCCTGGTACAGCTTATATACCTTGTCCCCAGGATCCTGCGATGTCCCCCCCTCCGCTGTATCATCCGCTGTATCATCCGCCTGATCTATCAATGTTCCGGGCTCCGTAACCTGAGAGCGTCGCGACACATGGGGGCGGAGCCCAGCGGGAAATTCAAAAATGTACACAATACATAACACACTGTAATCTTACAGATTATATTACTGTATCAAATGATTTCACCTCCCTTTTGTCCCTAGTGGTTTGTCCAGTGCCCTGCATGCACTTTTATATTATATATTATATTATATTATTTTATATTATATATACTATTATTTCTGCCTGGAAATTTGAGAATGTCCATAGCAACCAAAAAGTGACACTTAACGACAAAAGCGGTTTTAGACCAGCTAGAAAACAGCGATAATAAATAAGAATCACTTGGAGAATTGAGCGATAGTGAATCGCGAGGAAATTCATCATCAGATACTAAAAGTGACGACAGCGACGATTCTGCGACTGAGCAAATTTCAGTGTTTTTGATTTGATTACATTATTGAATTAAATGTATTATTATTATATTTTGAGGAGGAGAAGTCTTACGTAGATCATCATTTTTGTAATTTTCTCATGTCACCAACTATTTTATGTCACATAAAACAGAACTTTCAAATGTTTTAAAAAAATAAAATCTCAGTTTTCTTACTGAAATGGCCAGTCTAGATGTAAACTGTGCTAAACATGGGTTCTTTTTTTACTGTGACAACACATATCATACATCTGTTCTGTTTCATCATACATTTGTGTTTCACCATTGGCTGAAAAAAAAAATTTGATTTCCTTTATCTTCTAAGAAAAAGAGTTCTATAAGGATTCCCGTTAGCAATTCCAATGTGAGTTTATTATTTAAAGAAAGTCTTTTGTACCTCTGACCTTCTAGTCTTATTGCTGAGCGAACACAGCAGCCTCCTAAAATGCCAACTCTGTGGGTTTCTTTGCGATTGGCAGGATGCCCACCCTGACCATCCCAGCCACCACTGCAGAAAATACGAAAACAGAGAGCGGCCACGGTTACTCATTAATTTCAAGGCCGTTGAAATGTTCTATATATAGAAGATGTGCAAAAAAAACGACAGTTTAGATAAAAGAGTTGTTTTATGTTCTAGTGCCAGGATTTAGAGGACAAGCAGAGCTTTTGGAAATTGGCTGCTCTAAAAAAAAATATCTCCTATTACTGCTCATTGGGAATTGTATGAATACAATTTATATCTCTTTTATATCTCTTGAACTGATGAAGGTTATAAAGAAACCACATTGTTTCTTGCAGTGCTCTTATTTCCATTCTAAAGAGACCTGATCACCCCTTTATTTATGTATTTAAGATATTTTATGCATAGTATTTATGTACCTGCAAAAGCTCCCTTGTGTAGACATCTAAAAGTTCTTAGACTGCGGCTAGGTGCTGCCATCTTGGATGTGATGCCGGTAGACTCAGAGCTCATACTTAAGTAACATTCCATAGCAGCCTCTCCTAAAGGAGTTGTAAAGGCAGAAGGTTTTTTATCTTAATGCAGTCTATGCATTAAGATAAAAAACCTTCTATGTATAGCAGCCTCCCCAGCACCCCCTAAAACTTACCTGAGCCCCTTCTCTCTCCAGCCATGTCCACGAGTGTCTAAGCCAACCGGAACACTCCAGATTGGCTAAGACACAGTAGCGGCGCCATTGGCTCCCGCGGCTGTGATTCAAAGGCAGTCAACCAATCAGGGGAGAGGGGGGGAGGGGCCAGGTCAGGGCTCTGTGTCTGAATGGATACCTTAGAGCAAAGGTCCCTAACCCCTGGGCTGCAGACCGGTACCGGGTCAGTGGCCTGTTATTAACTGGGCCGCACAGCATTAGGTGAGCGGCGACTGCGGTCCGAACCAGAACCAATGACAGTTCGGACTCTGGCCATGCGACTTAGCAGCCTGTATATCCTCTCCTGAGTCTCTCACCCAACCGTCAATGTCATCCTATCAGCAGGGCAGGAGTTGCAGATCTAGACAGAGAGGATGACATCGGTGGCCATGCGGGAGACCCGGGAGAGGACACACAGGCTGATAAATGCCTCTGCCCTGCCAAAGGTAGGAATATGCAGGGGAGGCAGGGACTGAAAAGGGGACAGTGATGTAAGAGAGGAAAGAGGGGCCAAGACTGCAAGGGGCACTGTGATGGGGGGGGGGCACAAGGGGCACTGTAATGTAAAGGGGACTGCATTGTAAAGGGGACTACACTGTGATGTGAGGGGACTGCATTGTAAAGGGGACTACACTGTGATGTAAAGGGGACTACACTGTGATGTAAAGGGGACTACACTGTGATGTAAAGGGGACTGGATTGTAAAGGGGACTACACTGTAATGTAAAGGGGACTACACTGTAATGTAAAGGGGACTGCATCGTAAAGGGGACTACACTGTAATGTAAAGGGGACTGCATCATAAAGGGGACTACACTGTGATGTAAAGGGGACTGCATTGTAAAGGGGACTACACTGTGATGTAAAGGGGACTGCATCGTAAAGGGGACTACACTGTGATGTAAAGGGCACTGCATTGTAAAGGGGACTACACTGTAATGTAAAGGGGACTGCATCGTAAAGGGGACTACACTGTGATGTAAAGGGGACTGCATTGTAAAGGGGACTACACTGTGATGTAAAGGGGACTGCATTGTAAAGGGGACTACACTGTGATGTAAAGGGGACTGCATTGTAAAGGGGACTACACTGTGATGTAAAGGGCACTGCAATGTAAAGGGGACTACACTGCGATGTAAAGGGGACTGCACTGTAAAGGGGCACTGTGCTGTAAAGGGGGGGTTGTGATGTGAAGGGGGGCTAAGGACTGACTCTGCCCCCCTACACCAGTTCTGGTGACCTGACCCTGCAGGGATTTTCTCCCACTTCCTGTTTGGCTATGGGACAGGAAGTGAAGGGAAATCTCCGCAATGGGACACAGATAGCGGAAAAAAAATCTGACAGGGGTTATAACCCTCCCTTAATCTATACAATTTTTTTTTTAAAGTTTTGCCTATAGTTCTACTTTAACCACTTAATACAGGGCACTTTCACCCCCTTCTTGCCCAGGCCATTTTCAGCTTTCAGTGCTGTTGCACTTTGAATAACAATTGCGCAGTCCTGCAACACTGTACACAAATTCATTTTTTTATCTTTTTCTTCACACAAATAGAGCTTTCTTTTGGTGGTATGTAATCACTGCTGGGATTTTTGTTTTTATTAGAAAAAAGGAAAAAGACCGAACATTTTGAAAAAAAAAATAGTTTTTTTTTTAGTTTCTGTCAGTAAATTTTGTAAATAGGTAATTTTTCTCCTTCACTGATGTGCACTGATGAGGTTGCACTGATGGGCACTGATGAGACGGCACTTATGGGCACTGATTAGGTGGCACTGATGAGGAGGCATTAATATGCCGCACTGATGGACACTAAAAGGTGGCACTAATATGCGGCACTGATGAGCAGCACTGATAGGCGGCATGGATAGGCAGCACTGATGGGCGGTACTGATGGGCACTGATGAGGCGGCACTTATGGGCACTGAATAGGTGGCACTGATGAGGAGGCACTAATATGCCGCACTGATGGACACTAATAGGTGGCATTAATATGCGGCACTGATGAGCAGCACCGGTGGGCACTGATAGGCGGCACAGATAGGCAGGACTGATGGGCGGTACTGATGGGCACTGATGGGAGGTGGGTACATGGACGATGTCTGCCGGCACCCACAGATAACACAGGACACAGGCAGAATGACAATCTGTCTATGTAAACAAGACAGATTGTCCTTCTGTCAGAAGGGAAGATATTGATCCTGTGTTTCTGCAAAGCAGGAACACGGTTCTTTGCCTCCCCCTAGTCAAATAACCTCCCCCACAGTGAGTAAGCACAACCTAGGCACACAGTTAACCCTTTGATCGCCCCTGATGTTAACCCTTTCCCTGCCAGTGTCATTAGTACAGTGGCAGTGCATATTTTTTAGCACTGATCAGTGTAATAAGGTCACTGGTCCCCAGAAAAGTGTCAGTTAGGTGTCCGATTTGTCAACCGCAATATCGCAGTCCTGCTATAAGTCGTTGATCGCCGCCATTGCTAGTGAAAAAAAAAATTAATTCCATAGTTTCTAGACGCTATAACTTTTACACAAACCAATTAATATACGCTTATTGGGAGTTTTTTTTACTAAAAATATGTAGCAGAATACATACTGGCCTACATTTATGAAGAAACTAGATTTTTTATTTTTTTTTTATTGGATGTGTTTTAGAGCAGGAAGTAAAAAATATTGTTTTTTTTTTTTTTTTTTTTCAAAATTGTCGGTCCTTCATTGTTAGGCGCAAAAAAATTTTAAAACACAGAGGTCATTAAATACCACTAAAAGAAAGCTCTATTTGTGGGGAAAAAAGGACATAAATTTTATTTGGGTACAGTGTCGCACGACCGCACAATTGTCAGTTAAATTAACGCAGTGCCGTATTGCAAAAAATGGCCTGGTCGGGAAGGGGGGTAAACCTTCTGGAGGTGAAGTGGTTAATACTGCTGTAAGCTTGTCCAGAGGCTAAAACCTGCTACTTTGCTGCTAGCTATATCCACACAGTTATCAGAGTCCCTATCTTGTCCAAGGAAAATTGCAGGCCAATATGTAGCCTGCTATCCATCACTTCTCCCTTTCATTCTGAGATCACTGCATCCTCAACCACACACTGAAGCATGAGAAGGAGGTTGCTCAGCACAGAATCAGGTGACAAGAGAAATTCGACTAGCGCCATAAAAATAAAAACCTGAGGGATTCAAAACATATAAAATATAGAAGGAAGTGTAGCACCCTCTTATTTCATAGTAGGCTGCTAGGTAAATTTAGTCCAGCTCTTCTGTAAACAGTGGAGCAGAGATTGATTGCTTAGGACTGTTCAGTGTTTCACAGGGTATTGTTCTGCTACATTCCCCTGTCTTCTAGAGACTTCTATAAGTATAGTGGGAGCGAGATTAGGACAGGTAGCCTGAATATTTTTGGAACTCTAGCCAGTCCCTGGGGAGGTGTGCCCAGAACGTGGAGGGAGAACCCATAAGTAGTTGGAGGTCTGGCAGCAAAAGAGCAGAGTTTCTGGGTCCAGTCCTGCAGGAGGAGAGAAAGAGAGAGGTAGCTAGAACTAGTTGGGACCTCAATGTCTTCACCTTGACTCCTCTAGCTACCTCTCTCTTTCTCTCCTCCTGCAGGACTGGACCCAGGGACTCTTTTGCTGCCAGACCTCCAACTACTTATGGGTGGGGGCCTACGAAAGGGAACCTTGTCCAAAGACTAAGTGGAACCAGAAGGGAGTTGGTGGAAGGTGGGAGTCCAACCATTCTGGGACTGAGTGAATAACTGACCTCCTTATCCCCAAGCCCCCCCTTCACATTGGAGAAGTGGCTATTGGGTGGTTCAGTCTTCTAAGCAAGTGCAGCGAGGAGTGGTGCAAAACAGCCAGGAGCATGCAATACTGAGAGAAGTTTGGCCTGGTGCAGCTAGGAATTGTGCAAGACAGCCAAGAGAGTACAGTGCAGCCAGAGATTGTGCAATAAAGCCTGCAGTAGTTGAAGGCTTGGCAGCACAAGAGCAGAGTTCCTGGGTCCAGTCCTGCAGCAGGAAATCCCTGTACAGGGGCAGAAAGAGAGAGGGAGCTAGAGGAATCAAGGTGAAGACATTGAGGTCCCAACTAGGCTTAGCTGGGGGCCTACGAAAGAGAACCTTGTCCAGAGAGTGGAGCCAGAAGGGAGTTGGTGGGAGGAAGTCCACCTATTCTAAAATTGAGTGAATAACTGACCTCCTAAACCCAGACTGGCTGTGTGTGGACTAAGGGGGGAAATAGGACCAAACCACCAACAGCTCCTGCGGGGGTAGTGCTGAAGAAGAATAAACTTTCTGTCCTTAGCCCAGTTGTAATGGATGCAGTATGTCATTAGTGGTGCACTCACTGACTGATTGTATTTGTTTCCTGGAGTTCTCCCTTTAAATCTCTGCCGAAATGAAAACAAAGGCACCCAATTCCTTGGTGAACCTAAAATTCAAAAGGAATTTGCGAGAAAAGTCTGTGACAAGGTCACTCACAAATGGAGATTGTGGAATTTGGCAGTCATCACGCTGGCTATAGAGATGCCCTTTAATCTGTAGAGAAAGCTACCTGGCTGGATCAGGGGTTCTTTCCTGGGATAATGGGACTTTGGAATGTGCAGGGAAAGCCATGAGACAGTCACACACCACGGCCTCTGTCACTGAAATAACAAAGGACGTCTGTAAAAAGTGCAGAGCAAGGAGCTACCGGATCCTATGTGTCTAATTGACTGGGAAAACAGCAAAAGAGTCCTCAGTGCTAGCTAGAAAGCCGTAATTATGTATAAAGCTATAGAAAAAGAGTCATAGTCATAGAGCAAGAGCACATTACTTATGTCACACCTTTATTTTCAAAATGATTCTACTACTGTGAGCAAATGCACAATGCTCATATTTTTTTTAATAGTTGACAAATAGACAATTTTTTTTTTTTTAATAAATTGTTCCCTATTTTATACATAATTTATTCAAACTTTCTAGAGAATTTTTTTATTTTTAAAAGGTTTTGTTTGTAAACACACATGATTGGCTGGCATGGTGATCACATGATTGGGAAACATGAGACCAGCCTAGATCACCCTTTCTCAAAATGTTTACCCCAGAAGAACCCTTATGCCGCGTACACATGAGCGGACTTTCCGGCAGACTTGGTCCAGCGGACCGGACTCCGTCGGACAATTAGATCGTTTGTGGGCTTCAGCGGACTTTTTTTCCCAAAAGTCAGACGGACCTAAAAATAAAACATGTTTCAAATCTTTCTGACGGACTCAAGTCTGGTCGAAAAATCCGCTCGTCTATATACTAGTCCGACGGACTAAAACCCACGCTAGGGCAGCTATTGGCTACTGGCTATGAACTTCCTTAGTTTAGTCCAGTCATACCTCATCACGTATGAATCCGTTGGACTTTGGTGCGATCGTGTGTAGGCAAGTTCGTTTGTTAGAAAGCCCGTCGGATCAGTCCAGCAAAAGTCCGTCAGAAAGTCCGTCGGACCAGTCCGGTCCAAATGTCCACCCGTGTGTGCGCGGCATTACAATAATTTTCAGGTTTCAGGAAACCCCAAATAAAATAAATGAATTGGGATCAGTGGGAAGGATATCCCTTACATTGATGGTCAATGGGAAGAATGCTTCTTAAATTGGTGGTCAGTGGGAAGGGTATCCCTTACATTGGTGGTCAGTGAGAAGAATGCTCCTTACATTGGTGGTCAGTGGGAAGGGTATCCCTTACATTGGTGATCAGTGGGAAGAATGTCCCTTACACCGGTGGTTAGTGGGAAAAATGACATTGACATTACAATGTCTCTTACATTGGTGGTCAGAATGCCACCCTTACAGAGAGCTAAAAGTTTCATACTGCTGGCTTTGTCAGGTGGCACTTAACATGAAACTACTATGCAGGTACCATCAGATGGGAGGTCAATCAGCCACAACTCAAAGAATGCCTAGGGTTTCACAGAACCCTTATTGGGAATGTATGGTCTAGACCGGGCCTGCTCAGACCATGGACTGTGGGCCAAATGTAGCTCATGGAGACATCTGATCTGGCCTGCGACCTCAAACCTATGGCAACTCGCACAGCTTCCTTCGGGTGCATGCCACTCTGCTGAATAATTAATCCAGGCTCTGGGACCCAGGAGAGAACTTATTAAGATCCTGAGAAACATTTATCTTCATATCAGTCATAAATCCTGGAGCTTCTCACTACTCATTTACATCCCAATAACCCCCCAGCAACACCCCCCCCCACACACACACACACACAAACACCCCCCTAATCACTAAGTTAGTTTTTCTTCCTAACGGTTCTAAAAGGACAAAGTAATCAATTAAATCCAACGTCCATTTTGAGGTATCCACATCACTGCCTGTTGTTGTCATTTCCAATATGCTGTCCAGCAGCAGGATATTCTCAGTATCCGGAAGACTGCACAGTGTGATGATGTCAGGAAGATCGGTCTACTTCAGCACTGGATCCACTCGTCACTTTCAGAAGCAGCACAAACAAGGGACATAGATGGCAATCTTAGGTGAATAATAAAGCTTCGTATGGGCCCATTCACACCAGAAACTGCACATAACTGCTCATTTTTGACTGCATGTTTACATGCATTTGAATCGTGCTTGAATGCGTTTGGCATGCGTTTAGAGCTGCAATTAGCACTGTGTTTGCAGTGCGTTTTCTATATGTTTTTAGACTTGACTTGGCTTAAAGGGGTGCGGGGCGGTGCGTTTGTAGTGCATTCCCTGCATTTGCGGCATGGAAAAATGCAGCATGTGCTACTTTTTTTAACTGCGCTGCACTGCACTGCAATTATGTGTCCTCTGAAAGCCAATGAGGGCATTCTTTGCTATTATAAAAAAACATTTGTTGTCCACTTGCGCCTGTATACTTGCCTGACTCAGCCACATTAGTTGCTGATGGCTCACCACCCAATTTGCCCATTCGTCAGCAGTCACAGAAACACACATTGTATTTATTATACTATATTGTCAAAAGTATTGGGACCCCCATCCTTTACACACACATGAAATTTAATGGCATCCCAGTCTTAAGCCTGGTGCACACTACCCTTTTCTGCGGGTTGCACAAAAAAAAAAAAAACGAACAGCTCCGGTCGAGAGCTGCTGTACTAACCATGTGAGTTTAGTCCAGCGATCTCCCCTGCTGAGCTGTTGTGTTCTGACTGAGCACTGATTGGGAGTCAGTCGGCTCCTAATTTTCCAGCATGCACATCCGAAATGTACTTTAGTCCATAGGGTTCAATATTGAGTTGGCCCACCCTTTGCAGCTATAACAGCTTCAACTCTTCTGGGAAGGCTGTCCACAAGGTTTAGGAGTGTGTCTATGGGAATGTTTTTTACCAATCTTCCAAAAGTGCATTTGTGAGGTCAGACATTGATGTGGACAAGAAGGCCTGGCTCACAGTGTCCACTCTAATGCCCCGTACACACGGTCGGACTTTGTTCGGACATTCCGACAACAAAATCCTAGGATTTTTTCTGACGGATGTTGGCTCAAACTTGTCTTGCATACACACGGTCACACAAAGTTGTTGGAAAATCCGATCGTTCTGAACGCGGTGATGTAAAACACGTACGTCGGGACTATAAACGGGGCAGTAGGCAATAGCTTTCATCCTTTTATTTATTCTGAGCATGCGTGGCACTTTGTCCGTCGGATTTGTGTACACACGATCGGAATTTCCGACAACGGATTTTGTTGTCGGAAATTTTATATTCTGCTCTCAAACTTTGTGTGTCAGAAAATCCGATGGAAAATGTGTGATGGAGCCCACACACGGTCAGAATTTCCGACAACAAGGTCCTATGGCACATTTTCCACCGGAAAATCCGACCGTGTGTACGGGGCATTATTCATTCCAAAGGTGTTCTATCAGGTTGAGGTCAGGACTCATCCATGTCTTTATGGACCTTGCTTTGTGCACTGGTGTGAAGTCATGTTGGAACACGAAGGGGCCATCCCCAAACTGTTCCCACTAAGTTGGGTGCATGAAATAGTCCAAAATGTCTTGGTATGCTGACGACTTAAGAGTTCCCTTTACTGGAACTAAGGGGCCAAGCTCAACCCCTGAAAAACAACCCCACACCATAATCCCCCCTCCACCAAATGATTTGGACCAGTGCACAAAGCAAGGTCCATAAAGACATGGATGAGCGATTTTTGGGGTGGAGGAACTTGACTGTCCTGACCTCAACCCAATAGAACACCTTTGGGATGAATTAGAGTGGAGACTGCGAGCCAGGCCTTCTCATCCAACATCAGTGCCTGACCTCACAAATGCGCTTCTTGAAGAATGGTCAAACATTCCCATAGACACACTCCTAAACCATGTGGACAGCCTTTACAAAAGAGTTTAAGCTGTTATAGCTGCAAAGGGTGGGCCAACTCAGTATTGAACCCTACAGACTAATGCCCTGTACACACGGTCGGAATTTCCGACGGAATATGTGTGAGCGGAGCTTGTTGTTGGAAATTCCGACCGTGTGTAGGCTCCATCGGACTTTTTCCATCGGAATTTCCGACACACAAAGTTTGAGAGCATGCTATAAAATTTTCCGACAACAAAATCCGATCCTTTAAATTCCGATCGTGTGTAGACAAATCCGACGGACAAAGTGCCACGCATGCTCAGAATAAATTAAGAGACGAAAGCTATTGGCTATTGCCCCATTTATAGTCCTGACGTACGTGTTTTACGTCACCGCGTTCGGAACGATCGGATTTTCGGACAACTTTGTGCGACCGTGTGTATGCAAGACAAGTTTGAGCCAACATCCGTCGGAAAAAAACGACCGTGTGTACAGGGCATAAGACTGGGATGCCATGTAAGTTCATGTGCGTGTAAAGGCAGGCGTCCCCATACTTTTGGTAATATAGTGTATAGGACCACTGTAGCAAAGTCCCAGGCCTCCTTCGGTCTAATGAGAACCTCCAGGGCCAGAGATAGCTGACATCCTTCTGTATATGGTGGGTTGTAAGGCATAGTAGGTGCAAAGCAGTAAAATTAATTGGGCGCCAGGCACTTCTTGAATGCAAAAGAGATTTTATTTCTCTTAACAGAACTTTGGGAGAGAGCTTTAGGGCCAGGACACCCTTAGGTAGTTGCAAGAATAAATCGCAAACTCTGAGACTTCAACAGGAGGACAGCCATGCAGGGAAAGGCATCCAGCAAGACACCACATCTGCATGAGTAGGAATGCTTCTTCTAGGGCAACAGTCTTTAATAGTTTCTAACACAAAGTGTAACAGTTCCATCGCTTCCACTACAATCACTTCTTGTAGTTCTTCAGCCCACTGAGCTCCCAGTCTCTCTCACTAGACTAGTTGATTCACTGCCACTGAATCCCTTCAACTCCTCCAATCTTCACGGTAGTATCTTCCTCAAGCGTCACCCCCGCCTCTCTGCTGGGTCCCTAGCTTGGCACTTAAGATACTTCTCAAGGTTCACCCCGCTGGCCTCCTCAGTCCCTGGCTTGACACACAAGGCTGCTCTGCAAGCGTCACCTCCGCTGGTGTGGTCATAGACTTGATACCCACTGAAGTTTCCCAATTCTTCACCGTCCCCAGTTGGTGAGAATCCTGCTCCAGTACTTGCTTCAGCTACTCACTGTGGTCCCTGGTAACAAGGTGGTTGGACCCTTAGTGACGACAGCTTCTTCCTTTACCTCTGACTACGACAGATTCTCCGGCCGGCAGAACCGTCACTTCTGGCTAGACTGCAAGCCGCAATCCCAATCCTTCGCTGCTCTCTCTTGCTACTGGATAGGCCCTCAGACAGCCTAACAGCCAGATGTGCCCGGGATAGGCCCAAACTCTGGCCTAGCAGCTCGGGCAATATATCACACGTCCACCCAGACAGCCGTCCAGGTGGCACAGAACACTGATCACCTGACTCCCATTGCCTGGGATACCCCATATACCCATAATCTGACCTTGCATTGCCCTTCGCATATCTAATGCTACCAGGTACCCGGCCACCCATCGGCAAGGGAGAGAAGTGCAGCAATTACAGACTTATGGCCCGTACACACGATTAGATTTTCCAACAACAAATGTTGGATGTGAGCTTGTTGGCGGAAAGTCCGACCGTGTGTACGCTCCATCGAACCTTTGTTAGCAGACTTTCTGCAAACAAATGTTGGCTAGCAGGTTCTCAAATTTTCCGCCAACAAATTTTTGTTGTCGGACTTTCCGATCGTGTGTACACAAGTCCGCCGGACAAAAGTCCACGCATGCTCAGAAGCAGAAACTACCATTTGTAATGGAGAATTAACGTTCGTGACGTGGCAAATTATGAAATCTCCAAATGCAGCGCACAATTCTCTTCTTCTTTAATGGGATAATAAGGAAGCTGCTTTGCTGGTGATACTGATGGAGTTATTGCACAGAGTTTTCAAAGTGATATCAAGAATAATAATAATAGCGCTAAATGAAAAACGCAAAATGAAAAGCGCGAATCAACACTCACCAAACTTCTACCAACAAGAAATTAGCAGAAGGAGCCCAAAGGGTGGCGCTGAGGAGCTGAAAAACCACGTAGTATGTCACTACGTTCGTAATTGTTGTGACCATGTGCATGCAAGACAAGTTGGAGCCAACAACCTTCGAACAAAATTTCATGGTTTTGTTGTCAGAAAGTCTGATCGTGTGTACGGGGCATTAGAGTGAAATCAATTGATCCTCAACAATTAGCCAAGGTAGCTATAACAGGCATGTAAATTTAGGAGCAACCCTGCCTAAACACCAGGGTGCTACACAAAGGTGTACACAACTTATTGCATTAGGGTGTGAACCTCAAAGCTCAAACGTGTGTGTATGTGTATATACTGTATACTGATGGTGTCAGTAGAGCAGTGGACAGTGTCAGTAGGGCAGTGCATGGTGTCAGTAATTTTTATTTTTATTTTTTTATTATATTTTACATACATTTTTTATTGTTTTTTTTATTTATAATTTTTTTGTGGGAGCCCTGCTAGTGGGTTTTGGTGAAATATCAGGGGTTTAAATAGGGGGAATTTGCACCACACAAGGTGATTAGGGTGTGCCCAGGCACACCTGGCATACCCTGTGCGCACGCCTATGGTGATACATCACTATTTATTGCTTTCAAACATTTGCTGTATATAAACAACTAATCTTTGAGTTTTATCAATAATTCCTTTTTGATTTCTATAGAAACCACTCAATTCCAGCCCAACTTCCAAGTCCATGTTTGTTGCACTGTTGAGAAACATTTAAGGCTAAAATCTGCATTTGCAAATTTCGGCATTTATCCCACATAGACAGCGTTGCAACCTGTTATGAGTTAGTAGTAGCAGATGTCTGGAGAATGCCGACCTAACCAGGCATGCAGATGTTCCTGGTTTTGTCCATTTAAAAAAATAAAAAATAATGCCCCCAAATTAGTGCAATCAGACAATTTTTTTCTGTTTCAGGAAAACCCCTTCATCTAATAGATTGTTGACATTTTAATTGAAGCAGGAGTAGCGAAATTTATCATCTACAAAGTGTGGATAGGCTTCTCCATTGAGATAGTAACCAGATCCTGAAATACAAACACAGTTTCCATGTGCTGTCAGTGGCTGGGTTTTATTTTTATCTGTTTTTTTTCCTGGATGTCTATTTTTGTTTGAACTTAAAGATTCTGTTGCCTCCGATAATGCATGACTACCACCAAAATAGATAGTGTAAGAACGGTTATGAATTACTAAGATTAGGGACCCATTTGTCAGTACTCTTTAAACAGCGGTGGTTTTGGCTTAGTTGTGTTTAAATTTTTATTTTGACCTATTGGGGTTGATTTACTAAAACTGAAGAGTGCAAAATCTGGTGCAGCTCTGCCTAGAGACCAGTCAGCTTCCAGGTTTTATTGTCAAAGTTTAATTGAACAAGTTGCAGTTAGAAGCTGATTGGCTGCCATGGACAGCTGCACCAGATTTTGCACTCTCCAGTTTTAGTCAATTAACCCCGTTGTGTGTGTAGATGAGAGCTTGAGCTATTGAGCATTACACTATGTCTGTGGGCATTACCATATATCTTGATTGGTCCAGCCTCCTATTTAAAAGAAAAGTATGGGGTTTGGGGTTCTTTGCAGATTTAAACTTACCTAGGTGAATGCAGCATCGGTCCAATGCTGTATCTGTCCTCCCACCAGCTCTAACACTGAGAACCTAGCAATCTAACACTGCCGATCGCTCGGTTCTCACAGGTCCCCGAGCAGAGAGCTGCTGACTGTCAGTCACCGCTCTGTGCTCTGCCCCCCCGCGCTCACTGGAGCACTGGGCTGTGGAGGGGCGGGAGCGGCCAGCTCAGACTGAGGCTGAGCTGGGTGCCGGTCCAGGCATGTGGGTTTATCCCGACCCCAGTGTCGCAATCTTGCCTGAGACTGGACTGTCTCTGTGACATCAACTGACAGCGGACCGGTCTGGTCACATGATCGGGTCCCAGTGCTGGCTTCAGTGTAGAGGAGAGGCAGCGACAATGGCTGCAGAATCTGGGCACTGACATCACCCATATACTTACCACGAGGCAGCCATTGCTGGCTGCCCCTCCTTTACACTGAAGCCGGCACTGAGACCCGATCAAGTGACCTTAGCAGCTTCAGAATAGGTAAGTATAGACATCTTGTCAGTTACAGGGTGGATAGAATAGGCTTAGTTAGAATGGGGGTGGGAGCAGGTTTAGGCTTAGTTAGAATAAGACTGGAATTCCACTTTAATAAAACCAAGGGATCAGTCATATGCACAAATCAAGAGTGCCAACTATGCCTGCCCTTCCCACCTCCCCCATTCACAGAAACTGTACTATAGCTTCTATGAATGAAAAACAATCTATAAATGGAGGAGGTGGATCTTTCAATGAAGCGCTCTTTCTCCATTCATAGATCGCTTTTAATTTACCAACGCTATAGTACAACTTCTCTGAATGGAGGAAGTAGACGGAAAGGGTGGGCATAGTTAGCACTGTTGATGACAGGGCCCCTGGCTCTATTAACCCTGTACTGGAAGATTATGGCAGCGGCAGTGGGTTGGAGATCGTATGAAGAAGATTGCAACTAAAGCAGGAGCCAGCAGCAGAAGGGACACATCACATTGATAGTAAAAACTGTCCCTTGTGCTGATTATCTTTTTCTTATTACTATTTTACTGTTTTTGCGAGCGGCTAAAGTAGAGGCAGGTCACCCGTCTGACAGGGACAGTACATAGAGCCAGGCAAAGGTTCCGGAGGAATAAGAAAAGTGCAAGGACCCCTCCAAACCTCTGAAAATACTCCGGTATGGACCAGCCAGGCCACATTCCGCTCCTCTTGGCAGATGCTGTTGGCATCTCTGAGTCTTTAGTCTACTGTCCCATCACTGTTACATTGTGTGAGTGTTCCTGGTTGGGTTGCCTTCCTGCGGGGCCTGTTGTGTATTGCTGAACTTCTGTTACGATATATTCCTGTTATTACACTTGCACTCCGTGTGCTTTCTGCCCCCCCTCCCCCCCCCCCACCTATCTGTAAAGAAAAAAGTTAAATTCTTAGGTCTTTTGCAACACTGGCGGTGATGTCACCACCCTACTGAGGAGAATACTGGGAAGCAATGAGTACTCCAATGTTTGCAAGAAGACAATTTAACCTTCTCTCAAGATAGGAACTATTATGTATTTCCAAGTATCTCACTGAAAGAAGTGTGACGTTACCCTATCCAGGGTACAAGTTTTGACAAGGTACAATTCTGACAAGGAGAAGGAAGTGGGACTGGGAACTAGTATTGACTTGCCCCCAGTGCAATAGTAGCAGGCACACTTAACTAAGGTCGCTCACTAAAAAAGTGTGACGTTACCGTAGCCAAGGTAGAGGATTTGTCTAGGTACAGTTTTAACAAGATTGGAGAAGTGTGCCTGGGGCCAGCATTAACGGGCCCCCACTGCAGTAGTACCAAGCACATGTAACTTAGGTCACTCACTGACAAAAAGTGTGAAATTACCTTAGCCAAAGTGAGAGCATGTCACCAGCACACCACAGATCTCCAGAATGGGCCAAAAGCTTTATTCAGTGAACACATCATTGTAACAGAAGCATTGTTTCTAAGCCTCGCAGGACCCCTTCATCAGGCATGTGCCTGGCGAAGGGGTCCTGTGAGGCTCCAAAATGATTGTTACAATAATGTGATAGCTGAAAACAGTTTTGGACCCATTCTGGAGATCCGTGGTGTGCTGGTGACATTTTCTTGCTCTGATTACCTTTGGTTTCAGCCACTGATCGCTGCAGCACCCGTTCACACTTACGGACACTTTTCAGGAATGTGTGCGTAGGGAATAATATGTTGGAATCACTTACCCTAGCCAAAGTATAGGTTTGACAAGAAGAAGGAAGTGGGTCTGGGAAGCAATTTTGACCTCCCCCAGTGCAATAGCACTGGACAAACTCAACTAAGGTCAATCATGGTCTATTGTAACCAGTGCTTGGAGGCCAGCTATGAAGACAGTTAGATCCCATTTGTCACCTATGAAATATACCTACCTGTGGCCACCCATAGATCATTCACCTTTCCTATTACTTGGCAGTTATCCAAAATGACTCCACCACGGCATGTGTGGCCCCTTTACACACTTTTAGTTCATTAATCTCTTTTTTTTTTTTTTGTGGGGGATAGAAAGGAGGCTCAGCTTGAAATATCACACATAGTACATAATGTTTTCTAGCACTGGATCCAAATAGTTTTCATGTAACGCTGAAAACATCTAGGTTTGTTTGAACTTAAAAGCCGGCCTGCTATTTCTCTGGGAATTCTGACAGGCTGAAGAATGCATAATGTTTAAATGTCAGGGGGGGGGGGGTTCCAGCCTGTGATGATAGCATGAGAAACAAAGCGATCCTTTCTCACACATCTTTTGTTAGATAGAGCTGGCAAGTAGATTCCTGATCTTCTGATGGCTCACTGACTTCCTTTCAATTGCTGCTGGTAACTTGATAATAACCCACATAGTTTACAGAGTGAGTTGGATAAATGGGAGGAAGGGAAGGATAGAAGGTATTACCGGTATATGTCGAGCATGCTACCAACATCAATAAGTTATTTCTTCATTTAGATCAGCGGCATGCAACGTGTTAGATTCTGGGGATGTTCCACGTGGTACCTACTTCTCGAAAGAGCTGCTCAATAAAGGGTACCGTCTATCCAAAACAGTTTTATTTTTGGTTATTTATAGGTAGATATTTGTGGTCTAAAAAGCAAACCTGTGTCAAAATCCCAAACCTGCCTTTCCTACTGCAACTTGAGTTTACTACAACATGCATGTACAGTATAGCCAAACATTTTTTAGATAGAGTTAGGAAGGATTAGAACCCCAGTAAGGTTTTATTCAGATCTGTGTTCCTATTGGGTTTGCTTTAAAGACAGGAAAAAATGATCTAATAGTGGTTTTATTCCTTCCCTATTTTATCCAAATTCCTTAAATGGCTATACGTACACTTTAAAATCACAAGCAAAGCAGTATAATTGCTGTCCTGCTGGAACCATTTATCCAGACCACAGTGGCAGTAATTTGGCCGAATTCATTGGTCATGTGATCTCTATAGAAGGCAAGGACACCATGAACACTAGACCCCTAACCCTGTCTGCCCCCTCCCTCAGAATCACGTGGTCAATGCTCAGGCAGTTGGTCACATGACTGGTAGGACAGGTGTAGGCAGGTTGGCATAATACTATGTGACACTTTACAACCTATTCAGCATTTAGGAGGCTGACACCACATGCATTTTTGACTCATCATTGTATTTGTGGGAAACAATATTAGTGTGTCCAGCTGATGCTCAGCTGAAGAACTAATCGTCTATGAATTCACTTAATCTACGTGGCTTATTCCTGCATACCAGCTCTCTGGAAACCCATTGGATGGGTAAAGTAAATAATAACGTATACGGAAAACTCAAAGCAAAACCTTTTATTAGCAAAATGATGTAAAGATTACACATCACTCAGAAGTAGACATCCAGCTGCCTGCACTCAAATATTTGCAGAGTCTTAATTTAGCTTTACAAGAAGCCCCCATTGACCTCAGTAGCTGCAGACACTGTGGAGAAATTCAACCTCAAGGTTCATAGCAGAAGCACTGAAGTCTTTCAAATTGTTCTCTTGGCAGGTCAGCTCCCCCTCCCGGAGATTCCATTCTGTGTTTATGTTACAGCAGCCTTTATCAACAATTTTTAACATGGAGGAACTCTTGAAATAACTTTCAGGTCTCATTGGAACCCTACTAAATACTGTATCCACCACTATCGGTACATTAGCATGAATTGTAGGTTGAGATATATGAGAAAAAAAAAGAAATTGGTGTACTTAGTGTGTTGTATACCCACTCACATTTTACACTCCATATGACACAAAATATTTTCAGTAATAATAATTAAAAGAAACTAATATTAATAATAATGACCAGAACAGAACACAGACAGTAATAAACTGAAATGTTCCCTCACATTTAGGACAGTGGAGAAACGCCACCTTATTCTGATGCAGTCAAAAAGTGTTTTCACCCATGTGATCCAATTCCTGTTCGAAGCCACAATACGCACTGCGATCTTTGAACCGACCTTGGGGTGTCATTAACATTGTATTGACACCTGCAGCAGTTTGCAGAGGGCAGTGTGGACTGCCTGCGGGGGAGATGTGATGCAGGAACCGGCACTAGAATCACCCTGGTTCCCGCTTGGCTACAGTGTGAACCCAGAAGGAGTTAGTGAGGGTTTGCTTCAGGCTAGGTTCACACATGTCCGGCTGTGGTTTGCATTCAGTCATTAAAAGGAGTCCGGTGCAGTTTTGTTCACCAATTCAGATGCAAATTTTTACTTGAATTCGCACCTGAACCAGACCCAAAATCGCACAGGACTCTCTTTTTAAAAACGGACCGCAGCCTCCTCGGACATGTGTGAACCGGCTCTTTTGCAAGTTGGTCCGGTTCACAAACGCATCCAATTCGCCGATTTGTGAACCAAGCCTCAAAGATAAATAACAAGCCTTCTTCTTACCAAATACATGTTGTTAAACTCCGCCTTGCACCCAAGAAAAATTTGCACAGGGCACTAGGTATCCACCAATTTCTATACCAGCTTATATGTCATTTTTCTTGTCATAAAAGGGACCCAGCCTTGATTTAGGCACCAGTGCTTTCTTTGAGATGGCAAGATGTTCCTTGATATTTTGGGTGTGCCCCCAATCCTCCCCGAGGAGAATGTTCCTGGAACATCTCTTAGTGGAGCTTCCCAGGGAACATCAACATTAGATGTCTAAACCAATTTATTCCTCCCACTGGATTAGAAGGACCTGTGGCTCTCCTCCAAGGCACTTGACTCACTCACTGATTTAGTAGGCATCTTACCTTGTCCTGTACAGAAAGCTTAATAGGGAATTCCCCCGAGAATAAACCATCTGTATAGCTTGTATCACTGCACACTTTTGGGTAGTGTGTTCAGGGGGCAGCAGGGGCCAGAATAATGGCCTGGTGAGTCTTTCAGTGCTATCCCAGAATGAGGCTGATAGAGATCACCAACTGAACTATGGATAGAAATGTTTTCTTATTTGTTTTTCTTTTTTTTTTTTTAATGTGTCTTCTCTAAGTGTTCTTTCCCATATGATGCAGCTTATTTTCAGTAGACTTTCCATTTCAAAACAAATCCTAAAGTATAGGTGTGGGGACTCCTGAGTCAATGTTCTGGCTGGGATTTCAGGCTTAGCATCCAGGTTGGCAATCTGTGCCATATACATAGATGTGACAGATGTTTGGGTAGGAAAGACAGTGCTCTGCCTTGGTCTGTTTCTGGTGAGCTAATATAGACCCGAAACACTGAAGACTAATATGCATACAGATTTATATTTATTTTAAATTTTGATGTTTATACAGCTTACACTGAAGTTGTTTTGTAGTCCCATGTAAGTACTATGATCAAATTACAATTTCTAGGGGTTTTCTCAAGTAGGCAATGCTGTTTTAGGCAACGGTAAGTTGGGGAAGATAGAGTATTTCTCCATTGTACCAGCGCTCATAATGTAAAAAAGCTTGAAGCCCCCAAACTTGTAATGCAGCAAAGCCTTCTTAGAACATATGTGTAAATTAAGTAATTAGAGAAAGTCCTGGACAGCCACACTCAGAATAAAATATTACCTTTATTGAATAACGATCATCAAAGTTTCATGCCACAGCAGAAATATACAGGAAGGTTGACGCGTTTCACACTGTAATCAGTGCTTAATCATAGCTATGATTAAGCACTGATTACAGTGTGAAATGCGTCAGCCTTCTTCTATTCTTCTGCTGTGGCATGTATCTTTGATGATCGTTATTCAATGATTAAGCACTGATTACAGTGTGAAACGCATCAGCCTTCCTGTATTTTTCTGCTGTGGCATGTATCTTTGATGATCGTTATTCAATAAAGGCAATATTTTATTCTCAGTGCGGCTATCCAGGACTTTCTCTAATTACTTCATTGTACAAGCATTGCCAGCACCCGTTGCTTCCAGCATGGAGGAGATGTTTGTTCCTAATCGGCCTTCCTAGAAGCGCTGATACCTCTCTTTCTCAACATATGTGTAAATATTTATTGTAAACTGGGGGTATTTAGCTCAGTGGTGGATGTGCTCTTGTACAGTAAGTTCACGTCACACAGGGGTTATAGTTAAGGGCCTGGTAGCCCACTTTTATTAAACAAAAAATAAAAGCTCCAGCCAGGATACCCAAGCAGGGGTTTTAGCTTCATTCAGCAACAAATAATGAAAAAATACAGAGCCATCTGACTTTTAGGCCCACTCAGCTTCGATTGCAGTACCGGGCTGCACGGGCCCACTCCTGGCCTTCAAATATGGTTCCTCACTCTTTCTGAGACTTCCGGACTTCCTCCAGCCTCCCTGGGCTCGCTAGCTGAGTTGGCTTTGCCAGCCTCCCAGACCCTCTCTTGGTCTCCCGGGGCCCATGTAGCCGTCCCAACCTTCTCAGTCCTTCAGGGAAGAAGCCCCCCTGACCAGGAATGCAGTCTCTAACAGAAACAACCAGGTCTTCTGACAGGGGTCTGTCTCCAAATGGCAGCAACTGCTCTGAGCTATGCTCAGATCCGGCATATAACAATCCTGACCACCTGTGCACTCACACAGGTTGTAGGCATCTAGCAAAGCCTGGACACAGGACTGAAGGCTCTTTCCCCCCCAATACGCTCAAGCTTTCAGCCTTGATTCGGAATTACCAAATCCAAAAAAAACTTGTGATACACTTTTCTCTGCTCACAAAATATCTGTTGGGGTTCTTCAAACTGACTCTTTGAGAGTCCTGTGTCCTTTCTAAACCCATTTTTATAGTGGAAGTGACTCTCACTGTCAGTGCCGGGACAAGATCATTTAGTGCCCAGGGCAAAAATGCCACATTGCCCCCCCCCCCCCCACTTTCATTATGTATGGGCTTAAGAGGAGGAGGGGGAGAGAGAGAGCACAGTCCGTACCTCCTCCCGGCTCTCACCTCCTCTCCTTGCCACTTCCTGCGCTGGGCTGACAGAAGTAGTGATGCCATTGTCACTACTCCTGTCAGCATTACAGTAGATAGAACTTGCAGTGCTCCCATCCCTACAATACATGCTGTGCCCAGGGCAGCCTCCCCTTCTGCCCACCCCTTGTCCCGGGCCCTGCTCACTGTCACTCACAATATATACTATATCAGTAACACATGTATAGCACGAAAGCCTTTTCCATAATTCTGACCAAAATATGACAATTATTCCAATTTTACAGATTCTGATAGATTTCCTCATAAACTGGATAATTCTGATGAGTAAATTATAGCAACTTCATCTTGCTGTTGCTTGCAGGAAATGTCAATTTGGCAGGTTTTCTTTGAACCTTGAAGCAAAAATAACTCATATTTGGAAGGCAAACAGAATTCTGGACACTTGAAACACCCCTTGCCAATGTCCCAAAGAACTGAGTATTGGCTTCACTCACAATAAGGCTGCCTCTGTTGACTATGTGTGACAGGTACACTTTAACGAGCAATGTGTTTGGACTGGGAAGTGAATCTACATGAAGTTGGCAGATCTGGCCACCTTGTTTCACACTGACTGCTCTGGTACAAGAGATCCCTTTCAACGTGGCTCTCTGATGTTTACATAGCACCTCCATCAGTTATTTCCATATATGTGAGACATTCATTGTGTCATTAGTAAAATTCTGCCATTGCTCTCCACACTATATATACCCGTCGTCTGCTAAAATTATACCTTGTCACCTTTGTGGTCTTATTTGCACTTTTTTACAATCTGTAAACAGAATGATTTCTAAATCTGAAATAAGACTTTAAAACTGAAATTTAATCAGCTTTTATTTTGCTTTCTGTTCCACTTCCCCTTTATTAACATGCTAATTACATTAAAAAAAAATCATTTTCAATACATGTCTTATTTTATACTAGGGTTGCCACCTGTCCGTGATTCACCTGTACAGTTCCGGTTTGGAATCATGTGTCCGGGTTTCAGACTGCCTAAAACCCGGACACATTATTCAGACTGGAATATGGCTTCCCAGCAGGGTTGCTGGCTGCAGTTGTCTAAGTTGAGAGTGTCTGTTACACTCTCTTTCATGCTACCCAAAGCTAGAATGGACATTTCCCTCCTCCCCCCCCCACACACACACTACGGCATGCGCCGTAGACAGCGGCGCGCAGGTGCACTGAGCATTCCACTGCTAACAGTGATATGCCGTTAGTGGCAGCTCCCATGCGCATGTACGGGAGTGACGTCATTGCGGCTCTGGCCAATCACAGCGCCGGAGCCACGATACACGGAAAGAAGATGAGCGCTCCGTAGCAGAGGGGACATCGGTGACATCGCAGGCTCCTGTGTCAGGTAAGTGACACATAATGGGCTACTCTGCGATGCAGAGTAGCCCATTATGCTTTACCTTTGCAGGGAAACAAAGAGGAAGTAAACCCATCAGGGTTTATTTCCTCTTTAACTTCATATGATTAGAAATGTTATTTAATAGCAAAACATATGTATAGTTTATACTACAACACAAAATTGCTGTGCGCTGCTAAAGTGTTCGGGTTTGAGGTGGCAACCCTATTTTATACCCTGTGCCATCATTACTGGATCTGTGAATTCTTTATGCAATGCAGTCAGACCATAGCTAGTGGGAGGGGCCAGCACCCTGCCCCGGTACACCTCTAAAGAGCTCTGATGTAAGCAGTAGGATGGCTCTTGTGAGGAATTATGCAAATATCACAATGCCTTGATAGGTGGATGTCAATATGATGCAGTGGAAATTTCAAGGCCACATTTGCATGCAGACCAACCTCGGTATTGCCGCTTGTAATCCTGAGCCTGCTGCTGATTGGACAGTAGTAGAGCAGCCACAGACCGCGAAGCTCTTCTCTCTGATCATTCTGCTTACCCCTCCTGTTAGCATGGTCCTTACAGCATACAGCACACCTGAATGGCTCCAAGTGCTACCTTTCCCTCACCCATTCTGACTGATGGTGTACAGGAGATTGCAAAAGGCTAATAACAAGGCATTGGGGTTACATAGTAGGTGAGGTTGAAAAAAGACACACGTCCATCAAGTCCAACCTATGTGTGATTATGTGTCAGTATTACATTACATATCCCTGTATGTTGCGGTCATTCAGGTGATTATCTAATAGTTTCTTGAAGCTATCAATGCTCCCCGCTGAGACCACCGCCTGTGGAAGGGAATTCCACATCTTTGCCGCTCTTACAGTAAAGAACCCTCTACGTAGTTTAAGGTTAAACCTCTTTTCTTCTAATTGTAATGAGTGGCCCCGAGTCTTATTAAACTCTCTTCTGCGAAAAAGTTTTATCCCTATTGTGGGGTCACCAGTATGGTATTTGTAAATTGAAATCATATCCCCTCTCAAGCGTCTCTTCTCCAAAGAGAATAAGTTCAGTGCTCACAACCTTTCCTCATAACTAATATCCTCCAGACCCTTTATTAGCTTTGTTGCCCTTCTTTGTACTCGCTCCATTTCCAGTACATCCTTCCTGAGGACTGGTGCCCAGAACTAGACAGCATACTCCAGGTGCGGCCGGACCAGAGTCTTGTAGAGCGGGAGAATTATCGTTTTATCTCTGGAGTTGATCCCCCTTTTAATACATGCCAATATTCTGTTTGCTTTATTAGCAGCAGCTTGGCATTGCATGCCATTGCTGAGCCTATCATCTACTAGGACCCCCAGGTCCTTTTCCATCCTAGATTCCCCCAGAGGTTCTCCCCCCAGTGTATAGATTGCGTTCATATTTTTGCCACCCAAATGCATTATTTTACATTTTTCTACATTGAACCTCATTTGCCATGTAGTCGCCCACCCCATTAATTTGTTCAGGTCTTTTTGCAAGGTTCCCACATCCTGCGGAGAAGTTATTGCCCTGCTTAGGTTAGTATCGTCTGCAAATACAGAGATTGAACTGTTTATCCCATCCTCCAGGTCGTTTATGAACAAATTAAAAAGGATTGGTCCCAGCACAGAACCCTGGGGGACCCCACTACCCACCCCTGACCATTCTGAGTACTCCCCATTTATCACCACCCTCTGAACTCGCCCTTGTAGCCAGTTTTCAATCCATGTACTCACCCTATGGTCCATGCCAACGCACCTTATTTTGTACAGTAAATGTTTATGGGGAACTGTGTCAAATGCTTTGATTTGATGGGTTGATTTACTAAAAACAAATATGATGTTCACTGTGCAAGGGAAGTTTTACTTTGCATAGAAATTGTGGTAAAAGTTAATTTTGCAAACAATACCCAATCACATGCAAAGAAAAAAAAAAGTATTTTTACTTGCACATGATTGGATGATGGAAGTCAGCAGAGCTTCACCAAGCTAAGGGAAGGTTTTCTTGCAAAGTGAAATTCTTTTGCAAAGTAAAAAGACTATTTAACTTTAGTAAACCAACCCAAAAGAGTCTTCCTTTAAATTCTGAACACCTGAGGTTTGGGGCATCGAAGATAAATGCAAGCTTGTGCAAGGAACCCAAAGTGTCTGCTTTTAAAGTAAAGTTTTCGTAAACAAAAAGTCATTGCTGACCTTCTGTAAATGTTAGTTAAAAGGATATTAAATCCTCAGATATTTTTTTAAAACACTTTAAGCAGCTGATTTAAAGTGGTTCTAAAGCCTAAACATTTTTTACCTTAACGCATTCCCTACATTAAAGTGGAGTTCCACCCGAAAAAAAAAAAAAAATCATTAATGTGCTTGAAAAAAATTAAAAAAAACATTTGGAAATTTTTTTTTTTTTTTTTACTTACCTTTTAATGCCTGTTGCTATGTGGTCCCTCGAAATCTATATAAAATATGTTGGTGCGCTTATCAAACTATCCCCATCTGTTGGAGTGGTGCTTATATATAAAATCCTAAACCATAAAAACACCCTGATATAGTTAGTAAAGTGAATAAGTGCAAATAAATAATCAATCAATAAAGTGAATAAGTGCAAATAAATAATCAATCAATAAAGTGAATAAATGCAAATAAATGCTAAAGCGCTGATGTGGATTCTCTATAAAATAGCAAAACACCAAAAAGAAACGTAGTCTATGTGTAAGCTGCCTCTCGAAATCTGCCTCCTTCAGCGCCTGGGCTCCTGACGTCACTTCCCTCGGCGTCACTTCCCTCTCCGCCCTCCCTCTAGGTAATCATCTGGGACACGTGACAGGTTCCAGATGATTGCGCGGCCAGTCACAGCGCGTGGCGCGGCTCGCGCATGCGCAGTGGGTGTCTGGCTGTGAAGCCACAGCCGGGCGCCCACAGTTAAAATGCCGGCACCGCCAAGCGGAGGGGGAGACGAGCAGGGATTCGATCCCCCGCATCGCTGGACCCTGGGACAGGTAAGTGTCCGATTACTAAAAGTCAGCAGCTGCAGTATTTGTAGCTGCTGACTTAACATTTTTTTTTTTTAAGCGGAACTCCGCTTTAAGGTAAAAAATGTTTAGGTAGCAGTATTGCCCCCTTACCCCTTTTATACTTGAGTCTTCATTCGATCCAGCACTATGCCCGTCTATAGCGGTTCTGTCTTCTCTCCCCGCTCTCACAGACTTTTACTGAGGCAGCAGTAGTCATTGGCTCCCACTGCTATCAGTCAAATCCTGTGATGAAGGTGTGGGAGGCTGAGCCACTCTGTCTGTGTCTATGGATGCAGGCAGCACAGCTTGGGATCGAGCATGCATGAGTGACCCTAGCAAGTGGTTTGCTAATTGGGTACTCAGAATGTAGAAGGAGCCAGGAGTGTCAGCGAGGGACCCAAGAAGAGGAGGTTCAGGTCTGCTCTGCGCAAAACCAACTGCATAGAGCAGGTAAGTATAACATGTTTGTTATTTTAAAAAAAAAAAGACTTTGTAATCACTTTAATCACTTATTGAGTATAAACCTTCTGTATCTTTAATCCTACCTATTCTCCTGTTTAAGTTGATGCCATGACAATTGCCCCGGGTTTCCTGTTTCAGGGTGGCTCTTTTCTCTTGCAGTGTCCTATGGAGCCACCCTTAGCCTGCAGGGCAGTGCAACTCATAAATATGTAGCTGGTTTGCGGTAAAGAAAATCTGTCACGTTGCCACCCCCCACCATGGATACTCACCAATGCTGTGCTCCCTCACTCCTTTGGAATTGCCTGGTTCCAAATACTATGGACCAAATTCCTAGGATACAATACTCGGAGTTGGACCTAAGAAGCCAGTCATTAGGCAAGAACACTGTCATTTGGGAAGGGGGTAGTGGAGAAGGCCATTAACCAATATGTAATCTCCAACATAAACTCTCTGTAAATTCCAACATGGACCTTACACAGGATTTGGAGCCCACATTTGTGAGGTGAGTATCAGGTGGTAAGGGGACAATTGTTTTTTACTTGAATGGGTAAAGTGACAAATTCCCTTCAGGAGCATGCTGGATATGAAATCCAAGGACACCCCCAATGTGTAAGCCCAATTTAAGACTTGGTAAGGATCTGGCTGTTTTGAACTTCCCTAGTGGGTGATAGGAAGCCCATCTAACCCTCACAAAGGCTCATTATTGCACCCAGAGATTTTCCAATTCGGTAAATACTTGAATATATTTGTGCAGTGGGACAGATCCTTTCCTATTACAGAGGAGGGAGGTTCAAACTGGGCATGTTTGGCCAGATTGTGTGCTAGAGTATGGGGTCTTAGCTCTATAAAGCATTGATTGCCATAATTCTCCGCGAGTTAGCCATACACTAGGAAATTTTCAATGGAAACATTCGTTCAATTTTATAATCGACAGTGACATAAAATTAATGTTTGTTTTCAACCACAGGGATGAGAATATTTGAAGGAGCAGGATAGAAAATGTTTCTCGAATGAACAAATTTCTAACAGTCTGTGTGATTTTCGTGCCATTTGTTCCAAATTCGAATGTTAAAGGCAAATACAATTTTCAAGTACTTTTAAAGGACATTTTTGTCAAGTCGTGTATTGTACTGAGAATTTTCAAAAAGTCCATTCAAAAATCTACTAGTGTATGATCAGCTTAAAGGGGTTGTAAAGGTTCGTGTTTTTCACCTTAATGCATCCTATGCCCCATCCCTATCTCTTTCTGCGGGTTGGTGTTTATGGTGCCTGATAGTTTATATGTAGTATAGTATAGATCCCCCCTCCCCTTATGCACCTGGGCGGCGGACGGGGGAAGATTCAGTGTGCAACCGTCGCCCGGAAAGTTGCTTGCTAACACCGTCCTCCAGGACCCGAGACCCCTGGCCGCCTTCGGGATAGTGTCACCCGGGTGTGGGCCGCACCCTCAAACCCCCATAGCGACGCCATTGCTCCCGTCCTAGTCCTCCGGGCACCCAGTCAGCCTGTCCTCCGGGCCTCTCTCATGTTGGAGCGGAGGTTGGAGAAGAATTCCAGGCTTTAGGAGGCGCCGCCGCCCCCACTGCTGCTCAACTCTTTGGGGGGTCAGGGAGGCGGTGGAGCTCTTCTCCCCCCACGGTCTCTCTGGCCTAGCTGTCCACCGCTGTTCGCTTTCCCTGCGGCCTCCGTCTTTGGGGCCCGCTCACCGCGTGGAGACAGATGCCCACACACCGAGGACGCCGCTGTTTGCTGCCCCGCTCCCGCCATCCCCGAACCAGAACTCTCCATGACAACCAGCGGCCCTAGGTGGCTGCCTAGTTCACCTAGCGGTAGCGCCGGACCTGGCTTTGGGACATGTGAAGGGAAATCTCCCCGTAGTCCCAAATACTCTATTCAAATTAAAAAAAATTGCCTTTAGTCGGAAGTCTGCCAAAAATAAATACTCCAGTTGTGGTTGAATCACCATTAGCTTCTTATATTCCTTGGGGTCTTTGGGCCTAAGATCCTTTCTACTGATTTCCCAGATTCAATCATCTACCTCAGCCATTACAAAGGTAACTTCCTAAATGTTACCTAGGGATTTTTTAGTAGGGATTGCAGAACAAAAGCATTTAAATTTATTATGAGTAGTATAGAATGTGCTGCGGACTCTCTGGTTTTGTTAAAGAGGTCATCAGGGCCTGCCTGTTCTCATGTCTTTTCAGCAAAGGATTGTGCTGCACATTATGGTCAAGTAATGGCCGTGTCTGCCGGCCACATCAGAGTAGACAAAATTTTGGCGAGTTGCAGCTAACAATTATTTCCCCGATATTCTCATCAGTTTGCTTCTCTGTCATATCCTCCTTTCCCAGAAACCGCAAAAGCACAGTCAGAATGTAAAGACATAAACAGCTTTTTCTGCCAGGTAGTGTAAGGGAATTTCTAGTATAAGAAAGTGGAAGAGCAGAGCAGGATAGAATATCAAATCCAACAGGGCAAGTGAGATCGTCTTTGTGTTTCAGGTAGACGGAGCTGGGAATTTAGATGCAGATGTCTTAGTCTCCATTGACACAGGGGCAACACGAGTTCCAGCGCGACTTTGGGAGGCAACTTGGACACGACTTGATTATGAATCACAGCGCGACTTGGGGCAACTTACAGGCAACTTGAAGTTGCCTCCAGGACAGGGGACACTGCCAGTGGCCCAATCACATAATAATCAGCTCTGTGGGAGGAAGGGGTTTGCCTAGAAAACTACTTTTACTTCCTGGAAAGTTGTTTCAGTTAAGACAGGGGATCCGACTTGGAGGCAACTTCCATTGAAATCAATGGGTACAAGTCACCTATAAGTCGGATTGAAGTAGTACGGGAACCTTTTCTGAAGTCGGAGCGACTGCAGTAGTGTGCATTAAGACGGATCCATTCACTTTCATTGATTTTTTCATCTAGCGCGACTTGAGGCGACTAGGAGCGACTTGGGGCGACTTGAAGTCAGATCCAAAGTTGCCCCTGTGTGAATGGACCCTTTCCTCCTTCCATTATTTGTCAATTGACTTTTTAAAGTATAATTAAGCTCTCGAAAAAAAAAAAAATCTATGTACATACCTAAAAAACCATAACTAAACCTGAAAATTAAAAGTACCTTACACTGGTTCCGTTGCAGTCATTCTTTTCTTGTTGTTCTCTTGCATTTTTGCAAGCATACTTGAGTCCTTTTATTTGCACTAACATCGAAATTTTGAGAACACACTTTCAGGGTGTAGCCCGTCGGAATTGCTACAGATTGGAATTTCAGATCGGAACTTTTTTCCGACCGAAAAATTGAGAACATGCTCTCAATCTTTTGCTGGCTGGAATTCCCCCAGCAAAAGTCCGATGGAGCATACACACACGGTTGCATTTTCGGACCAAAAGCTCTCATCGGACTTTTGCTGGCAGAATTTCCGCTTGTGTGTACGGGGCGTTAGCCTTTCCACCAACTTCCTGACCCAGGCTGACGATGTAAAAGCAACATTGTCACCCTAGGATGAACACTCCTGCTGTTTACTATAGGTTGACATGCCAGCGTACTGTAAGCCAGTTTGTAAAGCTTGATAGCCACCAAAATACACACCTATGCTACAAGGAGCAAGTGCAAAGCATAATGGGATGTGTAATCCGGGACAATCTGGCATTGATAAGAGACGTGCATCCACATATATAGAGGGTAGACATGTGCAGAACGAAAAAATTTGCTTCGTTTCGATTTATTTACATAAATTAATTTAGTTAAATTTGTTTAATTCATTTAATTTGTTTTCAGAATTTGTTTTGTTTATTCGAGTTCGAATCAATTCAAATTCCATTCTATATCCATTCGAAATCAAATTTATTCTATTCAAAATTAAAATTTTGGAAGTTGGTTATATTATTATATTCTTTCTATTCTGTTCTATTGTTTTTTTCTATTCTATTCTTTTCTATTATTTAATTTTCAATTCTATTCTTTTCTATTCTATTCTATTCGAATTTGAATTTATTCTCTTGACAATTTTAATTCTGGAAGATGGTTACATTCTATTTTATTCTATTTTATTTTTCTATTCTATTCTTTTATTTTTTATTCTATTCTATTCTTTTCTAGTCTATTCGAATTTGAATTTACTCTATTCGAAATTAGAGTTTCGGAAGAAGGTTATATTCTTTTTATTTAATTTAATTCTATTCTATTTTTTTTTTCTATTCTATCCTTTTCTACTCTTTTCTTTTTTTTCTATTTGAATTGAAATTTATTCTTTTTTAAATTAAAATTTCAGAAGATAGTTATATTCAGTGGCAGATGTTTCTGTATATTTTTAGGGGGGGGCAAACAAGGCACCCCGGCGCCCCTCTTTCCCTGGTTGGCCCTGCACTTACACTGCCACCCCCCCCGGTCAGTCAGCCCCGCACTTACCCCATCTAGGTCTAGGCTTCAGCTCCTTCCTGCACTTCCTCCTCCTCTGCGTCTCGGGCTTCACGGCGGCTTTCTCCTCGGCAGCTTCCCTCAGTGTAGAGGGCAATACGATCACTTCTCCTCTTCTCCAATCGGGTCTCACCCACTTCCTGATTGGCCGGGAGGAGAATTAGGAAGACAATAGTGAATATTCATTCGCTATTGTCACACAATTGGGTGGATTCAGGGCGCAGAGTCCACTCTTTTTTAAAGCCAATTAGAGCCTCTGGCTCCTAATCACGTAATCTATGCATGTAGATTTGGGGCTGGGCACTTGGATTGGGAGGGCGGCCTCTAATGGACAGGCCACCACTGGTTATATTCTCTCTATTTTATTCTATTCCATTATTTTTTTAAATTCTATTCAATTCCTTTGTTTTCTATTCCATTTTGTTCTGTTTTACTCTTTACTCTCGTATTCTTTTCTATTCAGTTCTATTATTTTATTTTCTATTCTATTCCTTTATTTTTTATTCTATCAATTATTTTCTATTCTATTGTTTTCCATTCTTTTATTTTCTATTCTGTTCTGTTTTACTCTATTATATTCTTTTCTTTTATTTTATTTTCTATTATTTTCGTTTCTATTCTATTCCTTTATTTGCTATTCTATTTTATTATTTTCTGAAATTCGAGAAACTATTTGAATTCGAATTTTGTTCCAAATTTTTGTTTCGTTATTTCGGATTAATATAAATTTGTTACCACTGCAATTCAGAAATTTGGATACATCCGAGTTTCCAAATAATGAAAAATTCATCAGCATTTCGATTCGGAATGAAACGAACCACATGTGTCTAATAGTGGGTGCAGAAAGCAAAAGTGACTGAAAGGAATACGTATGGCGTACAAAGAGGACGGTCTTGAAAAAATAATAAAAAAGAAAGTCAGGAAGAATATTTAAAAAAAGGATCCTACTTCTGGTAGTGGAGATATTACTATGGTTTCACGCTATAATATTCTATTGTTTGAGTGATGGTGTTATTGGTATTATTTTGGTGGTATATTATTGTGGTGCTGATGGTAGGCAATACGACTAAAGTTTCAAGATTACTGTATTATATTATATTTGATATTATAAATATAAATGATATATTATTTGATTACATGATACATTTATTTATTCACTTACCTTAAAAAGTTACATAATAGAATTTATGAGCTTGCCAAAATAAATTCAACATGATGATGAGTATCCCCTTCAATTAACATCACTTGCACCATGAGTGTGGGAGTGAATGCCTGTATGCTCTTGGTTTTGTGGCCACTCTGTGGGCTATTTAATTGGTAAGTAATCTTACTGAAAATTCATATGCTGAAACGTTGCACTCAGTGTCTCTGTGGAATTTATCATCTTGCAAAGGAAATAAACCATAAAATCGGTAATATGAGGAATTCGCGGGCTGAAGCCCAGATGCGCTACTGAGAATTTGATGGTCATTTTAATGATTTTGTTTTGCTCAGTTTTGTGACATTGCCATATGAGTCAGTTACATATAACTACGCCTAAGCCAAGAATAAACAATAGTTCTTTACAAATACTGTCTTATTAACAGTTACTAATAAAGTGTATCTCCAGCCAAAACCTTTTTTTTTTTTTGCTTTGGATACAAGGTGGAAGGGTTAGAACCCCTGTTCTGTGTTTATTGCTGTCTGTGTTATGCCTGGGGACATTCATCTTCTGCATTTTCCCTGGTCAATGTCACTGGTACAGAGAGTGGCAGGAAGTCCGCCATTTTCCACTTGTCATAGGCACAGAAAGTTAATGGAATCCTCCAATGGAGACACCTTTTCCAGCGTCATTTGTCTAAATGGGCATTTCCTCTCACCTTTGACAGATTTCCTTTCACTTCCTGTTGTGAAATTGACCTAATTGTGTCAGATTACATGGGAGTAACTTTATTAGTACCTATACATCCACTGCATATTTGCACATAAACACCAGCAAAATCACTCTAGTTATAGTTAGCTTTTGTATTTGTGATTTGCAATTTTTATATAAATAACTATATTACCGTATATACTCGAGTATAAGCCGACCCGAATATAAGCCGAGGCACCTAATTTTACTACAAAAAAACTGGGAAAACGGATTGACTCGAGTATAAGCCTAGGGTGGGAAATGCAGCAGCTACTGGGTAAACATTGCCCATCTGCAGCTTCACTGTGCCCATCTGCAGCCTCACTGTGCTCATTTGCAGCCTCACTGTGTCCATTTGCCGCCTCACTGTGCCCATCTGCAGCCTCACTGTGCCCACCTGTATCATCAGTGCCCCTCTGCAGCCTCACTGTGCCCATCTGCAGCCTTACTGTGCTTATCTGCAGCCTCATTGTGCCAACAATGCAGCCTCACTGTGCCCATTTGCAGCCTCACTGTGCCCATCTGCAGCCTCACTGTACCCATTTGCAGCCTCACTGTGCCCATTTGCAGCCTCACTGTGCCCATCTGCAGCCTCACTGTGCCCATTTGCAGCCTCACTGTGCCCACCTGTACCTTTGATAACCAAAACAGCGGGTGTCTCCCGCTGTGTCATGCAGTCTTAACTGTTCGGACGACCGTCCACTGTAACAAAGCCCCGCCTCCTCCTCGTCCATGATAGACGGAACACTTCAGTTTCCCGGCATTGTATCAGTGTTCAGTGTTCCGTTTATCACGGACGAGGAGGAGGAGGCGGGGCTTTGTTACAGTGGATGGCCACCGAACAGTTAAGACTGCATGACACAGCGGGAGACCCTCACTCGAGTATAAGCCGAAAGGGGGCTTTTTCAGCATAAAAAATGTGCTGAAAAAGTCGGCTTCTACTCGAGTATATACGGTACATTCCTTATTTACTTTCAGTTGTTCTGTTTCTATCCATATGTAAAATAAAACCAAATTATTGACATCAGGTAAAGTCATACAGGTACCTGATAGGGCTGGTGATCAGTGGCATTCCTGGTGGAAAAGAGGGGTCCATACTGAGTATCGCCAATTAGAGGATGACCTGCTAGGCTGCAGAATGGCAGCAGGGTGTCGGGTGCTAGAACATTCATTGCGAAAGAAGACGAAACTGGACCAGGACAAGGGGGTGGGCAGAAGGGACACCTGCCCCAGGTTCCCTGGTATAGAGTGGAGGAGGAATGTCAGTGCCATCTCTAGCGGACGGAACCAAGTGTCCTGGATCTCATGCGAAGTGTCCCTGCGATCACCGACACTGTCTGCAGCAGGCGTCTCTCTCAGCTGCCTGCGGCCTATCACAACAGTTAAACAATAAATGTCAGAGCTGAGGTATGTTTCCCCAAGGCTCCTCCCTGTTTCCGATGTGTCTTATTACATAAAACTAGGAGAAGTCTGGGAGGAAGGACATCTCCCTACTGCATCATTGAGCCGTGCTGTATCTAAGATCTGTGCTGGGTGAGAAGATTTCGGGGGTGTGGGAGTGATGTCATCCCATGCCGGCCAATGAAAACCACTCAGAAGAAGATGCCAGCGCTGGCAATGGGGACCGTTGAAGGAAAGGTAAGTTTAGCACCCCATTACCAGTGTGGTGGGTTACCACTGTTGCCAATAATAATAGAAGGGCTTGGTTTGAATCCCAAATACAGCACTACCTGCCTGGAGTTTGCATGTTCTAACTGTGCCTGTGTGGGTTTCCTCCCACACTCCAAAGACATGCTTGTAGGTTAATTCGATCCTGTCTAAATTGGCCCTAGTATATATGTGTATGAATGTGAGTTAGGGACCTTAGATTATAAGCTCCTAGATGGCAGGCACTGATATGAATGTACAATATATATGTAAAAGCGCTGCATAAATCGACGGCGCTATATAAAAACCTGAAATAAATAAATAAATTTACTCCCTCACTACAAGCCATGTGGAGCGACACCTACTTTATTCTGGGATAGCATCTGTGAGCTCCTCTAAATTGGGCGGATTGAGTTCCAGTTCAGTATCTCCGCTTAACCACTTGCCGACCACTGCATGCCAATATACGCCGACACGTGCTTATTGCGATTTTGTTTAACAAAAATATGTAGAATACATATCAACCTAAACTGATGAAGAAATTTGTTTTTTAAAAAATGAATGTAGGATATTTATTTTTATTTTTTTTTTTTTTTTTTTTCAAAATTCACTTTTTTTTTGTTTATAGCACAAAAAAAACCCCACAGAGGCGATTAAATACCACCAAAAGAAAGCTCTATTTGTGGGGAAAAAAGGACATTGATTTTGTTTAAGTACAGCGTAGCACGTGCAATTGTTAGTTAAAGCGACGCAGTGCCCAATTGCAACAAATGCTCTGGTCATTAAGGGGGTAAAACCTTCCGGGGCTGAAGTGGTTAAAGTTCATGTACATGTAAAGGCAGGCGTCCCAATACTTTTGACAATGTAGTGCAGTAACTGCTGCTGTCTGACCTGCTGCCAGCTAATTTTGCTCCTATTTCCAGTGTGCATGACATTTAATTTTATGATTATTACTAAAAATGTTTTTTAATTTATTGGAGTAAAGGTGTTAAAAAAAGAAACTGCCCCAGGTGCCAGAAATACCAGGTACACCACTGCTTGTGATGATAATGACTTCACGAGTCTTGCAGATGGTAGTTTGGGAACATATTGGGCAATCCTTTGGGAGTCTGATCTATGTATGCTGGTTACACTATGAATAGTCTAGGGACACAGGTAGAGGCCGGGGGGCCACATGCGTCCCCTGTCCCTCTATCTAGGTTTTCGCATCACTGCGTATTGTTATTTATCTTCCGAATGAATCCTACAATTCATTATGCTTCATATTTGAACTGCAGATTGCCATTCTTTAAAACCGTTCATGCTTATCCTGTAATACACAGAGGCTTTCATCGCGATTAGAAGCTCATTAATAAAGTCACCCTTCATTACCAGGACTTCAAAGTTGGATTGTCTAAGTAATTACTGAATAATCAACACTTATTCTTTCTTGTGCAGATGCAGCAGCTGGAAAGACAAGTGATTGACGCAAATCGGCGGGCAGAGCAAGCATATGAGCAGGTAATTGTAAATAATGTCTATGTTGCATCTGTCAGCTGTCTTGTAATTAAAAAATTATGTTATATTGCAGTAACTGCCCCACATGAAGTCTCGATGTATAAATGTATATGAATTAAAGGGTGTTGTAGCAGAAGCAGCATGTGCGTGGGTTGACACCTTCCAGGTTGCCAAGAGATTGTGAGCACCTTTAACAGACAGAAGTGTTTCTTACTGCCTCCAGGGTAGCTGTACAGCAAACTGATACCTTCACTGCATCGGCCGGACCCTTTGGAAAGTGGACATTGGGGGTGTAGGCTCTCAAGAGAGTCTCTCTCTTGGGGTAGATTCACTGACAGCTTTCTGGCTGAGTATCATCAATATCAGGTGCCTTGAAGGGGGTACGATTGGAACATTTATTGCCAACATAAAATTGTATTTTGGTGATCATGTGGCTGGACAACAAAAGTGGACATTGGGGGTGTAGGTTCTCAAGAGAGTCTCTCTCTTGGGGTAGATTCACTGACAGCTTTCTGGCTGAGTATCATCAACATCAGGTGCCTTGAAGGGGGTACGATTGGAACAATTATGGCCACCATAAAATTGTATTTTGGTGATCATATGGCTGGCCACCAAAAGTGGACATTGGGGGGTATAGGCTCTCAAGAGAGTCTCTCTCTTGGGGTAGATTCACTGAGATCTTTCTGGCTGAGTATCATCAACATCAGGTGCCTTGAAGGGGGTACGATTGGAACAATTATGGCCACCATAAAATTGTATTTTGGTGATCATATGGCTGGCCACCAAAAGTGGACATTGGGGGTGTAGGCTCTCAAGAGAGTCTCTCTCTTGGGGTAGATTTACTGACAGCTTTCTGGCTAAGCATCATCAATATCAGGTGCCTTGAAGGGAGTATGATTGGAACATTTATGGCCACCATAAAATTGTATTTTGGTGATCATATGGCTGGCCACCATTTATATGGTTGTTATTCGTTGTAGATGGGCAGATACCTCAAGAAGAACAAGCAATGAGACATTTAGAATTTCTCAAAGGAGCTACGACTGCTTTTTTCTGTAATTTAGTTTTTTTTCAATGTGTTTTACATTAGTTTAGTTTGTTTATTTAGGGCTGGTTCACACCAGATGCGTAGGAACTCTGTTGAGTGGCTATTCCAGCACAGTCACAACGCATGGACAAGGCAAAATGCCTTGTCTCCTATGTGCCTGGTTAACTCCATTGCGTTGCATGCAGTACTTTTTTTCAGTGCACCGCAAGGCTGGCATTTGAACTTTTAGAAATGTGTTGTTCAAAGATTTTATTGCAAGGTATAAATGATACAAAAAGTTCCTTAAAAGGACTAGATTCAAGTAAGTATTACAATGGTAGTTATACATGGTCACGATAAGAGGATCCAAGAGAGCAGAAATAAAGTGCAAATCATACATAGGGATGCATTAATGTTGTTCGAATAAAACCACACAAGTTTGGAGTGTGTAGGCCATGCATAATCATTTATAGAGGACAAGTTAGGATATGACAGGTTATAGTGAGAGAAGAGTTTCCCGTAATGCGGCAATAGTGGAGCTAGTGCTCCCAAAACTTGGAGCTTCAAACTTCACTAATGAAGGGAAGGAAAGGATAGGTTTAACCCATCAAATTGAGGATAATGCAGTCTTGAAAGGAAAAAAAAAAGGTAAAAAAAAAAGAAAGGGGGAGGAGGTGTTCAGAAATGGTGCCTATAGACTATCGCTCAAATGGACAACATTAGCCTCCATTGTTAGTTGGCTACCAGACGAGAGAGGAGTTGAGAGAGAAGAGTAAGAGGAAATAAAAGGAAAGAGCAAGGCTAAAAGAAGAAAAAGTATGAAGTAAGAAAAAAGGGGAGGGGGGATGAACCCCAGGTACTTCTAGAGGAGACCTAAAATGCAGTTCCGAGAAAACTCAAGGAAGTTGCTAGTCATTGGGGCAAAAGGGACTCACTCAAGTTAGGTGGGGGATACTGTAATGTGTCACTCATGGTGCCCAGAAGGCTTTATATTTAGCCACTCAGTCCGTAACAACTGCTTTTATTTTTGAATGTATCATGGCTTGCGTAACCTTATTTTTAACCGCAAAGAAATAGAGGGTAGGGGCCTTCCACGCCTTAGCTATAACTTGTTTCCCCGCTATTGTGATTTGCAGGAGAAGCTTGACCTGACGTTGGGTCAATTCTGGAGGTTTTAGATTCAGAAGGGCAACAGCTGGATCCGGGAACTTTATGAAATGTCTGTGTGACATCTCAATAAAGTTTGCTTAAAAAAAAAATGGAAACAGTGAGATCAGCCAAGCTCAGCGCTTCATCACTGCGCTGAGCTCAGTCGGATTGCATGGCACACCAGCCGCTGCTCTGCAGTCCTGTGACTGGTGTAAACCGGCCCTAATGCCCTGTACACACGATAGGATTTTCAGACAACAAATGTTGAATGTGAGCTTGTTGTGGGAAAGTCCGACCGTTTGTAGGCTCCATAGAACATTTGTTGTCGGAATTTCCGCCAACAAATGTTTGAGAGCAGGTTCTCAAATTTTCCGACAACAAAACTTGTTGTTGGAAATTCCGAGCGTGTGTACACAATTTCGACACGCAAAAGTCCACGCATGCTCGGAATCAAGCAGAAGAGCCGCACTGGCTATTGAACTTCATTTTTCTCGGCTCGTCGCACGTGTTGTACGTCACCGCGTTCTTGACGTTTGGAATTTCTGACAACATTTGTGTGACCGTGTGTATGCAAGACAAGTTTGAACCAACATCCTTCGGAAAAAAATCCACGGTTTTGTTTTGGAAAATCCTATCGTGTGTACAGGGCATTTGTGTTATTTGTATTTGTGTTTTACCTTGTTTTGTGTGCCTTTAATTATGATTTGTATTACTTTACATTTCTTTCACTGTCTTTTTGTGAAAAAAAAAACATAAATTAATGAGGCTAATGAGGGGCTGGTACAGTTCCAGGATTGTTCAGGTTTATAAAAAAACAAAAAACTTCTGTAACCCCCAGGAGCTCCTCAAGGAGGTTACACCCCCTATAAACCACCCAAACTCCTTAAGTTTGTGTTCTCAATTGGATCCAATGCAATTTTGGATCCAATGTGATTTTTTTTTAACTTTTTTCAGCTTTTTTCAAAGTTTTTGCAATAGCGTTTTTTAGCATTCATTAGCGTTTTTTTAGCGTTTTTACGCGTTAGTGGTTTTTAGCATTTTTTAGCGCTTTTTTTTTTCAACATTTTTTTTTTTTTTTCAATGGATCAAAAACATTAAAAAACGTTGGTGAGCGACGTTTTTGAGCGTTTTTGAGTGTTTATCAGCGTTAGAGCGTTTTTACAGCTGAAAAACGTCTCTCAGAATCCACTGGTCCTGGGTTTTTTTTACAGCTTAAAAACGCCTATGCCATTTGCAGCTCAAAAACGCCTAGGTGGGCATGAAGCCATAGACTAACATAGACAGGCGTTTTTAAGCTGCAAAAAACGCTCAAAAAAGCGTCTGTAAAAACGTCCATGTACATGAGGCCTAATAGGCACCATGATTGCTGCCTATTTCTGCTAAAACAAATCTTTGTGCCTTTTTGGTACTCTAACATTTTATGTTAACTGTATGATTCACTTTACTCAATTAGAACTTGCCAAGACATTTGTTTCTGGAAAATGCCATCATCCTAAATGCTTCTTAGGCGGCAGACAAACAGAATGTCACTGGGCTGTAAAGTCAATGCAGAATCTCGTGCCCTTAAAAAAACAACAAATGCCAGCCTGCGTCAAGCAGTTACTGGAACTTTCTTGTTGCTAGGTAAACACTATCCTTGTAGGAAAGCAATATTTTGGGGATTTATCATTAAAATATAGTTTTAGCACTTAGCATGGCATTAAAGAGTTACTAAACCCAGGGTCCTGTATTCACTATATCTGGTCTCCCACAGTACACAGAACATGGAAATGAAATTATTTTAGTAAATATAAACTGCTAAATACCTTTTCTCATCAGCAGGATATAGCAGTCTTATGACTTCTCTGGTTAAAGCTTGTGGAGGAGTTTTCATTCTCCTCTGACTGTCCTATGAGGCTGCAGGACCCCTGACCCTCTCTCTAGACAGTACTGATTGGCCTTGTGCTGATCACATGCACCCTCCCAAAAAAAAAAAAAGAACTCTCTAGCAATACACACCAAACTGAGCATGTGCAGAGTGCCTCCAAGGCTCTGCTCTATCAGCAGGTGGATTAAGGATTGTGGAAGAAGTGGAGGATCAGAGAAGACAGGATCAAACAGCCTTTTTACACAGTGTGGAGCATTAACCCCTTAGGTTCCACATACAGACTGATTATACTGTTGTGGGTTTAGTGACACTTTACAGGCTCATTTTATATCTACAATTAAAAAGAGGTTTGTACTTCCCTGCTCTGTGCAGAGATATTGCAGAGAACGGCCACGCCGCTCCCCCGCACATTTAGGAGGAAGCAGGTTTGCCTCCTGAATGCCAAAAGCCGCTGATCTATTGCCCTCTGAAAAACGATTTGCCGAGGATCACTTTTCAGACAGTGGTAGAGACTGCTGCCTGTGTGAAAGAGCCCTAAATGTACAGCATACAAAACAAAAAACCTTTCGCTGATTGTATGGCGTAAACCCATTCTCACAGCCAGCATGGGAAAAACTCTTACTCAGCTATGAGTAAGCACTTCATGTAAGTGTGAAACGCGTCAGCTGCTGTTCTGTACCACCCGCAGTGGTGCCCTATGTACCCCATGATCCTGCTTTACGAATAAAAGACAAATATCATTTATTCCGGTGTGCGGCTGTCCAGATCTCTTCATCCATCCATACTTGCACCAGCAATTGCCAGCACCTGGGGCTCTCCTTTCTCTGGAGGTGAAGGATTTACACACCTTGGTTTGAATCATCCTGAGCGGTGGTGGCAAATATATTGCTTCATGGGAAAAACCCAGTTTAGGCTTCTGATTAACCTAGAGTAGGCTTGGCTTCTGATTAACCCACTTTAAATGGGTAACTATTTTCTTTTCCGTATTAACCTTACATTTGCATAGAGTCACATGAACACAGGTAAAGCTGATGCAACCCTTCTTACACCCCTATGGTTTGCATAACAATGTGCATACAGCATAAAATCAATGCAAAAACCCACTATAGAGACAAGAGTCTCCTCTCTTCTGTACTAAAAGGGCAAAGGCAATGTCATTTCCCTCAAATTAAAGGATTTTAATTTAGTGATATTCAAGAGACAGTTATGTGTTGGTAACCTGTCATTTGTGAGACATTGGATGAGGCTTACAGGCTGTTTTAGGCATAATCATTAAATCTAGGCAATGATCTGGAGGACTTGGTTGACTATCCTATTCCACAAAAGCTTCTAAATGCCACTGATTTTAAATACATTGGTATTAATATTTATATAGGAAAACTGCCATCAATGGAAGCTGCATTGGATGAGCTGGAGAGTTGGGGTGAGGATGTCGCGATCTTAAATTTGTTCAATTAGAGAAAACCTTGTATGCATTGAAAAAAAAATTACAAGACTTTCTCTGAATGGAGACAGTGCCAAGTAGGGCTGGTGCAAGGATTTTTGACACTTCATTTTGCCACCCCCCCCCCATTGGCCCCACCCCTGACTCCACCCCCTTTGCCCTGCCCATGTATACCCCACCTTTTTAATGAAGCGCCCATCAAATACAGCCTCACCAGCGCCCATCAAATGCAGCCTCACCAGCGCCCATCAAATGCAGCCTCACCAGCGCCCACCAAATGCAGCCTCACCAGCGCCCATCAAATACAGCCTCACCAGCGCCCATCAAATGCAGCCTCACCAGCGCCCATCAAATGCAGCATCACCAGCGCCCATCAAATGCAGCCTCACCAGTGCCCATCAAATTCAGCCTCACCAGCGTCCATCAAATGCAGCCTCACCAGTGCCCATCAAATACAGCCTCACCAGCGCCCATCAAATGCAGCCTCACCAGCGCCCATCAAATTCAGCCTCACCAGCGTCCATCAAATGCAGCCTCACCAGTGCCCATCAAATACAGCCTCACCAGCGCCCATCAAATGCAGCCTCACCAGCGTCCATCAAATGCAGCCTCACCAGCGCCCATCAAATACAGCCTCACCAGCGCCCATCAAATACAGCCTCACCAGCGCCCATCGAATACAGCCTCACCAGCGCCCATCAAATACAGCCTCACCAGCGCCCATCAAATACAGCCTCACCAGCGCCCATCAAATACAGCCTCACCAGCGCCCATCAAATTCAGCCTCACCAGCGCCCATCAAATTCAGCCTCACCAGCATCCATCAAATGCAGCCTCACCAGCATCCATCAAATGCAGCCTCACCAGCGCCCATCAAATACAGCCTCACCAGCGCCCATCGAATACAGCCTCACCAGCGTCCATCAAATACAGCCTCACCAGCGCCCATCAAATACAGCCTCACCAGCGCCCATCGAATACAGCCTCACCAGCGCCCATCAAATACAGCCTCACCAGCGCCCATCGAATACAGCCTCACCAGCGCCCATCAAATACAGCCTCACCAGCGCCCATCGAATACAGCCTCACCAGCGCCCATCAAATACAGCCTCACCAGCGCCCATCGAATACAGCCTCACCAGCGCCCATCAAATACAGCCTCACCAGCGCCCATCAAATACAGCCTCACCAGCGCCCATCAAATACAGCCTCACCAGCGCCCATCAAATACAGCCTCACCAGTGCCCATCAAATGCAGCCTCACCAGCATCCATCAAATTAATGTTTGCTTGCTTCCATTCATTCGAGAGTCGAGACACAGACACAATCCGCCGCCTCCGCCTCAGATGCTGAGACTTAGTTGCTTGTTGCAGAGAGAAAAGAGTAGGAACACCAGTGGCCGGGCGCCCTAGGCCAGAGAAGCAACAGGCCCCAGAACTATTTAGGTATCATCAAACGGGAAGTCAAGAACTCAAGGAACCCCTGACAACCTCTGAAGGCTGAACATGACTGTATTAGACAGTTGTCACTGCAACAGGGACCCCCTTGACAGATTTCTCTCACCCTTTGTTTCTGTGGCAACCCTAAAATTTGGTTTTCCGGTCACTTTCTGTACCAGAGGCAATAGTCACCATTCTACTCAAACCTACAAAAAAGCTTTGGCTTGAAAGCAGTGCAGGAAACGGTTAGCTCTTTTGCCTAGTAGCAATAAAGTTGACGGTTCAAATCCCAACAACGGTACTACCTGCCTGGAGTTTGCATTTTCTGCCTGTGTGGGTTTCCTCCGGTACTCCGGTTTCCTCCCACACTCCAAAGGCATGCTGGCAATGTGAATGTGTATGAATGTGAGTTAGAGACCTTAGATTGTAAGCTCCTGGAGGGCAGGGACTGATTAAAATATATAAATATACACTTACCAGCCTCTTTATTAGGTACACCTTGCTAGTACCAGATTGGACCCCCTTTTGCCTTCAGAACTGCCTTAATTGTTCATGGTATAGATTCAACAAGGTGTTGGAAATATTTCTCAGAGATTTTGGTCCATATAGACATGATGATATCACGCAGTTGCTGCAGATTTGTCGGCTGCACATCCATGATGCAAATCTCCCATTCCACCTCATCCCAAAAGTGCTCTATTGGATTGAAATCTGGTGACTGTGGAGGCCATTGGAGTACAGTGACCTCATTGTCCAGTGGTGAGATGATTGGAGCTTTGTGACACGGTGCATTATCCTGCTGGAAGGAGCCATCAGAAGATGGGGACACTGTAGTCATAAAGGGATGGACATGGTCAGCAACAATACTCAGGTAGGCCGTGGCGTTTAAACAATGCTCAATTGGTACTAAGGGGCCCAAAGTGTGCCAAGAAAATGTCCCTCGCACAAGTGATGGGGAACCTTGGCACCCCAGATATTTTGGAACAACATTTCTCATGATGTTCAATTACACTGCAGATTGCATGAGCATCATGGGAAATGTAGTTCCAAAACATCTGAGGTGTCAGGGTTCTCCATCACTACCCCACACCATTACACCACCACCAGCCTGAACTGTTGATACAAGGCAGGATGGATCCATGCTTTCATGTTGTTTACGCCAAATTCTGATCCCACCATCTGAATGTCGCAGCAGAAATTGAGACTCATCAGACCAGGCAACGTTTTTCCAATCTTCTATTGTCCAATTTTGGTGATCCTGTGTGAATTGTAGCCTCAGCTTCCTGTTCTCAGCTGACCACACCGGTGGCTGTAGCCCATCTGCTCCAAGGATCGATGTGTTGTACATTCAGAGATGGTATTCTGCATACCTTGTTTGTAACGAGTGGCTATTTGAGTTACTGTTGCCTTTCTATCACCTCAAACCAGTCTGCTCATTCTCCTCTGACCTCTGACATCAACAAGGCATTTTCCTCCACACAACTGCCGCTCACTGGATATTTTCTCTTTTTCGGACCATTTTCTGTAAACCCGAGAGATGATTGTGTGTGAAAATCCCAGTAGATCAGAAGTTTTTGAAATACTTAGACCAGCCCATCTGGCACCAACAACCATGCCACGTTCAAAGTCACCTAAATCTCCTTTCTTCCCCATTCTGATGCTCGGTTTAAACTTCAGCAAGTCGTCTTCACCGCGCCTAGATGCCTAAATGCATTGAGTTGCTGCCATGTGATTGGCTGATTAGCAATTTTTGTTACCAAGAAATTGAAATTATGTACCTAATAAGGTGGCCGGTGAGTGTATATACTTATGCATTATTTTTTGAGTAGAAAAACCTTTTTTACTGATTGATTAACCACTTCCTTCCCACTATATAGCAATATGACGTCAGCAAAGTGGTTGCGATATCCTGACCGGACGTCATATGATGTCGCCGGGATATCAAGCCGCTGCGCGCCCCCAGGGGTGCGCATTGCGGCGTTCAGTGGTGTGGTGCGTCAGTCTGACACACCGCAACTCCCATCTAGGTAAAGAGTCTCTGACGGAGACTCTTTACCACATGATCAGCCATATCCAATCACAGCTGATCATGATATAAACAGGAAGAACCGTTGATTGGCCTTTCCTCACTCGCATTTGACAGACGCCAGTAGAGGAGAGATGATCGGCTGATCTCCTGACGGGGGGGGGGGGGCCTGTGCTGATTGTTTATCAGCTCAGCCCCCTCGGATGCCCGCCCAGGACCACCAGGATGCCGCCAGGACCACCAGGGATGGCCACCACACTGGACCACCAGGTATGCCACCCTAGACTACCAGGGAAATGCCAATCTGTGCCTAGGCAGCTGCCAATCAGTGCCATTGTAAAATGCCTGCCAATGCCAGTGATGCCTATCAGTGAAATCCAGTGCCGGTGCCAGCCATCAGTGCCCATCAATGCCCATCAGTGCCGCCTTTCAGTGCCCATCAGTGCCACCTATCAGTTCCCATCATAAGTACCCATCAGTGCAGCCTTTCAGTGCCCATCAGTGTCGCCAATCAGTGCCCATCAGTGCCCACCGTTACCATCTATGAGTGCCCATCAGTGCCACCTATCAATGCCCATCAGTGACGCATATCAGTGCCGCCTATCAGTGCCCATCGTCAGTGCCCATCAGTACCACCTTATCGGTGCCACCTTATCATTGCCCATCAGTGCCCATCAGTGAAGGAGAAAACGTACTTATTTACAAAATTTTATAACAAAAACAAAGAAAAACTTTTTTTTTCAAAATTTTTGGTCTTTTTTTATTCCTTTAGCAAAAAATAAAAACTGCAGAGGTGATCAAATACCACCAAAAGAAAGCTCTATTTGTGGGAACAAAATGATAACAATTCTGTTTGGGTACAGTGTAGCATGACCGCGCAATTGTCACTGAAAGCTGAAAATTGGCCTGGGCAGGAAGGTGCGAAAGTGCCCGGTATTGAAGTGGTTAAATTGTTCCAAGTGTGTCACTAGTTTACTATCTCTCGTTAATGAAGAAACCTTCTCACCTCATTCTAAACCCGGACAGTGAGTGGGATCCCGGACCGTGAGTGTGATCCCAGACAGAGAGTGGGATCCCGGACAGTGAGTGGGATCCCAGACAGAGAGTGGGATCCCGGACAGTGAGTGGGATCCCGGACCGTGAGTGGGATCCCAGACAGAGAGTGGGATCCTGGACAGTGAGTGGGATCCCAGACAGAGAGTGGGATCCCGGACAGTGAGTGGGATCCCAGACAGAGAGTGGGATCCTGGACAGTGAGTGGGATCCCAGACAGAGAGTGGGATCCCGGACAGTGAGTGGGATCCCAGACCGTGAGTGGGATCCCGGACCGTGAGTGGGATCCCGGACAGTGAGTGGGATCCCAGACCGTTAGTGGGATCCCGGACCGTGAGTGGGATCCTGGACCGTGAGTGGGATCCCAGACAGAGAGTGGGATCCCGGACAGAGAGTGGGATCCCGGACAGTGAGTGGGATCCCGGACCGTGAGTGGGATCCTGGACCGTGAGTGGGATCCCGGACAGAGAGTGGGATCCCGGACCGTGAGTGGGATCAAGCAAAGTACACATGCACAACAGATGCTTCACTTTCCGGATCAGCTGGAAAGAACTCCAAAGTCACTCTGTGAATATTTGCATGTAAAGGGGCAATGATCTTCCCTAGCTGGACAAGCTGAATTCACAGTAAATGAAAAGCAGTCAAATGGAAACCTTCTATAATCACAGTGTAGTCTGTATGGAATATTTCAGTTATTTCACATGACTGCAGTGAGAGAATGTGGTTAAGCCGTCTCTATGTTGGTAGTAGTTTGACAACTTGTCCTAAACTTTCCATAGACTTTGCATTAACTTTGGATTGAATGGATTAGGGTTAACCAGGGTAATAGGAGATAATAAAATTGTGATTTTAACACAACCTTTTCATTGATGGCTAACTTTAGCCAAAATATGTTGTCTTTAAAAAAAAAAAAACAGAAGAATTGAAATCTCTGTCAGGTTTTTACTGTTATCTCTGGTCCCACTGCAGTGATTTCCTCTCATTTTAAAGTGGATGTAAACCCCCAATGTGGAAGTTGTGCCTATAGGTAAGGCAATAATAAGGCTTACCTATAGGTACAGTAAATATCTCCTAAATGTGTGCCTTTTAGGAGATATTTACTTTGTAGTGCCGTTTCTTCACTAGCAAATGCCGTGACTGCCGGCTCCAGCGCGCATGCGCGGGTGTGATGTCACGTGACTCCGGCCAGTCACAGACCTAGAGTCCACGGCCCTGGAAGGAAGAGGGGCGAAAATGGATGTGGCCTCCAGCGGGGACATCGCAGGCTTTGTTTGCAGGTAAGTGGCACATAATGTATGCGCCAAAAGTGCAGCAGAAGATGCAACGAATGGTATATACATTTAAAATCAGCCAAATGGCTACTCACACTTATATATAAAGATCACAAGGCATATAAGAGTATAATACTGTGGTCACTCAGCGGGTCCCCGGTTGATGGTGGTGTGTTGATGTTACCATGAGAGGAGAGGAACAACCGGCCGGACATCTGTCTTGTCTTCTCGGAACCAGCATGGATCACACATCGGAGTCACATCAGAAGAACATGGAGAGAATGTGTCAAATCATCCGCTTCTTCATCAGATCTAAATGGCTATTGATCTAAACCATCTATATAGAGATTCACACAGAGAGGCAATATCATTTACATACTTATTGTGAGAAAACATCTGAACAATTAAAATACATGTTTAACCCCTTCCCACCCGCTATATAGCAATATGACGTGGGCAAAGTGGTTGTGTTATCCTGACCAGACGTCATATGATGTGATCAGGATAACAAGCCGGCGCGAGCTCCGCGCGGCGATCGGTCTGACACACCGCATCTCTGATCTGGGTAGAGAATCTCTGACGGAGGCTCATTACCACGTGATCAGCTGTGTCCAATCACAGCTGATCACAATGAAAACAGGAAAAGCCGTGCATCGGCTTTTCCTCTATTGTGTCTGACAGACGCGAGTAGAGTAGAGCCGATCGGCGGCTCTCCTGACAGGGGGGTCTGTGCTGATTGATTATCAGCGCAGCCCCCCGAGGATACCTACCCAGGACCACCAGGGATGCCCACCCTGAAGACCACTAGGTATGCCACCCATGGCCACCAGGGTGATGTAAATGATATTCCAATATCATCATGAGACAAACACAAGGTATATATCTGAATGTGGGTATTATTATTGGTTCTTGTGTCTTATAAGACAATCAGTAATGATCAACAATAAAGAAGCTAATGACTGTGGGTACAAATATATTTTGAATAAGGGGTGTGGTATGTGTGAGAGATAAATTTTCCAAAAACTATATATTCATATCAAGTTATATTAGAATAAGTAAACCTAACCACTTCAATACCGGGCACTTAGACACCTTCCTGCCCAGACCAATTTTCAGCTTTCAGCGCTGTCGCAGTTTAAATGACAATTGCACGGTCATGCTACACTGTACCCAAATGAAATTTTTAGCATTTTGTTCCCACAAATAGAGTTTTCTTTTGGTGGTTTTTGATCACCTCTGCGTTTTTTATTTTTTGCTAAACAAATAAAAAAAGACCGAAAATTTTGAAAAAAATAAAAGTTTTGCTTTTGTTTCTGTTAAAAAAAATTGTAAATAAGTAAGTTTTCTCTTTCACTGATGGGCACTGATAAGGCAGCACTGACAGGCACTGATACGGCGGCACTAATGAGGTGGCACCAATGAGCGGGCACTGACGGGCACTGACGATGGGCACTGGTAGACGGCACTAATGGGCACTGGTAGGCGGCACTGATGGGTGGCACTGATATGCAGCACTGATGGGCATTGATATGCGGCACTGATGGGCACTCATGGGTGGCACTGGTTGGCACTGATAGGCGACACTGATGGGCACTGAAAGGCGGCACTGATGGGCACTGATAGGGTGGCACTGATGGGCACTGAAAGGCGGCACTGCTGGGCACTAATGGGCATTGATAGGGTGGCACTGATGGGCACTGATAGGCAGGACTGCTGGGCATTGATGAGCACTGATAGGTGGCACTGATGGGCACTGATACGTGGCACTGATATGAGGCACTGATAGGCATCCCTGGTGGCACTGGCAGTGGTAGGCATTGGAGTGGGCACTGATTGGCAGTTGCCTGGGCACATTTCCCTGGGGGTCTAGGGGGCATACCTGGTGGTCTATGGTGGTGGCCATCCTGGTGGTCCTGGTCGGCTTCCCTGGTAGTCCTGGGCGGCATCCGAGGGGGGGCTGCGCTGATAAACAGCACAGACCCCCCCCTGTCAGGAGAGCAGCCGATCGGCTCTCCTCTACTCGCGTCTGTCAGACTTGAGTGAGGAAAAGCCGATCATCGGCTCTTCCTATTTACATCATGATCAGCCATGATTGGACAGACTGACACACCGCAACAACGATCGCAGCGATGCGCGCTTAATATCCTGATCACGTCATATGATGTCCGGTCAGGATATTGAAACCACTTTGCCGCCATCATTTTGCTATATGGCGGGCGGCACGTGGTTAAGGATAGAAAATGTTCTATTTAAAATAAGGGGACAATTATTTAAAAGGAATTTATTATGGAAAAATAAAGTTCCAACCAATATCAGTCTCAATAAGGTGATTCAGGTTTTGTCAGTTTGTTGTTCTGAGAACTCTCCTCCAAAGGTCAGACTTCTACTGACATGTCTCCCCTCCCCCCCTGCACAGCCATTCACTGGTAAGACCAGTGTTCTGCTGTTTCCCCACCCTCACCTCTCTAAGCAGCTGAGAACAGAGACAATGTAAACACAAAATTGTAAAAAAGGCATTTATAATGCTTTTTTTTATCTATACACAAATGTTTTGCCTTTCATTTCTATTTAAAATTGAATAGGTTGTTTTACAAGGTCAGAGTTTATATATACTTTAATTGTTTTTTAATCCCTTCTTACCACTGGATTATTTTTTAAAATAGATGCTCTCATGTCCATAGCTCCCAACTGTCCCTGATTTGGAGCAGTGTCCTTCTGTCCCTCATTCCTCCTCATTTGTCCCTCATTTTGGTCTGATCTATATAGATGTATATAAAATGCACTTTTTATCTATCAAAAAGTGTTTTCCAGCACTAAACATTTCATCTGATTTCTAAATTGCTGCATTTGTAAATTCCAAAAGCCAATATAAAGGAATCGTAGTGGTAAAAAAAGCACTTGTGGGTTTAACCAATCTTATTTTTTTGAACAATTCTCCTTTAAGGGGGCGTGGCAGGGGGTGTGTGTCCTATGCCTGTATACTTTTGCTGATAGGTGTCCCTCATTCTCATCTCAAAAAGTTGGGAGGTATGCATGTCTACCAAACCCAGCCACATGCTGCCATTTATTACAGGTATTTTATATAATGTAGACAATTTACACAGCGCTTTACATATTGTATATTCACATCAGTCCCCGCCCTCGAGGAACTTACAATTTAAGGTCCCTAACTCACAGGCATACATACACATACTAGGGCCATTTTAGACAGAAGCCAGGTAACCTGCCAGCATGTCTCTTGGAGTATGGGAGGAAACCAGAGCACCCGGAAGAAAACCAACCCAAGCCCAGGGAGAATGTCCAAACTCCATTGTGTCCCTACTGGGATTCAAATCGAGGACCCTAGTGCTGCAAGGAAGAAGTGCTAATCAATAAACCACTGTGGTGCCCACTTCTTTACTCTTCTTTACTTATCTCATCAGGAGGCCACTGTCTCTTCCTGGTTCTTGCACCTGGCTCCCCTAAAGGCTCACAGTGCTGGTTCTCAACCCTATCCTCAAGTACCCCCAACAGGCCATGTTTTGGGAATTTCTCTTAGATAAAATAGCTGTCCAAAATACCAAGCCATTGACTCTGATTTAAAGGGGTTGTAAAGGTTCATGTTTTTTCACCTTATTGCATCCTATACATTAAGGTGAAAAAACACCTGTCAGTGACCGGCCCCCCAGCCAGTTTTACTTACCTGAACCCTCAAACTTGTCCCACGGGGACGCGCTGTCTCTCGGCTAGGGGGTTCTCGGCTGTTGATTGGGTAGATTAATAGCAGCGCAGCCATTGGCTCCCACTGCTGTCAATCAAATCCAATGACGTGAGGCCGAGTCCTGCATTCGGCGTCTATGGACGCCGAATGCTGGACTCAGGAGCGCACCTGCAAGGTAACCCCCCGGGGGAGCACTTCTCCTAGGGGGTTATCTGATGCGGGGAAGAGCCAAGAGAGCCGCCGAGGGACCCCAGAAGACGAGGTTCGGGGCCTCTCTGTGCAAAACGAGCTGCACAGTGGAGGTAAGTATGATATGTTTGTTATTTTTTTTTTTTAAAAAGAACCTTTAGTGTCACTTTAACTGCTTCAGCCCCGGAAGATTTTACTCCATTCCTGACCAGAGCACTTTCTGCGATACGGCACTGCGTCGCTTTAACTGACAATTGCGCAGTCGTGCGACTCTGCACCTACACAAAATTGATGTACTTTTTTTCCCCCAAATAGAGCTTTCTTTTGGTGGTATTTGATCACCTCAGCGGTTTCTATTTTTTGCGTTATAAACAAAAAAAGAGCGACAATTTTGACAAAAAACGTATTATTTTGTACTTTTTGCTATAATAAATATCCCCATTTTGTTTTAAAAAAGCAAATTTTTTGATCAGTTTAGGCCGATATACGTATTCTTCTACATATTTTTGGTAATAAACATTGCAATAGGCGTATATTGATTGGTTTGTGCAAAAGTTATAGTATCTAAAAAATAGGGGATAAATTTAGAGTATTTTAATTTTTTTATTTTTTTTACCAGTTTGGCAGCGATCTGCGATTTTTATTGTGACTGCAACATTTTGGCGGACACATTGGACAATTTTGACACATTTTTGGGACCATTGGCATTTATACAGCAATCAGTGCAATAAAAATGCATTGATTACTGTAAAAATGTCACTGGCAGTGAAGGGGTTAACACTAGGGGGCGATCAAGGGGTTAATTGTGTTCCCTAATGTGTGTTCTAACTGAAGGGGGTGTGGGACTTGCTAGGGGCAGAGATAGATCGCTGTTCATACCTTGTATGAACAGACAATCTGTCTCTTCTCCTCTCAGAGAACCGGGATCTCTGTGTTCGCATTGGCTCCGGGGGTGAGCAGCGCGTGCGCGCCCCTAGTAGCCACCAGAAGAAGCGACGTAACATGGTGGCGATTCACGGCGGTGAGCCATGTTGTTGCAGTACAATTGACGATTGTGACATCATTCTCACCTAGGCGAGAATCCTGTAAGTGCTGAAGGGGTGGGTGGGGTGCTAGGATTGCAATAATGGAAAGTGAATGGGTAGGTTGAAGTGCTGCAAAAATATGTACAATAGCCAGGCATTTATTGATACATTAACCTTTTAACCAGTTGTCTGCAGTCCAAATATGAGAGTGAATTTTTTAAATTCTCTTAAAGTAGAACTATAGGTAAAACTTTGTTTTTTCATTTTGGATAGAGCAAGGGAGGGTTATAACCCCTGTAAGATTTTTGTTCGCCATCTGTGTTCCATTGCAGAGATTTCCCTTTACTTCCTGTCCCATAGCCAAACAGGAAGTGAGAGGAAATCCCTGCAAATTACTTTTCTGGGGACAGACCAAAATTTGGTATTTTCTTTTACTTTCACTTTCAATGATAATGGTAAACAGGACAAATAGAGAGAGGGGAGATCTCCTAAAACAGGGGCACAGACAGCAATAAAAAACTGGCAGGTGTTTTAATCCCTCTCCACTCCACTATACAAAACCAAAAAAAAGTTATGCCTTTAGTTATACTTTAAAGTGGTTGTAAACGATCACCTTGTAAAACAATCCATTCAGTTTCAAATAGAAATGAAATGCAAAACATTTTTGTATACATTAAAAAAAAAAAAAAAAAAAAACAAAACATTATAAATACCTTTTTTTCCCTTTTTTTTAAGTGATAACATTTCCTCTGTTCTCAGCACAGCTAGAGAACTGACCACGGTGTGCTCTCCTGCTTAGTGTGGTCGGTTTTTAATAGGAAAGCAGAGGGATTGGCACGAACACAAGGAATTTCACATAAAGGAAACAATATAAAGAGAACAGGAGATTTTCATATACAAGTACATGATACAGCAGCCACATATCAGGAATATGAAATGTTGGGGTAACAACTAAAGCCTCGTACACACGATCAGATTGTTGGCTAACAAAACCGTGGAATTTTGACCGAAGGGCGTTGGCCCAAACTTGTCTTGCATACACACGGCCACACAATTGTCGGCCAACAAACACGAACATAGTGACGTACTACGTTGTTTTTCAGCTCTTTAGCGCCACCCTTTGGGCTCCTTCTGCTAATTTCGAAGTTTGGTAAGTGTTGATTCACACTTTTAATTTCGTACTTTTCAGTTTGCTTCTGAACGGCCGTTCGTCAACCAGACATGTTGCGGAATCGGAGGAGATAACGTGTTATTTATTATTGGCCTTGGAGTTATTGCTTTGACATTATTGTTTTGGTTGAATAATGATTTGATTTGGTATATTTTCTATATTTTTAGATGCATAGAATGCACTTTTTGGTTAAGTTCTATTGGCAGATAGCATGTCTAATTTTATTTTTGTTATTTTTTTAATGCACAATAAAAAAGATGTGCAGAATAATACTTGGCTATGTGTTTTACTTCAAATGACAGTTTGGGAGTAGGCAGTTACAAATACAATGTAAAATTAACAAGGGACACCAACATAGTTGTATCTTTGATCTTAACAACTACGAGATAATGGTGTTGTGGTAACTTGGCCAAATATAAAAAAAAAAAAAAAAAGCATAATAATATTATTCTTGATATCACTAGAAAAAAAAAGCCTTTAAAAATTAGTTTGCAATAACTCCATCAGTATCACCAGCAAAGCAGCTTCATTATTATCCCATTAAAGAAGAAGAGAATTGTGCGCTGCATTTAGAGATTTAATAATTTGCCACGTCACAAACGTCAATTCTCCATGACAAACGCTAGTTTACAAGACCGTCCGCTTCTGGCTCGTCCTTGCTTCCAAGCATGCGTGTTTGTACTTTGGACTTTTGTGAGACGGACTTGTGTACACACGCTCGGAAAATCCAACAACAGACATTTGTCCACGGAAAATTTATAAACCTGCCATCCAACATTTGTCCACGGAAAGTTGGCCAACAATTGTCTGATGGAGCGTACACGCGGTCAGATTTTCTGCCAACAGTCTGTCATCACACATTTCCCGTCGGAAAATCCGATCGTGTGTACGAGGCTTAACTTTACAGAGTACAATCATCACCTTCTCCTGTGGGATTGAAAAAATCCTCTATAGGAATTCCTCACTACCTCTATTATTCCACCTTACCTTGGGATCCTTCCCCTCCTGTTGTATCAGAAGTCTCATTATGCATGCTGCATTTTTATGATTTTAAAATAAACGCAAAACCCAGATGGGAGATTGATGAGGTACAAAATTCCAGCCAGCGTCTTCCCAAAACTCAAAGACAGCATTCTCCAAATACTTTTTCCAAGGTTAAAATAGAATGAGTTGGTTTCATCAGCAAGTCTCATTAAAGCTCCTTCTCCTACTGATTTTTCTGTTTGCTGGTGTTACCTAATAAAGATTTACTATGTTTGTGTCTAGGGAAGCTCTATTAAACTGTGATAGTATTAACTGAGCATACCTGCATAAGCCATAGATGGTAGTAGATGACAGCATCTGATCCAAGCCTATACAGAGGGCTATAGACCCTAAGCATTACCCCAATAAGTGCTTTCCCTGTGCTCATGTACACCTGTAGGTTTCAAGGAATAAGTGTACCACTCCACTAAAACAATAAGCCATCATACATTAGCAATCCTGCCGATCAACTCGCCTGCAAAAGAATCAAGAATGACCCATAATGATACATACAGTGCCTTGACAAAGTATTCATACCCCTTGAAATTTTCCACATTTTGTCATGTTACAGCCAAAAACGTATATGTTTTTTTCGGGATTCTATGTGATAGACCAACACAGTGGAAGGAAAATGATAAATGGTTTCCATTTTTTTTTTTATAAATATATTTGAAAAATGTGGCATGCATTTGTATCCAGCCCCCCTTTACTCTGATACCCCTAACTAAAATCTAGTGGACCAATTGCCTTCAGAAGTCACCTAATTAGTAAATAGAGTCCACCTGTGTGTAATTTAATTTCAGTATAAATACATCTGTTCTGTGAAGCCCTCAGAGGTTTGTTAGAGAACCTTAGTGAACAACCAGCACCATAAAGGCCAAGGAACACACCAGACAGATCAGGGATAAAGTTTTGAACCTCTCACAGAGCACTGTTCAATCCATCATCCGAAAATGGAAAGAGTATGGCACAACTGCAAACCTACCAAGACATGGCCGTCCACCTAAACTGACAGGCCGGGCAAGGAGAGCATTAATCAGAGAAGTAGCCAAGAGGCCCATGGTAACTCTGGAGGAGATGCAGAGATCCACAGCTCAGGTGGGAGAATCTGTCCTCAGGACAACTATTAGTCGTGCACTCCACAAATCTGGCCTTTATGGAAGAGTGGCAAGAAGAAAGCCATTGTTAAAAAAAGCCATAAGAAGTCCATTTGCAGTTTGCGAGAAGCCATGTGGGGGACACAGCAAATATGTAGAAGAAGGTGCTCTGGTCAGATAAGACCAAAATTGAACTTTTTGGCCTAAAAGCAAAATGCTTTGTGTGGCGGAAAACTAACACTGCATATCACCCTGAACACACCATCCTCACCGTGAAACATGGTGGTGGCAGCATCATGTTGTGGGGATGCTTTTCTTCAACAGGGACAGGGAAGCTGAGCAAAGTTGATGGGAAGATGCATGGAGCCAAATACTTTCTTAGAAGAAAACCTGTTAGAGTCTGCAAAAGACTTGAGACTGGGTCACCATCCAGCAGGACAACGACTCTAAACATACAGCCAGAGCTACAATGGAATGGTTTAGATCAAAGCATATTCATGCGTTAGAATGGCCCAGTCGAAGTCCAGACCTAAATCCAATTGAGAATCTGTGGCAAGACTTGAAAATTGCTGTTCACAGACATTCTCCATCCAATCTGACAGATCTTGAGCTATTTTGCAAAGAAGAATGGGCAAAAATGTCACTCTCTAGATGTGCTAAGCTGGTAGGAACATACCCAAAAAGACTTACAGCCGTAATTGCAGCAAAGGTGGTTCTACAAAGTATTGACCCAAATACAAATGCACGCCACCCTTTTCACATATTTATTTGTAAAAAACTTGGAAAACCATTTATCATTTTCCTTCTACTTCACAATGATGGGCCACTTTGTGTTGGTCTATCACATAAAATCCCAATAAAATACATTTATATTTTTGGTTGTAACATGACAAAATGTGTAAAATTTGAAGGGGGTATGAATACCTTTTCAAGGCACTGGACTATACACATCGTTTTTGTGTGTTAAGGAACATACAGTATATTAACACACACTTCTCATGCATTAAGGGGCATTGTGCTAAGGCAGGCTATTCATCTAAATGGGCTGACAACACACCACAAGTGAAAATTGGTCATGCATCTTTTTTCTGATGCAGCATACCGTAATGCATAGTAGTATGTTATTGGGTGTTGTGCTGCACTGCATCATGGGTTTGTTTGTGTTGGGGGTGCAATGTATTAGTCTGTAGGGGGTGCCATTCAAAATTAATGACACCACATTGTACTGCAAAGCGATATGTGAATTGCGGTACCGGATTGCATTGGCGAAAATGGGAGCTCCATGAGCAGAGCCCTCCTATTTCTTTTGTATTGAACTGTATTGTAATTGTTCTATCCCCTTTATATTGTAAAGCGCTGAGCAAACTGTTGGCGCTATATAAATCCTGTATAATAATAATGAGCGTAGTGAGAACATTCTACTGGTCCTGCTGCATCACTCCCTCACTGGCTGAACCGCTGAGGTGCTGCTCCATTGCTGCTCCTTCATTCACAAGCAAGATTCTACAGTCCTTTGGCCAGCAAGGGTGTGACGCCATAGAATTTTTGTGATCTCTTTACTGCTAGAATGGGTGTTTTTTTCTACAGTAACTATCCTGGTCATTTCCAATTTCATTTGAAAAAAGGAAAAACAAACCTAAACCCTGTAAAAAAATTGACTTACAAAAATGTGTTTTCTTCCTTCACTTCTATCTAAGACCAACCTCTTAAATCTAAGCTCCTAATCACAAACTGTCACTGGATTCTGCTGCAACAAGGCCATCATCATCATCATCATTTTCCTGCAGCAATTCCATCATCATCAACATCATCATCATCTTCCTGAAGCAGTTCCATCATCATCATCATCATCATCATCTTGCTGCAGCAATTCCATCATAATCATCATCATCTTCCTGAAGCAGTTCCATCATCATCATCATCATCATCTTGCTGCAGCAAGGCCATCATCTACTGGGCTGCTCTTTATATGTCACTTTTTGGGCAAATAGCCCTTCTTTAAGCTAAGCAGTACAGCTCAGAGATATTTCCCAAGGCTGACGTAACTAAGTATTTTTTATTTCGGTTTTGTCTTTCATACCTAAAGAACCAATATGTTGAGAAAAGCCTACACCGCGTTGAGGTGTCAGGTTCACTTTATTGCCTTGCCAGTGTTGGACTTGCCACCTACTTAAACTCTGTAAACTTTTCTTCTCCACAGATAAACAATTAAGTGTATGTTTTAGGAATGTCAGAAGACACAGAGAACAGATGGAAGGGGGCCTTCATTTTGACTTTAAAAGGATATATTTAGTTTTACTACTATGAGATTCCACTAAATAAATACAAGGCTTTCAAGGATATTTAATGACTTTCTGGCAGTGGTCCAAAGGAGCACAGGAATTCTACTTGTCACGGCTTCTGTTCACTAATAAATCAGGGATATGTTTGCTGTTGGCCATGGTGCTGAGCATTTTTCATATGGACTTCAAGAGAAATAGTGTAGCCAAAACTACAGATGTATTATGATTATAGCTGCTACTACTGATTTGGAGCTCCTCTGTGCATTAATCAGTCGCCATTCTGCACCATCTAGTTTGATCACAGCACATGCAAAGCAGAATACATATTACTTATTTTTGAAATGATGATAAATCAGTAGAAGAAATGGATAAGACCTTTAAAACACTTAAGGCGCCTTTATGTCACTTAGACGTTGATTTTCTAAAATTTGAGAGTGCAAAATCTGGTGCAGCTCTGCATGGTAGCCAATCAGCTTCTAAATTTGATTTGGTCAATTAGGCTTTGAAAAAAAAACCTGGAAGCTAATTGGTTTCTATGCAGAGCTGCACCATATTTTGCACTCTCCAGTTTTAGTAACTATTCTGTCTTGTTTTCAATGTTAGTCCAACAGATCTATGATTTACTTAAGCTATTATTATTATTCTTGGTGGCATTCTGGTATGTGTGCTAACTTCAGGCAGTTTCATGGTTCTGCATGCTAGGCCTCAACCATAGCAACAGTTTGGCATCTCTTGTCCTCAATTGTTTAATACAGATCTTCCATAATTTACGTGCTAGGGACAATAGAAGCACATGACAGTGGAACAAAGTAGGGTAGGTCAGGTTAGGAATTGTGAAGAATTACAGCTGTTATGCCAATCCTGTTAATAAGAGTCACTACCCTTTCCTAACAAGAGATATTAGAGGTAGAGTTTCATTGATAATGGAGATGAAGGTGGTGTTATATGGTATCCTATTAAGAAAGCTTGATAGGATATGGAAGGTATGGCTCACTGTAATAGAGTCTCACTAAGAGGTAAAGCTGGTAGTGTTTGGTATTCTCCCAAAAAATTGTGTGTCCCCCAAGAATAGGGAAGGTATGACTCACTATAGTGGGGGGTCTTACTGATGAAGGTGGATTTTAAAAAATCCTCCATGATCAGCGGATTAAAGAACAGATTGTTGAACTTCATAGCTTTGGGCATGCTATTGTGTCAAACTTTCTGCTTGTAGAATCACTGCAGGTTGGGGTACAGTATACATAGGGCCTCCCCTGTATCTATTTGACAACTACTGGAAAACGCTGAACTCCAGCTTGGTTCTCCTGCCTCACTTGTCTGACTCCTTTTTGGGCATGCTGTCCACATAGGATTTATGCTTTATGTTTTTTTTTGTAGGTAGCTGTGAGTTATTTGTATGTTGGAAATGCTGTCTATGTACCTTAAATAGGGGGAAAATGCTATAAAGCTGGTTGTGGTCAGTTTAAACCGTTGTGTGGACTCTTGTTCTCATATACTCTCGTTATTTTAGGTCCAAATCATGGAAGAAAAGCTGAGAGCGGCCAATGTGCAGACCAGCGAATCCGAGATGAGGTGGTACAAGAAGAGCCAAGAACTGGAAGTCTTAGTGCAGGAGAAGGATGAACTCATCCAGTGTCTGGAACAAGAGCTAGAAGAACAGGTGACATTGGGTTTCTGCTGCATTTTTCTCTGTCAGTGGTCTCTAAACTGTGGCTCAGGGGCTGAATGCAGCCCTTTGCTTGCCTTGTTCTTCAAGTGCTTGGCAAGTGTGCAATTTGCCAGTGAAAATGTTCAGCAAGTTAACAGACTTATGCCCCGTACACACGATCAGATTTTCCGACAACAAATGTTGGGTGTGAGTCTTGTTTCCGATCGTGTGTACATAAGTCCGTCGGACAAAAGTCACTAAGAACAAAAATAGTAACCCCCTCAGTTGGAACTTTAGATAGACCACCCACTCAGAAATGAGTAAAAAACAATCTTTAATAATGAAAAAAACATATAAAATCCACAAATGACGAAGATACACAACGTGAATTACATGGAAAGTCATAAAAATGTTGTACACATAGTTAGCATATAATGTAGATACCCGACGCGTTTCCGGTATGAGATGTTCAAATACCTTCATCAGGGGCCAAGGGTTCAAACAGTTTTTAGCATTCAAATACATTCTAAAATTACAAAAAGATATGTCAGATACCACATATAAACAGAGCGTAAATATGTCAAACAATGCATACAAACAGAGCAAGGGAAGTCATACAAAAGGAGGGGAATGTATTGAATGCTAAAAACTGTTTGAACCCTTGGCCCCTGATGAAGGTATTTGAACATCTCATACCGGAAACGCGTCGGGCATCTACATTATGTGCTAACTATGTGTACAACATTTTTATGACTTTCCATGTAATTCACGTAGTGTATCTTCGTCATTTGTGGATTTTATATGTTTTTTTCATTATTAAAGATTGTTTTTTACTCATTTCTGAGTGGGTGGTCTATCTAAAGTCCCAACTGAGGGGGTTACTATTTTTGTTCTCATTGATAGGGATGAGACCACCTTGCTCTTTGTGATATGATGGGAGCCTCTCGTTTTTCTGACCAAAGTCACTACGTTCGTAATTGTTGGCCAAAATTTGTGTGACCGTGTGTATGCAAGACAAGTTGTAGCCAACAACTTTCGAACAAAAATCCACGGTTTTGTTGTCAGAAAGTCCAATCGTGTGTACGGGGCTTTACAATTCAACATTGCCACAAATGGCTGGCAAGTTATCCTTGCTGTCTGGGAGATTTTCTATGGCATTAGGCACAATCTGTAAGTTTTCCTTTAAGCATAGTGGATCATTTAGGATCTTAACCAGATATAATAGAAGAGAATAGGCAATTAATTGTTTTTCAAAGTTGATTGTTTCACTGTCTCGTGTTATAAAATATACTTTTTTTTTAAAAGAAAAAATACTGCAACTACCATTGCAACATGACCGTCTCTCCTGTCATCCCTAGGTCCCATAATTTACAATAGCACTCCTCTCTGCCACCCCAGTAGGTGCTGCAAAGTTTTCTGACAGTCAATATATGTGTACTGACAGCAAGCCCTTCCCCTATATGACAGTGTTTAGTACTGGGTGTTGGTTGTACCTGCCAAGCGGTGCATTGTGGGTAGGTGGACATGTGGGGCTGCCTAACGCTGTAGGATGCTGGCTATGCAACAGGTACGGGTGGGGGATGCAGGTTTGCGTTTAAGCCACAAGCTTCCTGGCTGTCATCATTTTTGCTCCACTACTTTGTCAATGTTGCTGAAAATGTATGCCGCCAACCTACATTTCAAGTTTTGAAGCAAGGATATAAAAGATGGCCCCAATGCCTGATTTTTTAAAAGCATTTGCATCTCTGATATTTCTCGCTTAAAGTAACATTAAAGGTTTGTTTTTTTGTTTTTGTTTTAAATAACAAACATGTTATACTTACCTCCACTGTGCAGCTCGTTTTGCACAGAGTGGCCCCAAACCTGCTCTTCTGGGGTCCCTCGGCGAATCTCGTGGCTCCTCCCCACATCAGATAACCCCCTGGGGAAGGTGCTCTCCCAGGAGGTTACCTTTCAGGCGCGATCCCGAGTCCGGTATTCGGCGTCCATAGACTCCTCATCAGTGCCACCTAATCAGTGCCCATAAGTGCCACCTCATCAGTGCCACCTCATCAGTGCCCATTGGTGCAGCCTATCAGTGCTGCCTCATCAGTGCACATCAGTGAAGAAGAAAAATTACTTAATTACAAAATTTACTGACAGAAACTAAGAAAAAAAAAATTTTACCAAAAATTTTGGTTTTCTTTTTTTTTGTAGAAAATAAAAATCCCAGCAGTGATTAAATACCACCAAAAGAAAGCTCTATTTTTGTGAAGAAAATAAAAAAAAAATTTCACATAGTTACAGCATAGCATGACCGCGCAACTGTCATTCAAAATGTGACAGTGCTGAAAGCTGAAAAATGGCCTGGGCAGGAAGGGGGTGTAAGTGCCCCATATTGAGGTAGTTAAAATAGTCCTTTTAAACCTTGTTATTGGTTTTATTCCTGTGTGGGAGTTTTGCGTAAACTACCATAATTGTAATATTGAAAAACCCCAGCGGGGTAGTTTCATAGTTACTTACGGTGTAGGACAGGATGCAAAGGTTCTGCAGCAGAAAGTTTTATTTCCATTTTTTTTTCTTCTAGAAGCAAATACGAATACAAGAAGCGAAGATGATAGAAGACAAAGCTGGGAAAATTAAAGACTGGGTGACGGGAAAATTGAGAGAGGTATGGATGAGATGATACATAATAATCATACACAAAGAAAAACTCATTAAAGGGGCTCTGTTCCCAGACCATTCTTTTCAACAAAGAACTTCCCATAACATTATACATACATTTAATGTATTTTCTGTATGTTATTTACCTGTAAAGGACTAACTTGTGTAGACATCCAATAACCCTGACCCTAGGCGCCAACATTTTGGGTGTGATGTCAACACCCCAACAGTCTCAGAGCTGTCACATACACAATACATTACGACAAATGAGTGTTTACATACATTTTAAAGACCAGATGAGAAAGCTGTGTGTCTGCCATTTATGTGATTATTGTCAGTTCCTTTGGAACACAGTCATCCTTTTTTTGCTGCAAATTATTATATTTGTTTTGTGTATGTGTTGAGTAAGAACTCATATTTTTATCCAGCTGGAAATTGAAAATCAAAATCTTCGGTTCATCAACAAAAGCTACAGCGAAGAAATAGTTGCCCTGCGAACTCGAACACAAGGTAAAGACCATGGATATTCTGTCATTTCTGCTTTTTTTCACAGCAGTCTTCTTTTTTTTCTTCCAAACTGTAATAAAGCCACTCCAAGATAATTTTTACTTCCCTTTCCCAACTTCTCAATCAGGTTTAGCTTTAATTTGTTAGTGTATGGAAATCTGCTAATACATCAAACACCCCCCTCCATCTAGACTGCCAATGTTGCTGCCCAAATGTGCCCCCTGTGCCGTTCATCCAGAGTGGTGGTGCCCTAATACAGGAGGTGTGTTACTGGCCAGTTCAGCTGGTGAAAACAGAGGGGAGAAAAATAAATGAATGCACTTACCACATTTAATGATTGGTAAGCTGCAATGTATTACATTTTTGGTTTTGGGTTTAATACCGGATGAAGCGGCTGTCACGTGACATTGCAGCTTCAAATCTTCTCTACATTTTACTTTCTGCTTCGGGTGTCTATGCTGTGCCTGCATGGCATGGACACTTCCTGTTGGATGCCCAGAGGCAGGGTCCTCTCAGGATCCAAACGTCATAATAGGGGGCAGTAGGGGAACTGCAATCTGGTGCTCCTGATTTGCTGTTCCTCCACTTTCAGAACTGGCTGCGGTGAGGGACCTGAAGGGGGATTTTAGGTGGGTATATAGGACTAGGTGAGTAGGATGGTTTAGAGGTGGATGGGAAGGAGGGGTAGGCAAGAAATAGTTTTAACCTGGAATGGGGCTTTAAAGAACTTTACAAGATAACAATGACAATGCTGTCATGACCTTTCATATCATAGCAAGCAGAGAGAGTTCACTGCTTACATATTTTGGGCTTTTCTCAGAATATAGTATAATTCAAGATTGTTCTGTGAACTAAAGTAAACATATTATAATCTTGAACAATCAATACATGGTGTAAAAAATAAAACTGTTCCCAGACTATGCACAATAAAACAATACATTTTTTTTTTCAAAAGCACTTTCAAACAAGCCCTTTATTCACCTCTGTAGCTAAAGGCATTGTGGAGAAATGAAACTTCAAATTCCAAAACAAAGGTTCTCAATTTACAGCTCCTTTACCTTCATTTTCTCTGGCAGCAGGACATTGTCAAACAACAGGGGCTTCTAAGCTGTTATAAATAGAATGAAACTGAATACAGAGTCTTGATCTTTGAGCATGAATTACTACACAGTACATTCATCTACAGAGATTAGTGAGGGCTTGATTTAAAAGGTAATGTTGGTAGTTTGGGCACAGGTGACACTTTAAGCATAAGGCTCAGTTGAGAAAGAAGAACAGGAATGGAAATTAAGGGTAAGGTAGGAGTGAAAGGTTAAAAAAAGGACACAAGCAGAGATAAGAGGGATATCGAGGTAGGGTAGGAAAACGGAAGGATGCAAGTGGAATGGTGTCTGGTCTAAGAACAGACTTTTTTATAAGGGTGAGGTTGAAAAATATTTGAATATACTTTAAACCAAGAGCTAAGAATTTCTGTTTAAAAAGGGGGATTTACACAAGAGATAAAACGATAATTCTCCCACTTTATGCTCTGGTCACCAGGCCTCAGGAAGGATGTGCTGGAACTGGAGAGAGTCCAGAGAAGGGCAATAAAGCTAATAAGGGGACTGGAGAACCTCAGTTATGATGAACAATGTATTCTCTTGGAGAAGAGACGCTTAAGAGGAGATATGATAGTGATATAGAAATACCTTAAAGTGGTTGTAAACCCACAAAAAAAAAAAAAATAAAAAAAAATAAAAACCTGCAAGACAAAGGTATAATAAGCTAGTATGCATAGCATACTAGCTCATTATGAAATACTCACCTTAGATCAAAGCCCCAGTAGCGGTCCCCGTACACCGCTCCGGCCAGCGACATCACTCCCGAAGTTACTTCCGGGTAACGCGGGCTTCGGCGATGTGATTGGCCGGAGCCGCGATGACATCACTCCCACGCATGCGCGTGGGAGCCGCCAGTAACGGCACACTAGCTGAAGCAACAGCACAAACATGCTGTTGCTTCAGTGCACATGTGCCGATGATGTCGGCACATGCTGATACAGGGGATATCTCCTAAACTGCGCAGGTTTAGGAGATATCTGGGGTATCTATGGGTAAGCCTTGGTATAGGCTTACCTGTAGTAAAAAGTGGTCTGTAAGGGTTTACAACCACTTTAATAGTGATTCTACCATAGGGAAAAACTATTCAGTTTTGCAGGGCGTAAAAAGACATGTGGCCGCTCATTGAAACTGGAACCTTAAACTGCATACTAGGTTCTTTACTGTCAGAGCAGTAAGGATGTGGAACTCCTTTCCAGAAGTGGCGGTGTTAATAGTTTCACAAAACCATTGGATGGGCTTCTGGCAAGCACAATATACAGGGATAGAGGAATTATTTATATAAACTCACGCACACACCCACACAGGTTAAACTGGATAGACTGGTGTCTTTATTCAACCTTACCAACTATGTAACTATGTAATGTAGACCTATGCTACCCTGTTGATGGCCAGTATATCCTGTTGACCATGCATTAGGAGCAAAGTTCACCAATTCTGTGAAATTTCCTGATGTGACAGATCACTATTTCCCCCAAGAAAAATCAGCCATGGGTCTGCAGTAACCTACTAAAATCTATTCACCTTTAGAGTTATGGAGAGCTTACTAAGGACCTTCCCTATTTCTAAAGGTACCTTGTTATAGACTTGCTCTTTCTGAGTATTGTCAAGAAACGACTTTAATACAAGTACTCAACCCTCTTAAGCTGGCCATACACCTATAGATTATCTGCAGATTTTCTATGGTTAGATGGAAAAAGTGCAACAGATTTCTCCATGTTCGCTAAACTGGGTGGGTGGAGGAATCTCCCACTTTTTCCATCTAACCATAGAAAATCTGCAGATAATCTATAGGTGTATGGCCAGCTTAACTTTATCTCTGTTTCCAGATACAAGAGGTAAGAAATCCCCAGTCTGCTCCACCCCAAAGCAATCAGAGGGCCAGCGTGTCAGCAACCTGACATTTGGGTGCTTCCAAAATAGAGGAAAAAGCCCACAGATGGACCAGAAAAGAGACGAAAACAGCAAGTCACCCGTTGAAGCTGCTGATCTTATTGAAGGTAAAAAAAAAGTTTGTTGAAGCACCTTCCCTGTCGAACTCTTTACTTTCACCCCTCTTATAGTGAACTGCATCAGGGCGAGTAGTCTGACAGGGCACGAATAGACTACTAGGGCAATAAAGTTATTCATTGGTGGATGAATACGATGTGCAGACTCTGTTCTTTAAATTAATAAAATTACCTGATTTGTGGCTTTACATCTGTATTCAATATCCAAAAAGAAACTAAGCTATCCCAGTGGGACCTAACTATAGACCTCCAGAAGTTTATATGCTGGAATCTCCAGAATGGCCATTCAAGTGTCTCTTCTCTCCAATCCATGCATCAAAAGCAACTGGATTGTTAGCCTATTTCTGCAATTTCAGTCTTAAGCTGGCCATACATGGTTAGATTTTCATTCGAACTTTCATAGAATAATCATTCTTAACAGGAGTCTCCCCCCATGCTCTTGCAATGGTTTGTGAGCATTGCCAACATACATTCCATGGAAAAGCTCTCTGCCTCCCTATGTGGCAAGGAAGAGAAATTTCATAGAAATGGCCACTATTCACCTGTTCTTAAAGTAGAACTATAGGCAATTTCTTTTCATTTTGGATAGAGCAAGGGAGGGTTATAACCCCTGTGAGATTTTTTTTCACCATCTTTGTCTCATTTCGGAGATTTCCTTTCATTTCATGTCCCATATCCAAACAGGAAGTGAGAGGAAATCACTGCAAATTAAGGGAATTCCTTGGGGACCTCCAGCTCACCAGAACTAGGGTCCCCATTGAATAATGTCCTCTCTCTTACTTTTCTGGGAACAACCCAAAATTTGTTTTTTTCTTTTACTTTTAATGATAATGGTAAACAGGACAAATAGAGAGGGTGAATGGTGAATCTCCTTAACGGGGGGCACAGACAGCAATAAAGACTGTTCTAATCCCTCTCCTCTCCATCCAAAACTAAAAAACAAGTTTTCCCTTTAGTTATACTTTAAGAATATGGTAGGGTTTGCGCTGGGAGGGGTGAGACTCCCTATAACCCTCCTATCTTCCCACCTACTCTTCCCTATCCTTCCCCAACCCCCCCCCCCCTTTTTTTTCGTGGCCTCTATTGGAGTGGGCCAATTGTTTTCAATTGTTTTCTTCTCTTGTCTTTGCTCTTAAAAAAAAAAAACAGTTTATTGACGAGATGTGAGGTGGTTAGGATGTACACTATTGTTAGGGCACTAGATATTAAATGTGGATTATGATCCTGAATACTCTGTTTAGGGACCTCTATACCTTTGATCTCATGTTAATCAATGAGAGCTGTCTTAATTAGCACTACTGAAGTTGCTCCGACTTTAGAAAAGGTTCCTGAACTACCGGTACTTCAAGGCAACTTCTATCTGACTTGTGCCCATAGACTTTAAATGAAGTTGCTTCCAAGTCGGATCCTCATCTACCCTATAATATCAAAAGTATTGGTACACCACTTTTACACGCACATGAACTTTAATAGCATCCCAGTCTTAGTCCATAGGGTTCAATATTGAGTTGGCCCACCCTTTGCAGCTATAACAGCTTTAACTGTTCTGGGAAGGCTGTCCACAAGGTTTATGAGTGTGTCATCGGGAATGTTTGACCATTCTTTTAGAAGCGCATTTGTGAGGTCAGACACTGATGTGGATGATAATTCCCAAAGGTGTGCCATTGGGTTGAGGTCATGGCAGGCTAGTCAAGTTCCTCCACACCAAACCCACTCATCCATGTCTTTATGGATCTTGCTTTGTGCACTGGTGCACAGTCATGTTGAAATAGAAAGGGGCCATCCCAAAACTGTCGCACAAAGTTGGGAGCATGAAATTGTTGAAAATGTCTTGGTATGCTGCCACCTTAAGAGTTCCCTTCACTGGAACTAAGGGGCCAAGTCCAACCCAATTCCACACCATAATCCCGATTCCAGCAAATGATTTGGTCAAGTGCACAAGGCAAGGTCCATAAAGACATGGATGAGTGAGTTTGGGGTGGAGGAACTTGACTGGCCTGCACAGAGTCCTGACCTCAACCCGATAGAACACCTTTGGGATGAATTAGAGCGGAGACTGCGTGCCAGGCCTGCTCATCCAAAATTTGTGCCTGACCTCACATATGCACCTCGGGAAGAATGGTCAATCATTCCCATAGACACACTCCTAAACCTTGTGGACAGCCTTCCCAGAAGAGTTGAAGCTTTTATAGCTGCAAAGGTGCATGTGCGTGTAAAGGCAGGTGTTGCAATACTTTTGGTAATATAGGTTATATTGATGTAATTTGGATCCGACATTACAGTCAGATTACCGAGGCATTCCCTGCAGTGTAGCCCCCTCCCTCGCTTCAAATTTGCATCAAATCGCCAGCAAATCGTCTGGCAAATTTGTACCGTAAGTTGCGTGATTTTCAGGTGGCAGTAGTGTGAACCTAGCCTTACTATTTTGCTGTATTGACTTACCTGCATCTTTGTCTGTTTCTTTTTGAAAATGTAAATAAAGAACGTCAAAAAAAGAAAAATAATTCATCAAAACATTCTTTCTTGCCATCATTGAGTCAACTAATTTTGTTCAAAAGCCCGTAAAAAATTTCATCCAGACCTTCTATTTGAATAGAACCACAGGTATATTAAACAGGCTTCATTATGTATGTTCAATTCTTTTCCAGAATAAAAAACACATTTACAGTTAGAATTCTGTTCATTTGAGAAAACCCTGGTAACCATTAGAAAATCAAGTGAACATTCTAAAAACAAAAAATCTTGAAAAAAATTCTACTGGCTAATGGCCACATTTAGGACAACATCTGCCACTGAGCGATAGTCCGTACCTTCTTGGTCTGCCTTCACTAAACTGTACACAAATATTATCAAACCTGCATTGAACTCAGTCTTGTCTGTTTAAAGTTAATTTATGTTTGCAGATCACTGTACGAAAGAGAAGACGCCCAATTCTCAGTGGCAGGATGGAGATGCTACACCAGCACCCATGATGCAAAGTATCAACTCTATGGAAAGATTGGGCAAGAGAAGGACTAGTTCAGACATCCCTAGTATAACTGTAAGTGACTGGAGTTCTGAAGAAGACATCAAGAAATCTCATAATGGTGCACGATGCGTATCCACACTGTCAAGCCAGACCTCTGAAGAAGGCAACCAGAACAGTAAATTGGGCAGCGAGATGTATCTAACAGCTTCAGAGGAAAGTAACTCTGCAGATGAATGCATGACTTCCCCTAGCAGCGACCTGGTACAAATATATTCTTTGCAAAAAGGACTGCAGAAGAGCATTACATTAAGTGGCAAAAAATATTTTGTCTTCGCAAGTCAACGTTCAAAACTGGACAGCTCTTCCAATGACCTGAGCTCTAAGCTTCAGCATGAAGGCTCAGACTGTACATTTTCAAATGGTGAAACCAGTGCTTCGAGTCCCATGTTTGCAACGAACTTCTCATCAAAAGTGTCAGACTCCGCAACATTTGGACCTCAGTGTACCAACTCAAAGGAACAGGCAACCAACCTGCCATCACCCAAACAACGAACTCCCAACATCTTAAGCTTGAGTATAGCTATGGCCAAGAAACATCTTAGCCAGCCACAAATGAGTTCAGACAGGATGTTTGGTAAGGATAGGAACGCTATAAGTATGGTGAAGCCTTACAGGCCTCAGGAAACTGACATTGATTTGGTGGATGAGCAAGCTGAAAACATTTTGCAAAAGATGGACATGGGATATAGCAATAGTCTCTTTTCATATGATGTACAAGAAATTCACACTACCAACCAGATCTCAAGTTCTCCAGAAAAGATAACTTCATCCAAACCACCAACTCCCCCATTGCATCGATTTCCTTCTTGGGTAAAATTACATATTTTCCTTTTCTTCGTTATTATATATTCTGTTGTTTAGAGATGATCAGCAACTTAGGCTTTAATCCATGTAGCGCTCATTAATGGCGCATTGAAGAAATGTGGATAAGGATAGTGCTGGACAAATATAGGAAACATAACAAATCATTCAAACCCTATTCTAACAAAAACCTTTCTTAATTTAGTTTTGTATGAAGCAGGTAAAGGTTAGAGCAGGGGTGCTCAATCTGTGGCCCGTGGGACACCTCTGATGTGGCCTGCGACCTCAAATCAGGGAAGCGCATGCCCATGCTCTGGGATGGCGGGTTAACAAGTCCAGATCACGATCAACGGTTTGTTGACCCACCATCCCAGAGCATCAGAGTGCATGGAGCCTGTGCCGGCATCGGAGGGAGCAGGAGTTGCATAGGCCGAGGCCTCCTCTGTAGCGGGCTCCTGTCCCAGGCAGAGTGATACCAAGTGCACTTTGCCTGGGACCTTTCTAGCAGCCTAAAGAGCGATGCCAGCAGAAGCAGGAAGAGGAAAAGGTCAGTGCATTAAACATCACATACACTGCACTTTTGCATATTAACACTTATAAAAAAGGGTTATTAGGCTGCTTTCATACTGATCCGCAGGGGTTTTAGTGTGCTTTCAGAAAGTTCACCAAGTCTATGGCTCATTGCTGCTAACCCCAGGGCCGTCTTTATTATTGATTGGACCCTGGGCAAACATTTTCTTGGGTCCCCCCCAATGCAATTTCGCTCCCCACCTGCTCTGAGACATACAATAAATAGCAGCTAGACTTGAAATCGATTTACTGAATCAGATCAGGCAGCGATTGCGATTGGTTGCCAAAGGTTATAGTGTATCATTACCGCTCACTGGCTGCTAGAGGTCACAGCACACATTATGGCTCACTGATTATTTGCTAGAAGTTACAGCACATGACTTCTGCTTGTTGATTGGTTGCTAGAGGTTACTGTACATCAATACTGCTCAATTATTGGCTGCTAGAGGTTACTGGACATCCTTACCACTCACTAATTGGTTGCTAGAGGTTACTGCACATTATTGCTGCTCACTGATTGGTGGCTAGAGGTTACTGCATATCCTTACCACTCAATGATTGGTTGGAAGAGGTTAGTGCACATCCTTACTGCTCACTGATTGGTTGCTAAAGGTTATAGCACATCATCTCCTCACTGCACACCACCTCCAATGACCACCAATGTTAGGGGGGATTTACACTGACCACCAGTGTAAGGGAATGTACACTGATCACCAATGTAATGAAGAATTTACACTTGCAACCGATGTAATGGGGGATTTTACATCAACAACCAATAAAGGGGGATTTCTACACTGGCCACCAATGTAAGGGGGGATTTCCACTCAACACCAATTTAAAGGGGGCTTCTACATGGACCACTAATATAAGAGGGGATTCAAAACTGACCACAAATGCAAGTTTAGTTTTTTTTATCAATTGACAATATAAAGAGGAGTTTCTATACTGGCCACCAATGTAATGGGGATTTACACTGACCACCAATGTAATAGGAGCATTCACAATAACCACCAATGTAAGAAGGGATTTACACTGACCACCAATATAAGGGGGACCTTTACACTGGCCACTAGTGTGAATGAAAGGATTGTACACCAAGCCTCAATGTAATGAGAAGATTTACACTGACCACCAACGTAACTGAGACATTTAGCCTGCGTTCACATTTGTGTGTGTCAGGAACGCATGTAAAATCGCTTTCCTGATACCACAGAAACGTGCTACCATTTAACAGATACACAGCAGTGCCATTAATTGTTAATGATACCCTCACGCATCTGCTGAGATGTGCGTATTCACATGTATGAAAATTCAGGGGGCTGTGGCACCATGTTATTTTGAAAAAGGGGTTCCACCTCCAATTTGCTTACCTTTGCAGAACAGGCTGATGTTAGGCTTAATGACAGTTGTAGGCAAGACTTTCCAGCATGGCCCTTTATCTCTCCAGTGGGCAGCATTCAGCAGAAGTGATGGTGAATTGAGCTCAGGAGGGCATGATATACATATGAATGCCGCCTCTATTTACATATCATAGCCGTTGGTCCACAGCTATTTACATAATTATGCAGCCACTATTTACATATCAGTGCAGGTTATTTTCATGTAAACACAGCGTCTGCAGGTGAGTCAGCAGAGCTGAGCATCATTAGTAACAGAACTTCACATTGAGATATCAGACACAGCATGGGACTAAAATTTCAAGGGACAAGGGTATTTAAACTGGGATAGTTGGCAAGTACGAGGCAGCTGCTTTGGGCCCCAGAACAATGATGGGGCTCAGGGCAGCTGCCCCTTTTGCCCAGCCTTAAAAATGGCCCTGGCTAACCCACAAGAAAGCCACAGGTGCACTGCGCTGACCCGTGGTGCAGGAAAACCGCAGTGCATCAATGTGAAAGCAGCCTTATAGGGTGCTCAGGACAGAAAAGGCTTGTTTACATTTGTGGTTTTGGGGATGGTAAAACCCCATAGTTCATTGTGGTGCACGACTGGGTACCAAATCACTTAAGTGGCCCCTGCCTTTCAAAAGGTTGAGCACCCCTGGTTTAGAGCCTCTTTAAGGACAAAAATAATAAGACATCTCTCCAACAGGGGTACAATCCAAAGACACATTTTTAGTATAATTAGGGTACAAGTTTCTAACAATGCTTTTATTGCTGTCCATGCCCCCTGGCTTCAGTGACAAAGGTCCTCCCAATTTTTTATATGGATGTCACAGAGAAAGGAAGTGAAGAAAAATGTCATCAGTGTAATCACCGGAAGAAATAAAAACCTGGTAAAATAGTAACTCTACTCTATCTAATACAAATAGAGTAGACCATTTTAAGCAGCTATTATTGTAGATAATAATAATACAGATTTTTTTTCGGTGTTAGAGCAAAAAACATTTGACTGTTGTATTCATTTGTAAACATAGTACAATGGCTTATTTTTTTCTTACCTGATCTTTAAAACAGGCATGGCAGACTCATATGAAACAGACTAGTGGCTTTCCTTGGGTAATTCTTCATAATGCATTCACAGCCAAAATTAACTTTTTAACTTTAGATAAACTAGGGAATATTTTACAATCTTGTCATTTTATTTTGCCGTTTCTTTTCTACTGGGGAGATATCCCTTCACTTCTTTTAATATAGATACAGCAGGAAACGGAAGGCAATCTCTTCTAAGTGAGGGGAAATCCCTATTCTTTGCTGGAAGATTTCTCCTTACTTGGAAAATGTTCCCTTAATTCTTGTTCTGGTGACAACTCTAAACTTTTGGATTTTCCATCACTTTCTGTCTTAGTGACAATGGTCACCAGGACAAATAGAGATGCAAATATTTTCAGCAGGCTTACTGACAGCAATAAATACCTGGAAGGGTTTCTAAACCTCTTTATTTTATCCACAACTAATACAAAGGTTGTAGCTTTAGCTATGTAATGCATAACTGATTGGATGGGTGTACAGTCTATTAGCCTGTCATTGATTTGTACACGTAGCTGTATGTAAACCCTTTGATTTCCAGGGGCAGAAGTAGGCTCCTTCCTCTGCAGTTGTGTGAATAAAGTCTTAATGGGCCCTGACCATTTTTCACATAGCAATTTTACATATTTAATAACAGATCCTATGTATTGACCTACCATTGAGTTATAGGAGTAAGTATAGGATTTTAGAAAGTATTATTCCAACTTTAACATCATTTTCATCTTTCATATTTAAATATTCTCAGTAAAAGAATGATATAGCATTTATATATCCAGTCTTTTAAAGGAGAAGTACAGCCAAAGCTTGTTTGGCTGTACTTCTGTGGATCATAGGAGTGCAGATCGTTTTGACCCATTTTCAGCAGACAACAGGCTGAAGCCTGCTGTCGGCTGACGTCACAGAGTGGGTCCAGGCTCGGGAGAGATCGCGACCATTTGGTCAGGATCCGCCCACATGCCTGGACCGGCACCCAGCTCAGCCTCTGGGTGCTGCATCCACCTAAGTATGTAAGTATGATAAAAAAAAAAGAAAAAATCCCATACTTCTCCAAAAGTGGAACTTCCGCTTTAAGCACTCCTCGCCCCCTGACATGCCACATTTAGCATGTCATTTTCTTGGGGGGGGCGTGTGTACCCTTTTTTTCGTTGGACTTCCTGTCCCACTTCCTGCTTCCTATCTTCGGCCACCTAGGCGACTCCTCCTCTCGCCCTAGGCAGCCCCTCCCTGCCAGCAATCTTCTGGGACACAACTCAGGTCCCAGAAGATTGGCTGGCCAATAGGAGAGTGCAGCACGACTCGCGCATGCACAGTGCGAGCCCGGCCATGAAGCCGTAAGCTGTCATGGCCAGGTGCCCACAGTTACCATGATGGCGCCGAGGAGAGGAGGGGAAGAGGAGCTAGCCTCCGGGTGGCCACATCGCTGGAACGTGGGGCAGGTAAGTATCGGTTTATTAAATGTCAGCAGCTATGCTTTTTATAGCTGCTGACTTTTAATAAACTAAAAAAGGGATGGAAAACTTTAATAACTCTTCTTGGCTTTCTTCAAATTCGATAAAGTACCTGGAATCCACTCCTGTGCGTGCCTATGCATCTGCAAAATTATGTTTGGAAATATAAAGTGGAACTTCAGCTAAAAAAAAAAATGTATTTCTATATATAAGTAGAGTGAGAAAGGTTTTGTGAGGTTTTTATTACTCTTTCTGTTCCAAGGAGATTTACTCTCACTTTCTCTCCTGGTGAACAATATCACCGGGACAGAAAGTGAGGAGAAATCTAAAATATTACAGTTGTCACAACCTGAGGTGAGGACCCAGCTCCTCCATGAGACTGCTTTTTCTGAAAGTGAATCTCAGAGGTATCTGCTGGTGCTCCACCAGTAACCTCCTCACAGGTGTTTGGGCTTAGCTGTGGACTATCCCCTGGTTACCCAACAAAGACAGACACAGGAGAAGGAAGGTGCCAAGCTGCAAGGGACCGGAGTGATAGAAGAACATGAGGTACTGAGTACAGTGGAACCTCGGATTGCGAGTAACGCAGTTAAGGAGCGCTTCGCAATACGAGCACCGTATTTTTAAAAATCGTAACTCAGTTTGCGAATGCTGTCTCTCAAAACGAGCACGATTCAGGCCAAAGCGGTGTGCAGTACCGCTTTTGGCCTGAGGTGGGGGGGGCGCCAGAGCCGAGCAGAGCCGAACGTCACATTCGGAAATGCACGGAAAGACCCGAGTACAGCACGGCTGACCTCAGCAAATCTCGGGTAGGAAGCCTTTCCGAGGTTTGCCGAGGTCAACCGAAGTGTATTCGGCCTTTTTGGCCGCTTCCGGGGCTCTCCGGTGCCCCCCCACCTCTGGCCGCATGCGGTATTGCATCCTATTGAAGTCAGTGCAGAACAAATTATCTTTGTTTCCTTAGACTTCAATGGGAAAACTCGCTTTGATATGCAAGTACTTTGGATTACGAGCATACTCCTGGAACGTATTATTATTATTATTATTATATTATTATACAGGTTTTATATAGCCAACAGTTTGCACAGCGCTTTACAACATGATGGCAGACATTACAGTTACATTACAATTTGATACAAGAGGAATCAGAGGGCCCTGCTCTTTAGAGATTACAATCTAAAAAGGAAGGGTTAATTGATACAAAAGGTAATAGCTGTGGGGGGATGAGCTGATGAAGGAAGTAAAACAGAGTTAGTTAGAAGCAGGATATGCTTCTTTGAAGAGAGGGGTTTTCAGGGATCGCCTAAAGATGGATAGATTAGGGGACAGTCGGACAGATTGGGGTAGGGAGTTCCAAAGGATGGGAGAAGCTCTGGAGAAATCCTGGAGGTGAGCATGGGAGGAGGTGACAAGGGAGCTAGAGAGTAGGATGTCTTGGGATGACCGAAGAGAGCGGCTTGGTTGGTATTTGGGGACTAGGTTAGTGATGTAGCTGGGGGCAGAGTTATGGATGGCTTTGTAAATTATTGTTAGTTCTTTGAATTGTATTTGTTGGGTAAGTGGAAGCCAGTGGAGGGATTGGCAGAGAGGGGTGGAGGACACTGAATGGTTGGTAAGGTGGATGAGTCTTGCAGCGGCATTCATTATGGACTGAAGGGGGGATAGTCTATGTAAAGGTAATCCAATGAGGAGGGAGTTGCAGTAATCGAGGCGAGAGATGACCAGGGAGTGAATTAGAGAGTAAAGCGGCATGATTTGGACAGGGATTGTATGTGGGCCTGAAAGGACAGTTCAGAGTCTAAGGTTACCCCTAGCACCCTGGCATGTGGGGATGGACTGATAGATGTGCCATTGATCTTGACAGAGAAGTCAGGGGAGGGGGGCACATGGGGGGGGGGGGGATATTAAGAGCTCAGTTTTAGATAGATTCAGTTTGAGGAAGTGGTTTGACATCCAGGTTGATATGTCTGTTAGTAGATCAGTGATGCGTGAGGAGATTGATGGGGTGAGCTGAGGGACAGAGAGATAGATTTGGGTGTCATCAGCATATAAATGGTAGTGAAAGCCATGGGAGGCTATCAGCTGACCCAGGTAGGACGTGTAGATCGAGAATAGTAGAGGTCCAAGGACAGAACCTTGGGGAACCCCAATGGTAAGAGGAGTTGGAGAAGAGTAGGTGGAGTTGTAAGTGACACTGAAGGTGCGATGAGATAGGTAAAATTCGAACCAATGGAGAGTGCAGCCATGGAGACCAAGCAAATTGAGTTTTTTGAGGAGGAGGGGGTGGTCAACTGTATCAAAGGTAGCAGAAAGGTCCAAGAGTAAGAGTATGGAATAATGACCATTGTTTTTGGCTATTAGTAAGTCGTTTGTGAGTTTTAGGAGGGCTGTTTCTGTGGATTGCTGTGGGCAAAATCCAGACTGAAGGGGATCAAGAAGGTTACTCACAATGAGGTGGTCGCTCAGTCGGTTGTAGACTAAGGAGTTTGGTGGCAAAAGGCAGTAAAGAGATGGGTCTTAGGTTGTTAAGATTGGTGGGGTCTGAGGCCTTTTTTGGTATAGAAGTGACTAGCGCATGTTTTAGAGGGTTGGGGAAGATGCCAGTAGAGAGTGAGAGGTTGGAGATATGAGTTAATGAGTGTAGGATTGAGTCGTAATCCGAGGTTCCACTGTAATTGGAGGCAGGAGAGAGGCTATAGGTCATGAATGTGGAGATGATGAAGACTCCAAGTGCAGAGATGGTTCAGTTGTGGCTGTGGTTGCTGCAGGGCAGCTGGAGACCAATGGAGGTTTCAGGTGCTGTTAAGAAGTGGTTGAGGCTGAGGAGCAGCAGAGGCTGGGGGTGCAGTGGTGACCAGGCTACGGTTGCAGCAATACAAAAAAAGGAGAAAGGCTGGTGCTATGAAAGTCAACTAAAACATAGTTTTCTTATTGCATGTGAACAGCAGTCAAAAAGAAAGCCATGGCGTTTCGGCCATCTGACAATAATCATGGCTCAAGCCATGATTAGGGCCTGACAGCTGAAACGCGTTGGATTTCTTTTTGACTGCTGTTCACATGCAATAATAAAACAATGTTTTAGCTGACTTTCATAGCTCCAGCCTTTCTCCTTTTTTGCATGGACTATATGGAGGTTTACAGAGACTTCACAGGTTGTGTGATGTGTTCTTGAGGCTCACCAGACATTGCACAGGAGGTAGTAGCTCTGATGAACCTCTATGGGTGCAGCAATGATTGAGCTGTGGATCCAGATCAGGCCAGGCTTTGTGAAGACAAAGCTGGGATGCTGCGAAGGCTTAGGCTAAGGTGTAACCAAACCAGTAGACAAATAGAATTTTAGAAGTTCAGGCAGCATAATCATTCAATGCTAAAGCAATGACCGAGAGTCATGCTTGAGTTTAAATGATGGATACTGTCCTGTGACATGTAGGGTTTGATTTACTAAAACTGGAAAGTGAAAAATCTGGTGTAGCTGTGCATGGTAGCTAATCCGCTTTGAACTTCAGCTTGTTCAATTAAGCTTTGACAAAACAAAATCTGGAAGCTGATTGGTTTCTATGCAGAGCTGCACTAGATTTTGCACTCTCCAGTTTTAGTAAATAAACCCCGTAATGTGAAGCAGCCACAACACTTCAGGTAAAACACAGAAGTGTCTGTGGCCACGAGAGACAGAGGAAGCGCTGGAATGGGCAAGGTAAGTAACAATTACAACAGTTTTCAATAGAAGAGCAATAGAGGAGCAATTTTTAGATGGGGACACCTAATCACACCTGTCAAAGAATACATTTGTCCTCACTTGAGAAAGTGTCCTCTTACTTTCTATTGTGTTTCTGGGACAGAAGGTCTGACCCTTGCCGGTTCTATCTACAAAATTTGAAAAAAAAGTTTGTCTGGAGTTCCACTTTAATGTAAATTCATACAGTAGCTTTTGACCAACAAGTCCCATTTTACACTCTAATTTGGATATTGCAGTGTTGAAAATGCATTAATCAATTTTATTTTTTTTAAATACTGTATATATTTGTATACCTAAATGTCAATTAAGAAATGTATAATTTACTTGTAGGAGAATCGCATATATGCTATAGCTAAAACTGGGATGAGGATGTCGGAAGTCTCAATGGATCCTAACAACAAAAGTAAGACGTTTGCGTTTTCTACTAATACAATGGTTGCATAACAATAGTTGGTCAGTTGTATAGAAAGAAAAATTATGAGAGGTGATGGGTTCAAGGAGGAGGTAACCAGCAGTGGATATCACGACTTTTGTGTCTGGCTGACCACTTGTTTTAAAGTATATCCAAACCCAAAAACAAAAATGTATTGTATTACAGTGTACTATTTCTTAGCTGTGGGAACTGCATTTATTTCTTGTTTTTAGGCCAAGTACATTTTTAGCAAGTACAATTACAGAATTTTGCCAGAAATGCAGACTTCTTGTCACTTCATGGGAGCTAAAAAGAAAGCATCTTTTATCCCTCCACCATCATCCAATAGAGATGAACAAATACAGTCATGCTTGAAGTTCAGCCTATGCTCTATGTGTAAATCACAGCTCCTTCCATAGATACCGTGGAGAAGTGAGCGTGGCCACCCAGGGACAGGAAGTGTGTTAGTTGCAGGATTACCAGATAAAATTAAAGAATAAAAAGCCCAAAATAAGAAAAATGGTATACCCATCTAATCTAAGGACTTTAAGCTGCAAAATATGAAATGTTTGTTATTGGATTTAAATAATGCTTTACACCAACACTATAGTGCTTGAAAGTAATGCGGGTAGGTCATAATTCCAGGTACCATATTCAAATAGCAAAAAATCTAATTACGAAAGGAAAAGCCACCAAACAATAAAAATATTTAAAATTTTATCATTTTTATTAGGTATTTAAAAGGTTAAAAAGTATACAATAAAAACTCAAGAACATGAGCTGTTCATTTAAAATGCTCCCTTAATATCATATATCTGCACCTACCACCTGCTATCTCCATATTACATAAACAGTGCCTTGAAAAAGTATTCATACCCCTTGAAATGTTCCACATTTTGTCATGTTACAACCAAAAACGTAAATGTATTTCATAGGGATTTCTTTGTTTCAATGGTTTTCATTACAAGTTTAAGTCATCATACAGACGTTTACATTCAATTAATCGTCATGAAATAGTTACAACAAGGTTGCGTTATCCAATAAGATCAGTGTTCCTGACCCGGTAAACATTACTAAAACATACTAATCAAGAATATAAGGTAGTTGGGGTTGGGGAGACTTTACTTTCCCTTGGCAGCATCCTACCAAAAAATTGCCACATGGCATTACAGAGCTGATAGCAAGAAGATTAAAAAATAAAGAAGAAAAAGAAAAAGGAAAGGTTTTAAAGGGGGGTGGGGAAAAGAATCAGAAAAGAGTAGGGTTGGGTGGGTCCCTTCACCCTGGGTTTCCCCTCACGAAATAGCCACACCCTCAAGGAGCCTGGCGATAAGCGACCCAGGGGTTCCACACTTTTTCAAACCTAGCTTGCTTATCTTGTCTAATACTAGTCAGTTTTTCATTGATCATGATCCATGATATCTTGTGTTTGACCAAGGCAATATTGATTACAGGCGATTTCCATGCAATGGTTATTTTAGCCGCTAAAATAATAAAGAATATGAGAGTACGCAGATGTCTGGGGATATCCTCTGGGAGATCACTAAACAAACCCGTTTTGGCCCTTCTAGGTATAGTTTGTCTAGTGTCCTCCGAGATATGTTGCAGCAATGTGTGGTGGTTTATCTTGACGATATTCTCATATATTCTAAATCCCTAAAGAGCCACCACACAGATGTCTCCCGTGTGCTACAGAGGCTGAGAAATAGTAACCTGTTGGAGAAGTGCAAGTTCCATCATGAACAGGTTACATTTCTGGGTTATGACATTTCTACTGCCGTTTTTTTCGATGGACACAGAGAAATTATATGCAGTTCTACAGTGGCCTCAACCCATAGGTCTACATCCGTTACAATGTTTTCTTGGCTTTGCCAATAATTATCGGAAATGTATTTGGAACTGGTCAAACCCCTGATTGATATGACCAGAAAGGACGGTAACCCACAGAATTGGTCTCCGGATTCCATTAAAGCCTTTGAGTCTCTCAAGGCTGCCTTTGTTTTAGCTCCTGTGTTGGTACATCCTGATCCTACGCTATCCTTCATTCTTGAGGTTGATGCATCCACAAGACTGGAGTGGGCGCCCTTCTGTCTCAACGTCCTACCTCAGAGCGCTATGTATCCTTGTGGCTACTTTTCTAAGAAATTGTCTCCTGCAGAATGCAATTATAAGATTGGGGACAGAGAATTGTTAGCTATCATTTTAGCTTTTAAAGAATGGAGGCATCTCCTCAAAGATACCAGGCACAACTGCAAACCTACCAAGACATGGCCATCCACCTAAACTGACAGGCCGGGCAAGAAGAACATTAATCAGAGAAGCAGCCAAGAGGCTCATGGTAACTCTGGAGGAGCTGCAGAGATACACAGCTCAGGTGGGAGAATCTGTCCACAGAACAACTATTAGTTGTGCACTCCACAAAACTGGCCTTTATGGAAGAGTGGCAAAAAGAAAGCCATTATTGAAAGAAAGACAAAATAAATCTTGTTTGCAGGGGCTTAGGGGGGACAAACATGTAGAAGAAGGTGCTCTGGTCAGATGAGACCAAAATTGAACTTTTTGGCCTAAAAGCAAAGCGCTATGTGTGGCGGAAAACTAACACTGCACATCACCCTGAAACACGGTGGTGGCAGCATTATGTTGTGGGGATGCTTTTCTTCAGCAGGGACAGAGAAGCCGGTCAGAGTTGATGGGAAGATGGAGCCAAATACAGGGCAATCTTAGAAGAAAACCTGTTAGAGTATGCAAAAGACTTGAGACTGGGGCGGAGGTTCACCTTCCAGCAGGACAACAACCCTAAACATACAACCAGAGCTACAATGGAATGGTTTAGATCAGTGTTTCTCAACTCCAGTCCTCAAGGCGCCCCAACAGGTCATGTTTTCAGAATTTCCATTATTTTGCACAGGTGATTTGATCAGTTTCACTTCCTTAGTAATTACCACAGCTGTTTCATCTGAGGGAAATCCTGAAAACATGACCTGTTGGGGCGTCTTGAGGACTGGAGTTGAGAAACATTGGTTTAGATCAAAGCCTATTCATGTGTTAGAATGGCCCAGTCAAAGTCCAGACCTATATCCAATTGAGAATCTGTGGCAAGACTTGAAACCTGCTGTTCACAGACGCTCTCCATCCAATCTGACAGAGCTTGAGCTATTTTGCAAAGAAGAATGGGCAAAAATGTCACTCTCTAGATGTACAAAGCTGGTAGAGACATCCCCAAAAAGACTTGCAGCAGTAATTACAGCGAAAGGTGGTTCTACAAAGTATTGACTCAGGGGGGCTGAATACAAATGCACGCCACACTTTTCACATATTTATTTGTAAAAAAATTTGAAAGCCATTTATCATTTTCCTTCCACTTCACAATTATTTGCCACTTTGTGTTGGTCTATCACATAAAATCCCAATAAAATACATTTATGTTTTTGGTTGTAACATGATAAAATGTGAAAAATTTCAAGGGGTATGAATACCTTTTCAAGGCACTGTAACATTAATCAGGTGTATGATAATGCTTGTAACAGTATATGGCATTGATTGTGTATTTGAAATGAGCAGCTAATCTTCTTGTGATTTTTATTATACAAAAACAATGAAAAGGTTTATATATTTTTATTGTTTGGTGGGTACTTAAAGTGGTTCTAAAGTCAGAAGGTTTTTTATCTTAATGCACGAGAGTCTCAGCTGTCTGGGACTTTCCCTCCTTATTGGAAGAGACATCAGCAGGGCGCCCTTGGCCGAGCTGCGCCTTCATGTCTGAATGGACACACAGAGCAGCGGCTCGGCTCGGGTGCCCCTGTAGCAAGCTGCTTGCTGTGGGGGCACTGGGCAGGAGGGAGGGACCAGGAGCACCGGGGCGAGGGACCCGTTAAAAGGGTCTGAGGTTCTGGGCTGCTCTGTGTAAAACCACTGCACATGACAGGTAAGTATAACATGTTTGTTATTTTTAAATGAAACAAAAAAAACAAAACTTTGGTATCACTTTAAAAAATCCATCTTTTCCTTCCATAATTTGGTTTAAAGCGTAACTCCACTTTTGTGGGAAAAAAATATAGCAAATAATAAAAAAAAAAATAATAATATAACATTTATGATTGTAACACAAGACATCTTGAAGTTTAATGTTATTAAAAATAACCTTTCTTTTTCAATCTGCAGAGCTGTAATTTTGTATAAAATTTGATTTAATTTAAAGGATCACTAAAGATATATATATATTTTTTAAATAACAAACATGTTATACTTACCTGCAGCTCATTTTGCACAGAGTGGCCCTGAACCTGGTCTTCTGGGGTCCCTCGGCGGCTGTCTCAGCTCCTCCCCGCAAGGACTCAACACCTTCATGCGAGCTCCCTCGCATGGTGTTGAGTGCTTGCGGGCGCTCTCCCATGATACAGCCGGTGGCCATAGCCGCTCACTGTATCACTCGGCCCCGCCCCCGGCGCGCATCCCGCGCCATTGGATGTGATTGACAGCAGCGCGAGCCAATGGCTGCGCTGCTTTCAATCCACCCACTGTAACCAATCAACGGCCAGGCTGAGCGGCGAAGAGGATGTCGGGGGCGAGCGCAGGACTATCGAGGGGTCAGTTAAGTAAAACGGGGGGGCTGGGGGGGGGGCCGGTATTGTCGGATGTTTTTTCACCCTAATGCATAGAATGCATTAGGGTGAAAAAACTTTTTCCTTTACAACCCCTTTAATTTAAACTAAAGGCCTTCTGCACACGGCTGGTGTACAGCACGCCCCCAGAAATTCAATTTCCTGGTTCTGTGATTGGCTCACTGATTTTCCCAGAAGTCTGTGCTAAGATACAAGTCAGATTTTAGGCATCCTCTGCAACAAAATGTAAATGTTCTCCTAAATGGTTAATCACTACTAAAGGGCTGCAGACCTTGCAGCTTTCCTAATTAGAGCACTGCAAGTACATCAGCTGATCACTAATATATAAAGTCATTCCCAATCAGAATCAGTATCCAAAAGACATACTGTAGAAGAATAAACAACTTTTTCTTCAGAGCAGAAACTGGTAGGAATCTGCAACAAAGTTTGTTAACCCCTTCCCACCGCCGCCTCCTGGCCCTTTAAGAGGATATAAATGCCAAGAGGCGGAGGCAGCCATTCGGATCATGTGACAGCTGTGATTGACTGTCACAGCAGTCACATGATTAGAAAGCTTCTGAATGCAAGTATGCATCGGGAGCTTTCCGGTACACGTTCGTTACTATGCTGGGAGCGCGCTCCCTGCCTGCTCTCAGCACAGTAAAGTATTTACATAGGGCTGCATATACACAGCCAATCTGCGTTGAAGCCCACCTGCCAAGAAGCTGCATATATATGTGAACGGCAAAATACATTCATCACCTAGAAGGGATTGTTTTTTTTCTCAACAAAAGTGGAGTTACTCTTTAAGCCAGTACCAGCGATATCTGGTGTGCTCCCTCTTCCACCACCATTAAATGTGCATGCTCAGACATTCCACGAATAGGTGTTTCTACACCTGCTTGGACATTCCTGCATTTATAACCACCATTTTTTTTTGACATTTTAAATTATATGGCAATAAATTTACTCACACTGATGTATCATTTGAAACAAAAGTAGTAATTTTGGTTTAGTATTTTGGTCGGTGAGCAGGGCCATGAATATTAACGTCTTTATTTTAGGGGCCCTTTCACACTGATATGTTTCACTTTAAATCCTATGGGACTTTTAACACCACTGCGCTGTGGGTGCAGTGCGTTTTGTAAAGTCCTGCATGCTGCATCTTTGGTGCGGTATTGAAAACGCCCATTGAAATGAATGGAAATCGTGGTAAAATTACTGTAAAAACGCACCAGCGATTTGCATTTTTGGTGAGTTTTTGAGTCACATGTCCATTTTTTGCAGGTTGCCCGAAAAACGCACCAGAAGCGCAGGGGAAACGCATCCGGACAAAGTGAAATCGCCGTAAAAACGCATATGCGTTTTTACCGCGATTTTGCTACAGAGCAGTGTGAAAGGGGCTTTAATAACATTCTGTGAGCGCTATTAGAAAAGTTTTTTGTGTTGTTGTATAATGCCATTTTTTGAAAGATGATTTGTTTGTTTGTTTTTTTGATATTTAATTAATATTACTTTTTTGATTTTACTTACATATTGCTTTTACTTTTCTTTAGTTGGCACAACCATGACATCATGTTCAACATCTGGTGTCTACACCTCTCTGATATACAAGAACATGACCTCTCCTGTCTATACCACATTAAAAGGGGTATGCATTACTAACTTCTATTCCTATAGTCAGATAAAGGTAATACTTGTGTTATGGCCTTGCTGTACCAGGGGATTGATGTCAAAGAAATGGGCATGCCACCAAATAGACATTGGGGTTGATTCATTAAAACTGGAGAGTGCAAAATCTGGTGCAGCTGTGCATGGGAGCCAATCAGCTTCCAGTTTTAATTAAACAATCTGAAGTTTGAGGCTGATTGGCTACCATGCAGAGCTGCACCAGATTTTCCAGTCTCCAGTTTTAGTAAACCAACCCCACTGCATGAACACCCCACATTTTCATAGTTTACCTTTATTTTTTGTGTTGGTGCACCAAAATGAAAATTCTGGATGCACTTGGCCGAAACCGAAATTGACGGTTTTTAAAAAATATATATATTTTTAAAAATAATTGCATCATATTCGACTTTTTAATTAATATCATGAATTTAAATGAATATGAATTTATTGTCGGCCATTATCGGCACCTTTAGAAGCGGTGTCCTGCTTGCTTCATTTTTGGTGCATATTTGGCAAACCGTAGCAAAAACGCACCTCCCTATTGAAGTTCATTGAAAACGCAGCAAGAACACATCAAAAATGCACCCGTGTTTCCTTTTTGATGAATTTTTTGAGTCACGTGACCTATGAAAGCGAGGTAAAATTGCAGCGAGATCGCGGGCGTTTTCGGCAGCCATTCAGTGGTGGCTGGTGGTTTTTTGTTGGGGGGCGGCAAACAACCCCCCCCACCATGGCACCCCCTGTCTGCCGGTCCACCGGCACTTACCCCATTGGCGGCGGGGATCGGCAGGGGTACATCGGGGATTGGCAGGCACATCGGACAGGGGGACAGGCTGCGGCGGACATCTATCAGCGTCTCCTGTATTGTCTTCCCTTCTGCAATCACGGAGGCTTCCGCCGTGCATCTCCTCCCCTCCTCCTAGGTGTCCAATAGGATCGCTTGACCTTTCAGCCAATCGGGAAATGGGTAATAGACCCACGTTTCCTGATTGGCAGAAAGGCGATTCAGTGTTAGAAAAGCGAATATTCATTTGCTTTTCTAACACATCTGGGTGGGCTCTGAGTGCAATGTTCTGTGCCACGAGTCCACCCTATTTTGAAGCCTATTAGAGCCTATGGCTCTAATCAGGTGCTTCAAAAAAACACCCCCGCTGCTGAAATTCACACGCCCGGTGCCCTAAAAGGGGCCAGACGTATGAATACGGGGTGGCCACGGCGGCCATGGATAGATTCATGCGTCCGGCCCTCTATCCATGACCGCCGTGGCCACCCCTTATTCATGCGTCCGGCCCCTTTTAGGGCACCGGGCGTGTGAATTTAAGCGGCGGGGGTGTTTTTTTTAAGCACCTGATTAGAGCCATAGGCTTCAATAGGCTTCAAAATAGGGTGTACTCTTGGCGCAGAGCATTGCGCTCAGAGCCCACCCAGATGTGTTAGAAAAGCAAATGAATCTAACCATTAACCATATAGGGGGTGGCGTGGACAGAGGGGGCGGTGCCTGTACGCCCTAATGGACATTATAGGAACTTTTCTTCTTTTGGCACAATGCTGAAAACCTTATTTTTGGCCGATAATTTTTGGCGGTCGAAATTTCGGTGCATCGCTAATTTTTTTGATATAACAGTTGTAAAGGGGGTTTAAATATGGCTGTGCAGTCCAGTATGCACCAGATTCCACTATCCACATTAATCAGAACAGATGGATGAATCTCCACTTCCGGCTCTTATATTCTGCAATCTGATGCCATACCTGAACAGTGACTGCAGTCATTGTTTAGCCAAAAAATTTCCACTTGGCTCCTTTGATCTTCAAATCAAAGTTTGTTAAACCAGCAGGCCTATCCGCCCACCCCAAATTTTGGCAGATTCAGCAGGTTACAGAGAAAATTTGATCCATGTATGGTCAGCTTTAGACCCAGTGCTCTCAGCTATCAGCACTTAGTACTAGAGCTGGTTGGACACGCCCCCTCTCCTTCTCTGCGGTACCGGTCAGTGGGGACATTTAATATTAGGGGTGTGACTGTTACTCAGCTATGCCAGCCCAGGCCATGTCCATGTGAGACTAGGAAACAACATTTTCACCCAGAGAAAAAAGTATTTTGAGGAACATCCAAGAAAAAATATCAGATTGAAAGATGACAAGACTTCAGTTGGTCTTTATATATATTTTTTTAATACACAGAAAGCAACTCAGATAAGCACTAGCCCTTTGGAAGATTCTTCAGGATCTGAGGAAGAAATCAATTCATGCTCCAGCTCTCGGACATCTGAGTCAGATTGTCGCAATCAGAGTGAGGCTGGAAGCCCCCGTGCTCTGAAGAGAGGTAAGCCCATTGTTATCAGCCTGAAGTCTTGTAGAACCTGGCAAAATGCCTTGGAACGTTATAGCAGGGACCTCCAGGTGAATGTGTATCAGGTCAGCTTTCCTTCAGGAGCCCTAAAATTCCAGGGTGCTCGTTAAGGAAATTTGGAACAGTTGTCCTGGTTGAAAGCTTGGTTCCACCTACCACCTGCACCCGGCTATTAGCAAGTGAAGCCAGTTATTTTAGTGATGGCCCAGTAGTAGGGTCTCCACCATAACATTTAAAGTCGAGCTATAGGCAAAACTTTTTTTTTGGATAGAGCAAGGGAGGGTTATAACCCCCGTAAGGTTTATTTTTGCCCTCTTTGTCCCAATGGGGAGATTTACCTTCACTTCCTGTACCATAGCCAAAATAGGAAGTGGCAGGAAATCCCTGCAAATTAAGGGAATCTTTTGGGGACTCCAAGGTCACCAGAGCTGTCACCATTGGAAGATTTCCCTTTCTGAGGAACGAGCCCACAGGTGTAACACTAAAGGAAGCAGCTTCCTATAGTGGCACACAGAAAAGACGAGGAGTTAATTATTTTAAATAAGAAAATACCCTTTACAATCGCTTTGAAAACATATATAATTACATTTTTACATTATTATTATTATTATTATTTTTATTATTATTTTATGTTATTTTCTGAAAACTCCAAAACTGAAAAATCATACTTCACATTAGGTAGAAGGAGTTAACTAAGAAGGAGCCTAGGAATTTATGTACAGTATATATAATTAACCCCGCCATTACTGTGCTGGTAGATCTTATTATCAGTTGTAAACTAGATATGCACAGTGTATGTACTAATAAAGGGTTAAAGATATCAAGGCTTGGATTCTGCATTGCAAAGTAATGCACTTGTAATCCAATATGTCCCTTAAGTTTCCCTAAATAATGCAAGTTATTCTGAAGTACTGTATATAAATCTGCCCCAAAGAAACAATTAAAAAGGTACAAATTTTTAATGTTTTTTTTGGTATGCTGCATAAATGTGAAAACCCTTAACAAACCTATAGTGGGGGTTTCTCAAGTTTGGCTGCAACAGTAGAACTATACTTTTAAAAAAATAGCTTAGCAACATTATCCCACACAGCGGATTTAGGTAGGTTCAGTTTCGGTACCCAGTGCTCTGTAGTTACATAGTGTGGTCTCTGCTGTAAAGTCTTGTGATACAGAGACACATTAGCCTGCAGCTGCTTGCTCAGTACATATGGGTCTAATAATTAGGGGAACCTTGGAACAAATAGAACTTAGTTACTCCGTTCTAACATTAGGAGCAGATGTTTTCTGGTGTTTTTGAGCTGTGTATACTGAAAACAGCTGTAAAAACTCTGAATATTAAGTAAAAGTAATAGAAATAACAGATAACTATAACAAGGTGTTTTCAAGGTAGTGTGTTAATACGTGTATTTATGTAGTGTTTGTTAGTGTGTGTGTGTGTGTGTGTGTGTGTGTACAGTTTTCATCATATAAAGGGGAACGCTGGACGATCACCTGCTGAGACAAAACTACTATACCGGTCTAAATACAGAATTATAAACATATTTCTTTAGGAAAAAGTAAGGTGCAAAGTGCAGTAATCCATAGAGACCAGTCAAACTTAACTTCTTTGAAGTCAGATTAATTAAATATGGTCAATGTACATCATGTTTGTTATGGTTTTGGCATAGCTTTTTTTAATGGCTGGAAAATGATCAGAGCTGAAGGCAAGATAGATAAAGCCAAATATAGGGCAGCTTTTGAAAAAAACCTGTTTAGTATGCAAAAGAGCTGAGACTGGGATGAAGATTCACCTTTTAAGAGCGTTGAGGCTGGGGTGGAGGTTCACCTTTCAAGAGAGCTGAGGCTGGGGTGGAGGGAGGTTCATCTTCCAATTGAGCTGAGGCTGAGGTGGAGGTTCACCTTCCAACAGAGCTGAGCCTGGGGAGGAGGTTCACCTTTCAAGAGAGCTAAGGCCGTGGTGGAGGTTCACCTTCTAAGAATGCTGAGGCTTTGTTGGAAGTTCACCTTTCAAGACAGCTGAGGTCATGGCTGAGGTTCACCTTTCAAGAGCGCCGAGGCTGGATTAGAGGTTCCTTCCAAAGGAGCTGAGGCTGGGGCTGAGGTTCACCTTCCAAGAGAGTTGAAGCTGGGGCAAGGGTTCACCTTCCAATAGGACAAAACCAAGAACCTTCTAATGTCCAATGCTGCTTAAAATCTATGACAAGACTTAAACATTGCTGGTTACACCTACCACACATCCAACCTGAAAGCTCTAGAGTTGGGGTCTTAGACTGGCGACCCTCCAGCTCTTGGGAAACTACAAGTCCCATGAGGCATTGCAAGGCTGAGAGTTACAAGCATGACTCCCACAGGCAGAGGCATGATGGGACTTGTAGTTTCGCAACAGCTGGAGGGCCGCCAGTTTGAGACCCCTGCTCTAGAGAAATGATACCAAGAAGAATCACAGAATTGCAGAATAGACAAGGATGGTTTACCTCAAAAGACTTGTGGGTATAATTATAGAAAAAAGGTGATTCAACTAAGTATTAACTCAACCAAAGGGGATATTTATTTGTTAAAGGTATTTATATATTGCCGACAATTTACACAACACTTTACATATTGTACATTTACATTAGTGCCTGATCTCCAGGAGCTTCAAGTCTAATTTTCCTACCTCACATGCATACACATACTGGGACCAATTTAGAAAGCAGCCAATGAACCTACCAGCATGTCTTTTGAGTGTAGGAGGAAACCGGAGTACAGAAGAAAACCCACACAGGCTCAGGGAGAATATCCAAGTTCCATGCAGGCAGGGTTCTGGTTGGTATTCAAACGATATTCAGGAAAGCAACAGTTGCCAGATTTGTTTGTACAACTTTTGTGTCATATTAAGAAACATTTTTCTTATTCCAGTCCCTGAAAGATATAAGAAGTTAGCAGGTCATTATAATTTATGGGTGGAGTTGAATTTTAAAGTGAACCTGTACCTTGACCCCTTCTTGTCCCAGAAACACTGTTTCCATGCACCTTTCATTCTCTTCCCCTTCTTCCCATTCACCCACTGGAGTAAGGAGAAACACCGTATATATATGTCCAAATCAACCTGATCAAAACTTACACAGAGCTAAAGACTCTTGCCTCACCCCCACGGATCAGCGTTTGGGCTTGGGTTTGTTCTTTAGGCACCCAGTGCTGCATCTTAAGAGAAAGGAGAGTACCAGTTTTGTACTTCACACTGGCAGGCAAATGTAGTAGATGGGTAGTGAAGGGAAAGAAATTATGTGAACCTATTGCTTTTGCCATGACTTGAAAAGCACGGGTTCACTTTCAAGAACATTGGGACTCAACCTCAAATTATCATGAGCAAAGTTCCAAACTAACCTTAAAAAATATTATTTTACTAAGAGAATAGTTGATCCTTGGAAAAGACTTCCAGCAGAGGTCCTGGGGCGGTCAACAGTATGTGAATTTAAAATCATATTACACCTTTTTGAAAAACGTAATAAATGTAACCACATTAATAAAAAAAAATTCATATATTAAACTTTTGCACTGGAGCCTGCAAAGCATTGCAACCATGTTCAGTGTAGTGTGGGTGCAATGCCCAGGCTCCTACAGACTGGTCCCCAGCCCCAGGTCCATATGAAGGTACATAGCTTTGGTTATAGGGCTGGAGGAAGTAAACAGAAGGCAAAAAGTGTAGAAAATGCACCATACTTTTGCCCCATTGGGATTTACGAGTTCTTCTGCCATGGTGGCAGATGTGATTTGTAGTCTTCCATTCACCCTGTAATCTGTGAATGGATAACATGGCAGTGTGGGCAGAGCCACGCCCGGCTGGGGAATGTGACCATGTATCATGTTATACCATAAATATGGGTATAATATAAAACATGGTCAGAAAAGTGGACTGTACAAAAAGGTTAACAAAAAGGGAAAAAAACGGGGGGGGGGGGGGGGGGTTCAGCTTTCATGGACCACTTGTTCTGTTTCTGGGGTCACTCCTCTATGTTTCTATAAAATATGCATCTGTCATGAAGGACAAAAGACCTCTGACTTGTGTTCCTCTCTCTCTATAGGCATCTCATTCTCCTCCATGGCATCAGATAGCGACTACGCCATTCCTCCCGACGCATACTCTATTGACAGTGAATTCTCAGAACCAGAACAGAAGCTTCCAAAAACCTGTTCCTCATCAAGTGACAACGGCAAAAATGTGAGCCATATGTGGAAAAAATACTGGGCTGCTGCTTTTAATCAACATAGCATTCAACAGGCGTATTGCATTATTACCAGTGTTTTTATATACTGGATCATTGTTGAAAGTTCTTTCATAAGGCGTAGAATAATGTACTAAAGGGAACAAATTATTTCAGAATTGTATGTCTGCAGTTCCCATCCATTCAGCTGTTGCCTACCCTACACACCCATCCAAGGGCACCTCTGAAATACCTGGCAAGCTGCCGACACCATTCTTTCCACTTCTTTGAGCTGCATTTTAAATATTTAACACAAAAAATAAACATGTTAACAACAGTATGTCTATTACATCTGTAAGTACACATAATGTTGTAAGAGTAGAGAAAATGGACTATCCCTTTAAATAAACATTCTAAGGTGCATGGTTTACTAAAACTGGAGAGTGCAAAATATAGTGCAGCCGTGCATGGTAGCCAATCAACTTCCAACTTCAGCTTGTTCAATTAAGCTTTGACAAAAAACCTGGAAGCTGATTGATTTTGTCTGCAGAGCTACACCAGATTTTGCACTCTCCAGTATTAGAAATCAACTGCATTTTGTTACTCTGTTTTGAGGTTTTAATTGTAAAGCCAGGCAGACTACTATTTCTTAGTATTATTAGTGTTTACATATTCATAGTTGCCAACAGTCCCGAATTGCCCGGGACATTCATGGAAATCAGACCAATGTCCCGGTCTGAGCCCGTCCTGGGCAGAATCCCGAAAATCAGGCTCTGTCATGGACAGCTGAGAGTTGTCAGTTCACTGTATGGCAAAACACTGTTGTGGCGCAGGGTAGTCAGAGACACTCACAGAGATCCCTACCTCCTCCACCTCCTGCCTGTGTTTGCGGATTGATCAATAGCTCCTCCTTCAGCAGCTAGTCAGGCGGCCCTCTTTGGGAATCACTCCGAGTCTCCGAATGAGTACATCAGTTAGAGGTGGAGCCTGCAAGACTCGCAGTTTGATTGGGCAGGACTCAGGAGGGGGTGTGGCTGGACCTCCTTCACTGGTGCACATGAGGCTCAGGCTGCAGAGACTGTGGGAGAGCAACAGGGGAAGGAGTTACTGCTGTGGTGGCCATGGCTACCTAACTCTACACTTTATGCTGTAGTGGCTGTATAGAACAAATACCGACTCTAAGACCCCTTTCACACTGGGGCGCTTTGCAGGCGCTACACAGCTAAAAATAGCACCTGCAAAGCGCCCTGAAAGAGCCGCTGCTGTGTCTCCAATGTCAAAGCCCCAAGGGCTTTCACACTGGAGCGGTGCACTGGCAGAACGGTAAAAAAAGTCCTGCTAGCAGCATCTTTGGAGCGGTGAAGGAGCAGTGTATACACCGCTCCTTCACCGCTCCTGCCCATTGAAATCAGTGCAGCAACGCTTTGCAGTGGTTTTAACCCTTTCTCAGCCGCTAGCAGGGGGCTAAAAGCTCCCCACTAGCGGCCGAATACCGCCGCTAAAACGACGGTAAAGCGACGTTAAAATTCGGGCCATTATACCGCCGATGCTGCCCCCGTCCCAGTGTAAAAGGGGTCTAAAAGGGACTGAATTATATTCAGAGTGTAGTTGTTGTCCATAGCAACTTATCATAAGTTATCTTCTATATCAACCGATCATAGGTCTTACTCTAATCCAAACATGGGTCACCCCTTGTTCCAATCACTTGTCATTCCTTATTTCACAAACGTTTCATCCCTCAAGTCAATCGGTAAACCCTCATTCCAATCATGGGTCACGCCTTGTTCCACTAATGATTCATCCCTCACCCCTCCACCCCTCATTTCAAACACAAGTCCCCCCTTGTTTTAAACAAGGGTCACTTCTTGTTCTAACCATGGGTCACCCCTCATTCCACTAACAGGTCATCCCGCACATCAATCATGGGTCACCCCTTCTTCAAACTATAGGTCATTCCTAATTCCAATTATTGGTCACTCCTCGTTCCAATTGTGGGTCATGGACTTGTGTCCATTTTCACCTGCCTACCTCCAGGTCTGATCCAATCAGCTAAAAAAAAGATGAAGGGGATCTGTCCTCTTGTTTAGATGGATCGGATCAGAGGGTAGGCGGATGTAAACAGACAGGGCGGAATCTGTTTACTTCTGGCCACCCATAGAGCAGAGTGGGTTTCGTCTGTGTCCACTCTTGAGAAACTGAACAGACATGGATCTGTCGTCCGCAACACTCTAATCAGCAGGGGATTTCTGTTCTGATGACGCAATGTGTACTCCTGACCCCCTGTACTGTGTCCTCCTGACCCCCGTGCATCACCCTCCTGACCCCTGTCCTCTGCCCTGCACATACTACTGATCTCTGTACACTGCCCTGCATACTACTGATCTCTGTACACTGCCCTGCATACTACTGATCTCTGTACATTGCCCTACCTATATTCCCTATTTAACATTACCACATTCTCCACTATGTAAGTCACCTCAGACTCTATTTAACCACGCCCCCTTTAAACCACGTCCAATATTTAGCATATTTTAAACCACACCCATTTTGCGTCGTGCGTTACATCTTTTTAAAGTAAACCACGCCCACAAAATGGATGCCCCACCCCTAAATAGCATATACTATAGCTCCCCCTACACTGGCTTTCTAGAAAAAGTGTCCCTAAATTTTTTTTTTTAAATGTTGGCAACTAGGCTAATTGTTTATACTGTATAAATATCGATTGCCTTAGTTTATAATAGATATTTTTGTCATATTTCAGGATGTCAGTGAAAAAAATGTGCTCTGTCAGTACATTTTTCATGTTGTGTCAGTAAAAAAAGGCATGGAGGGTTGGCAGCACTGGGGAGACCTAAGATGAAGTGGCCAGGATCAAGGGACACCTGGGACCTTTGGAACCTACATCACGGACCATAGACCATAAGGGCCTTATATATATAGGGACAATCCCAGTATATGTGAAATAAGGAGCCCCTGGAACCTCCAGCATATGGAGTTGATTCTTTTTTTTTTTTTTAAAGCACTCTGTTGGCAGCTACCTTATCAACAGAGGTCATGGAAAATCAAATAGTTTACATGCCGCTAAAAACAATAGACAAATTCTGTCTGAAAATCACTGGCTCTTTCTGGTAATAAATCCCTTGTGACCTCTATTTCCCATATATGAATTCTTTTTCTATTACATTGAACTGCACCCAAATGTTCTTCAGACGTAGTCGGGTCCAGGAAGTCAGCAAATATCACTGTTAAGCTAAAGTGACCTGCAGAATCATCTGTTTGCTGTTATCAGATTATCTTGTCTGTATTAATACTGAGTTCTGTGCTGCCATCTATGTGCTTTTAGGTTGCAGATCGCCCAACATGCAGAATTAATTATTGACATAAGAATTTCCATTTTTCTATCTGGAAAATATCTCTGGGTGTGGATAGAAATATGCTGGGGGCTGGAGAGGATAGGGAAAACGTCTTTCACGGAGTGCATGGGTCATATAGGTATACAGCCATAGGAACGGAGCCTCGGATGTTTTGGGGGACAGCCGAGTGCGAGGGTGGAACCTGAGATGTAGGCTTGGTCAGGGAGTAAATTAATGGGATATGTGTAGCTTAAAGCTGAACTCCAGGCAAACAGCTAAATAAACAGATGAAATACATTTAGGCAGCTGTTTTATCTGCCAAAGGATTTTTTTATTTCTGTCTATTCAGTTCCAAGATTTATGTACAGTATCTCACAAAAGGTGAGATCACGGAAGGTGGAGGAGCACAAGGTCTCTAACATCCACCAGCTCCGTGGTGTCATCATGAAGGAGTGGAAGAGGACTTCAGTGGCAACCTGTGAAGCTCTGGTGAACTCCATGCCCAAGAGGGTTAAGGCAGTGCTGGAAAATAATGGTGACCACACAAAATATTGACACTTTGGGCCCAATTTGGACATTTTCACTTAGGGGTGTACTCACTTTTGTTGCCAGCAGTTTAGACATTAATGGCTGTGTGTTGAGTTATTTTGAGGGGACAGCAAATTTACACTGTTATACAAGCTGTACACTCACTACTTTACATTGTAGCAATGTGTCATTTCTTCAGTGTTGTCACATGAAAAGGTATAATAAAAGATTTACAAAAATGTGAGGGGTGTACTCACTTTTGTGCGATACTGTAGCTCTGCCACACCGCACAGCCCTGTTTGGCAGGGTGGGAGACTTGATTACAGATCAATAACACAGGTCTCCTCTACCTCCCAGCCTGTGACTGGACAGTGAAAGGAGAAGCAGCAGATGAACATGCTTATCTTGCTGTCACTCTGCCCTTTCCTCCTATCATCATGTCCCTTGTTAGCACATGAGCACTGCCGCACAAGTAATTGGCTCCTTGCGCTGCTTCTCCCTTCCTCATTCCCATCTCTGCTGTATAGGGACTGCTTGCATTTTAAAAATACCCTTAATGATGTACCAATGAGAAGTGAGAACAGAGCTGCATTGGTTTGTGTCTTTTGCATCGGCTTGGAGTTCAACGTTAGTAGTGTGTAACTTTTATGACTGCTTATCTTCTTTTATTTCAGGAGCTCTTAGAAAAATCTGGATATTTGTTAAAAATGGGAGGCAAGCTTAAAACATGGAAGAGAAGATGGTTTGTACTTAAAGGTGGAGAACTGCTTTACTACAAATCTCCAGTAAGTAGTATATACAGCGCACAATTCTCTTCTTTAATGGGATAATAATGAAGCTGCTTTGCTGGTGATACTGATGGAGTTATTGCAAACGAATTTTCAAAGGCTTTTTTTTTTCTAGTGATATCAAGAATAATATTATTATGTTTTTTTTTTTTTTTTTTTTTTTTGGGCAAGTTACCACAACACCATTATCCTGTAGTTTTTAAGATCAAAGATACAACTATGTTGGTGTCCCTTGTCAATTTTACATTGTATTTTTTTTAATGTAACTGCCTACTCCCAAACTGTCATTGGAAGTAAATCACATAGCCAAGTATTATTCTACATAATTTTGTTATTGTGCATTAAAAAAAGAAAACAAATAAAATTAGTCATGCTATCTGCTAATAGAACTTAACCAAAAAGTGCATTCTATGCAGCTAAAAATATAGAACATTTAACAAATCAAATCATTATTCAACCAAAAAATAATGTCAAAGCAATAACTCCAAGGCCAATAATAAATAACACGTTATCTCCTCCGATTCCACAACATGGCTGGTTTACGAACGACCATTCAGAAACGAACTGCAAAGTGTGAAATGAAAAGCGCGAAATGAAGAGCGCGAATCAACAGTCACCAAACTTCTGCTAATACGAAATTAGTAGAAGGAGCCCAAAGGGTGGCGCTAAAGAGCTGAAAGACAACGTAGTACGTCACTACGTTCGTATTTGTTGGCCAACAATTCCTTGCCATTTGTATGCAAGACAAGTTTGGGCCAACGCCCTTCAAACAAAAGTCCACGGTTTTGTTGGCCAACAATCCGATTGTGTAAACGAGGCTTTAATGTTGAACTTCAGGCAAACAGCTAAATTCACAGTTAAAGTCAGGGTCGGGATAAGGGGTGGGCAGAAGGGATATGTACCCTGGGCGCGGAGGCACTATGTGGAGAGGGGGCTTAGAGAGCAAATGGGCGCTCCACTCTCCAGTTACCTGAATGACAGGAGTGATGCTGCTGTCACTCCTGTCATTCAGAACAGAGCACAGTGCATTCTGCGATAGCTGTTGGAGGGAGAATTTTGCTCTCCCATCCCTCCAGCTGCGGGACTGGATCTCCTCCGCTTACCTCCTCTGGCAGTTTCAGGCTTTGGTGTAGGCTGCTGGTTGTGTGGGTGGGATGAGGATGCGGCCAGCTTTGGAGATCCAGCCTGCCCGCCCGTCTGCTGGAACCATCGCGCCCGCCCGCTTGTCTGCCTGCCTGCACTCCTAGAAGAGGGAGATGTGAGTGGACCAGGAGCGAGTGTGTGCTGAGGTAAGCTCAGCTGGCTGTATTTGATGTCATTGCTCTTACTTCCTGTCCATTGCCAGAGCACTAGGGGAATGGGCCTGGAGCAGGCTGGAATTGAGAAAGGGGTTAACATTGCCGTGACCGTCAATGCAGGTGGGGGATAGGGGGGGATCGGTAGCAATGAAAATTAATCCCCACCTTGCATTGGTCCTCATGGCAGTGAAATTTTGACCCACTACCCCTTCTGCATTTGTGGTAATGTCAGTGAAAGGTAACCCCCCCCCACATTGGTGGTCATAGGAGGGGTTAAGTTTCAATGCCACTGACCACCAATGTGGGGGAGGGGCTTAATAATACTAAAACCTGTGCTTGGGGTTAATAATGCGTCCACTGACATCAATGCTGGAAGTTGTTAATGCGTCCTCTGATACCTGTGTTGGGGGTTATTATGGTGTCTATTGGCACTAATGCCGAGGGTTATTAATGCATCCACTGACACGAATGTTGGTGTTATTTATGTGTCCACTGATACCTGTATTGGGGGCAGGGTGGATTTGATTTAAATCAAGCCAATTTAAATCATGATTTAAATTACTAGTAAAAAGGCTTGATTTAAATCATAATTTTTAAAGAGCAACTGTCATCTCCGTCCCGCAACGGCTCCTCCTCTGACCCGCTGTTGACACCCTGACAGTCCCATTCACTTTAATGGGACGGCTGGTGATGTGGCAGTGACACAACAAGGCGAGGGACATGGCGGCAGGTGAGTGGATGCCCGCTAGCAGGTGCTGCCATTGTGGATCTGAAATGACAGGTGCTCTTTAAATGTAAGGACTCATTCTTGCTGGTAGGTAGTGTGAAATTATGTGAATGCATCAATGCGGTGCATGTTTTCTCAGCTTGCAGAGCTTGGATTTATTGAATGGGTTTACCAGAAATGTAAATATTGCAGAATATACAGCCTCATGATACACAACTAAGCTCAATTTCATGCTGAATAAACAAAAGTATTAACTGTATCTTAAATAGAAAACTATCTTTAGATAGATTTTTACTACAAAAGCATTTTATTAAAATAAATTTGATAAAAATCTAAAAAAATCAGATTTAAATAAAAAAAAAATCTGATTTTTAAAATTAAAAAAAAAAAATCATCGATTTTTATCCACCCTGGTTGGGGGTTATTATGGCGTCCAGTGACATCAATGCTGGGGGTTAATAATGCGTCCCCTGATACCTGTGCTGGGGGTTAATTTGGAGTCCACTGACATCAATGCTTTGCGTAATTCTTGCATCTGGGAATGAGGGGGGGGGCACAATTTGGCATCTTCGCCCTGGGCACTGATTGACATCATCCTGCCACTAGTTTAAGTGCATATATATGGCAGCTATTTACCCTGTTGAGGGGAATTGTAATTTTGACCAACCACATGTTTGATTTACACACAAGGGGAAAATACAGAGGGTGCGCTTTAGCAGGAAGGGAGTTGTAAAAAGGAGCCTGCAGCCTATGCTCATGGAGGTAGAAAATTGCCCCCCCCCCCCCCCCACACTCGCCTGCCCGTTCCTCTGATGCAACAATCTAATACCCTAAGTCGCACTGCGGTCGGGATGGCCATGACAATATTGACCTAATATGGCCATATTAGGTCAATGATGTCATGAGCATCTCTTTGTGAATGTTGTTAGCAGTGTGGGGAATCCCCTGCCCACAGTTCATTGGCCCACCATTGACAGCTAACTTGTGGGTTGGATCAAACTTGGGCAATGCACAGAATACAACAGGAGGACTGAGACTTCCAATGAACAGTTAGAAAGTCCAGTAAGAAAATCTTGTGTTTTGAATCCTTGAAACGCGTAAGATCAACATTTTCCTAAACGATAATATCATTCTCTCCCCTGTCTGGTTTTAGGAGTGACACATAATTATTGTATTGTATTGTAGTAGATAGCATGCATTTATCTGTTTTGTATTTTGTCTTGCTGTTTTACACTTTTTAGCAATAACTCTTTGTTTTGTAGCTGAATTTATTTTGCAAACTTAGTGCTAAGGTATTGGCGTTTTTTCAATGCAGAGTGATGTAATCCGCAAACCTCAGGGACAGATTGAATTAAATTCCACCAGTCACATAGTGCGAGGTGACGGAAAGCAGACGGTGCAGGTAAATGACAAATCGCATATAGCGTATTAATTTGTAAAGTGTTCTAATCTCCCTTTAGATGGAGATAACAAATGGCAGCATTTATGCTCAGTCTTCACAGCCGAACACTGTACATATAATGTATACACATATAAGGCGAAGTTCGCAAAGCTTCAACATATGACATTTTAATGGACTCAACTGAAAATAGCTGTCACTTTTTTGAAAATGAGTATACTCATCCTGGTGTGTTAGCTTTGTGAATTAAGCCCATTGCATGTTTTTATTGTACTATTCTGTTTGAATTGTTTTGTTTTGATTACTTTATTTTGTGTTACAGGAGAACCCCTAATTCCCATTTCTCCAATCTCAGTTTATCTGCTTCTTGTCATTGTAGTCCTGCTTTGGTCTTTGTTATTTCCTCTTATCTGCATGGAGTTTGCATGTTCCCCCTGTGTTTGTGTGGGTTTCCTCTAGACACTAAATATAGAGTCAAAATTGTTGCGCTAAAATTTCATACAATAGTGTCAGTCTTAGCCTGAGTTCACACTGCCACGACATTGAATCCAACATCCCTACTTGACTCCATTGTGGCTTGCGTATGACTTCTTTAACAGAAGTCAATGCAAGTTGTATTGAAGTTGCACCAAAAGTAGTGCAGGAACCTTTTTCTAAACGACTTGAGATGCACCTATTAAAACAGTTCCATTGCTGTTAATGGGGCATGACTTGTCATGCAACTTTAAACTCTCAAGTTGCATGACAAGTTGCGTCAGTGTGAACCGGGGCTTAATGTATAGACCAATAGAAATAACCCAAAATATACACAAAAAGTCCAGATTGGTGAAAATAATTGTGAAAAAAATCTTGATAGCCAGATATTTCAAGCACCAAAGTGTCCCACCACCTTGAATATACAGGACTTTTACTGGAACATGTGGACAATTTATACATAAAAAGAGTCACATGAGTTTGTGTATCAATTCGTCATCTGTAAGGGAACATAAGCCATCTCTAAGTTTCCATATTCATTCGTCAGAACAGCTCATCCAAAGCAGCGGATATTCAACCAAAATGTATAAAAAGAGCCAGGGATACTAACATAGTGTAAAACTGTATATAAAACCTTTTATTATAAAGTACTAATCACTCACATGGTTAAAAAATCACAAGCGCTTATCTGTAAAAATCCGCTCCTGGGAATCTGACCAGTCACTTCCTGGTTGCGGCGTATGTGGAGACGTCACGAGCGATAGCTTCACCCTATGCGTTTCGTCACATCTTACGTCATCGGGGCGGCTCTTTGTTTTCCTCTAGGTACTGCATTTCTAAAGACATACTGGTAGGTTAACTGACTCCTGTCTAGTTTGGCCCTAGGATGTGCATACATATTGCCTATGCATATGTGTTATTACCTTCTGCATGCTGGTCCCAAACCCAAGGAATTGGGGAATTTAAGGAAAAACATATAACATAATATGCCCAATACTTTTAAAATTAGCAACACAAATAAAGTCTCTTGCATCAATAATCTTCCAAATATGCTTTCAAATAAGGTATGTGAAAAAACAGCCGATTTGCGATTATTCAATATCTTGTGTATTTCCACCGTGTTCTATTTATTTCTTGTGACCATCACCAGTTGTGCTCTCATCTGGCTCTCAACTGGTGAAGGTCACAAGGAATAAATAGAGCACAGTGGTGGACACAGTGGGGCCAGTGAAGCACTGAAACATTTTGAACTGATGCTCATTATGGGGTACTGGCTATTTCAATTTCATGAGCTATAATACATTATCACAGGTATCTGTGCACTCTCCATAAATGGCATACATGATCAGGTGCTGGATAAATTTGTCTAATTTTACTATCTGTGTTCCTGTTAGTGAGATTTCACCATACTTCCTGTCCTGGTGATACCCAAGGTTTTGCTATACTCTAAACTAGACTTTCTCAACCCTTTCCTATACCAACACAGAGAAACCCTTAAAATAACTTTCTGGTCTCAGGGAACCTCTGCTAAAAATTACTATATCTACAACTTATGATACATTAGTGTGATGGTCAGTGGGAAAAATGCTCCTTACACTTGTGGCCATTGGGAAGAGTTCCCCCCTTACAGAAAGCTAAAATGATCATTTTTAATGGGTCATTGCTCAAGGAACCCCTTGCAACCTCTGGAGGAACCCTAGGGTTCCACAGAACCCTATTTGAGAAACACTGTTCTAAATGTATTGCTTGCCTTCTTAGGCGTGTTTATATATAAATTCCTATGAGGACTCATCTGATCTCCATGCTTCTTCTACCAGCTGGTGACTGAGAAACGAACGTATTACCTGACGGCAGATTCTCCTAATATCTTGGATGAATGGGTACGAGTTTTACAAAATGTTCTCCGGGTGCAAACAGCCAGTGTGCTCTTCACGCAGCCAGATGTCAAGCCCACTGTGAAGGGACTCCTCACAAAGGTCAGAAACTTATGAAAGAACAGTTTAAGGAAGTTTTCTTAATGGATGTATCCACCCCCATGATTTCAGGGGAGCAAAATTATGTGCTAACATGAAAAAAACACTTGCTCCACTGTCCCAGTGTGAGGATTTGTTAATCCTTCTCCAAACACTAACTTATCAAGCATGCACTCTCCATACATTGCTTGTGTCTAATTTCCAGTTGTATCCTTAAAGAATAATTCCAGGCATGGCTATATTATACATAGTCACACTCCAGCTTGGACCAATGTAACTATGTACTGTATATACCATACCTGGACAATCCCCCTGGAAGCTGGAAATCACCTAAGTAGACATGGCTACTCCAGTGATCTCCACTTACTTCCAGATCCTGTGCTGAGTGGCTGGCCTGATGCATTGTTTTGTATTTTGTATTGTATTTTCAGAATGAATGCAAAGCATTCTTTGATTGGACAAGACAGAGAGGCAGGGCGGTTATGTCATGATCTCCATCTCATTCAATCAGAGAATGCTTTGCATTGATTCAGAAAATACAAAACATTCTCTGAATGGCACCTGTGCCGAGCGGCCAACCTCCTGTGCTCACAATGCATCAAGCTTAACTGAATCAATATAGCCACACCAGAAATCCTTCTTTAGGTTGGGTTCACACCATTGTGAATTTCACACTGGCAGCGCCCGGGCTGCTACTGTCAATCAAATCCAGTGACATGGGAGCTGGGGCCGAGTCCTGCTGTCTGTGTCAATGGAGGCAGGAGCAGGATTTGGGAGCGTGCCCGCACGAGTGCCCCCAGGAAATTACCGGTCTCCGTGGGGGCACTCGAGAAGAGGAGGAGCCAGGAGCGCCGCTGGGGCACCCAAAAAGAGGAGGAACAGGGCCACTCTGTGCAAAACCCTTGCACAGAGAAAGTAAGTATGACATGTTTGTTATTTAAGAAAAAAAGAACTTTACAACCATTTTAATGAGTCAAGGGCAGTAAATCAGGATACAGGCTCAACCTGTAAGTAGAAAGAGTCTATTCTGGAGAACATTTTTAGTGGTAGTAACGTATCGTAAAATTCAGTGCCGGATTAAACTTCATGGAGGCCCCTAGGCAATTGAAACCTTGGGGCCCCCCTCGCAGGTTTCTGGAGGTTTCTCATGCGCATGCTCTAGTGGGATAACATTGGACTAAGTAGTGTGCACTTTGGCCATTAGATGGAGATACCATCCCTATTGTACATTACATGTATGTAGGTTACACCAAATGTTTTACCAACTGACAGCTGAAAGAAGAGGATCTTTTTAGGAGTCAAACTGTAATGTGAACCTGATATCTTTAGTTTATGTACATTAATTTAATACAGCATTTTCTCTATAGTCTTTAGAGCCGGTTCACACAGGGGCAACACGACTTGCAGTCTGACTCTGTGAGGCGACCTGCACACAACTTGCAAAGTAGTACAGGAACCTTTTTTTAAGTCGGAGCGACTTGAGTCGTTCCTATTAGAACGGTTCTATTGTACAGAACAGAACGCGACTTGTCAGGCGGCTAAGTCGCCTGACAAGTCGTGTGAACCGGCTCTTAATGTAAAGTTTTCTTTTCTTTGAGTTGATTCATTTTTTGTATCTTTTGTAAACAATTTAAAAAAGCTTCATTGCAATTTTCTTTCAAGATCAAATCAATTTTATTTTGATCCGTTGTTACGGGACTGTGAAATGGCATGGGGCCATAGGCCGGTTCTTACTTTGCCTTTTTGGTAATCCGGCTTTGGTAAAATATGTTGCTTTTTACATTTTACAGGTCAAACATGGATACTCTAAGAGAGTTTGGTGCACGTTGGTTGGAAAAACATTATATTATTTTCGCAGTCAAGAAGAAAAGGTAAGAGCAGTGGGAAACAAGTTTTAAAAGAATTAATCCACAATGCCCATGAAAAGCCAAGATTAAATTGGTTAATACTGCATTTATTTATTGAAAACCTTAAAGCGAAGTTTGGCCCCCTCCCCCCAGAAAACATTTACTGTAGCTGCTGACTTTTAATATTAGGACACTTACCTGTCCTGGAATCCACCGATGTCGGCACCCCAGCCGATGTTTCCCTTGGCTCTCGGGTGCTGCTCCCTCCATTTGTAGTGAGGGAACCCAGCAGTGAAGCCTATCAGCTTTACAGCCGGTTCCCTTCTGCGCATGTACGAAGTGTTCTGTGCTTTCTGAATGGCCCGGCAGCGGGGGAATGAAGAGGGGGGCCGAACCTCCGAGTGATCTTGCCACGGTGAGATCACCCAGAAGTTGGAGAAGGTACCTGTCAAAATCAGGTACCTGTTCCCCTCTCCCCCCCAAATATGGCACTGGAAAGGGGGGGCTCATAAGCAGAGATTACAAATTTGGAATTGGATACGGGTTTCCCAATGGAGCCAGTTCACACAGGTCTGGGGTGGCCACGGTCCGGATTGCAGAAGGGTCCTGTACATCTTTGAGTCTGGTTCAGGTGCGAATTCAGGCACAAATTTGAACCTAAATCACAACTGAACCGGTGAACAGACATGCACCAGACCCCAGGAATGAACCCGTGGCCGCACATATGTAAACCCAACCTAAAGGATAAGCTCACCTTTGGGAATGTTACATGTTTTTAGGGTGGAACATGTTCCCACTGCTGCAGTTGCTCTCCATTCCCTCCCCTCCCTGTGGCAGCAGTACGGGGAGAAGTTCCCCGTACTAGCTGTCACTTTTTGAAAACAGCATGGCCATGCGGGGCTCCGCCCACATGACCGCATCATTTATTCACACAGCTGTGTGTTTGCATGAACTACACTGAGCAAATCTATAAACGCAACACTTTTGTGTTTGCCCCTATTTATCATGAGCTGAACTCAAAGATCTACGACTTTTTCTAGGTACACAAAAGGCCTATTTCTCTCAAATATTGTTCACAAATCTGTCTAAATCTGTGTTAGTGAGCACTTCACCTTTGCCAAGATAATCCATCCACCTAACAGGTCGAGACCCCGATGAGGACGACAAGCATGCAGATGAACCTCCCCCGAGACGGTTTCTGATAGTTTGTGCAGAAATTCTTTGGTTATACAAACCGATTGTTGCAGCAGCTGTCCGGGTGGCTGGTCTAAGATGAACTTGGAGGTGAAGATGCTGGATGTGGAGGTCCTGGGCTGATGTGGTTACACGTGGTCTGCGGTTGTGAGGCTGCTTGGCTGTACTGTCAAATTCTCTGAAACGCCTTTGGAGACGGCTTATGGTAGAGATGGTAGAGAAATGAACATTCAATTCAAGGGCAACAGCTCTGGTGGACATTCCTGCAGTCAGCATGCCAATTGCACGCTCCCTCAAAAACTTGCGACATCTGTGGCATTGTGCTGTGTGATAAAACTGCACATTTTAGAGTCACCTTTTATTGTGGCCAGCCTAAGGCACACCTGTACAATAGTCATGCTGTCTAATCAGCATCTTGATATGCCACACCTGTGAGGTGGATGGATTATCTCGGCAAAGGAGAAGTGCTCACCAACACAGATTTAGACAGATTTGTGAACAATATTTGAGAGAAATAGGCCTTTTGTGTACATAGAAAAAGTCGAAGATCTTTGAGTTCAGCTCACGATAAATAGGGGCAAACACAAAAGTGTTGAGTTTATAATTTTGCTCAGTGTATAAGCCACGACATCCCTTGCGGCTGTTGAGGTAGTTCATTGAGTTGTCCTGTCAATGTGACCTGCCTGGCCATACGATGTAAGGGGCAGGCAGCTCACACTGGCATTCTGCAGGAGACCTGCATGACATCAATGATCTTCTGATCGCTGGAGCAATGCTTTCCAGGCTCCTAAAAAAACAAAACAGTAAATGCATTTTTATTATTTTATTTTTTAAAGTGAACTTATTCTTTAATTAAAAACTTACCACCAACTTACCTGATAGGTACGATCTCAACAATAATGGCCCGTTTACATTCTTGCAGTGCATTAGCGCATGTGCGTTTATGCTTACAGTATTATGTCACATGTTACAGCCCAACGCTGGGCTCAAACAAAAAACTACCCTTGCAGTTCCCCCCTCCACACACTGAAAGGGTTAATTGCTCATTAAGCCTGGGGGTAGAAGAGTAGGGTGTAATACTTCATTCCTTGCCCTGGGAGGCTTCCTACATCTTTAAAATCAGTTCCTCCTCTAGCACAAGATCCATTAAAAGGAACTACTTGGGACAGTTAAGTCACGGGATGTGGACGGTTGTCCTACATACTTAATGTGCTACATTGATGACTAGCATATAGATTTTGTAAATTAATTTTGATATTTCATTCAGTTTCCACTGGGGCAAATGAAGCTCTGGGAAGCTACAGTTGAAGAAGTAGATCGAACCTGCGATTCTGATGAGGACTATGAAACCAATGGACGCAGCCTACTGTCTACCCATTACACCATTGTTATCCACCCCAAAGAGCAGGACCCCACATACCTTCTTATAGGATCCAAACATGAGAAGGTAAGAGCATGGGTACCAAGGGCCTTTATTGTTTTTTCTTTTCATGTAACTATCCAAAGTCTGAGTCTGAAAATGCAACCAGCCTGGCTGTTATGCTGACATGCACAGGCTGGACTAGGTGGTCTAAATGTTGCTGCGCATCATAAGCTTTTTCAGAGTATTACCTTTTCTGCCAAATGGCGCATTGAAACCTGAAAGGTGGACTCTAACGTTCGCTAATTGTATATACAGGAACAATTTAACATGATAATGTGAGGCACAAGTGTACCGAAATATTAATATTATGTTATACCTATGAAATCAGTTTAGTATGGGTTATAATTGTTTTTGGGGTGTTTTTTTAGGATACCTGGCATTATCACTTAACCATGGCAGCTGGAGTGATGGGAGCGAGCGTTGGCACAGAGTTTGAGAAGTTGGTGTGCAAACTGCTAAGTCTGGATGGTGACTCCTGTAAGTATTGAAGTACATTTTTTAAAGACTTCACACCTTAGTATTTCACTGCTGAAGTACATGAAAAACAAAAAACAAGGGAAGTGCAAATCGTAGCGCAATATGGTTCTTTGATAAAAAGTACAAGTAAAAACACACTTGCATGCACTCACATGCCCAGCAATTGTCAGCATGCCCATAAGACCCCAGATGGCCTGGCCAGGAATCCACCTCATCATCCTCCATCTGATATTTCCCCCAGATGCTTGAGAAAGGGGGGCATATCCTCAAAACATGTCCCATGGCAACCCGCTAAGCTCTTCCTGAATGTGCTCTTTCTCTCATGCAGCTGCCCTCCCTCCTGTGGACCTCCAGTGCACACAGCCTTTCATGGTGAAGGTGCGCTCGGCTCCTTCTGTCTAGCACACCACAGGCACACACTCTTTGATCTACATTCTTATTGCATGATTTGCACTTCCCTTGTTTTTTTCCCCCATTTTTTAAAGTTATCTACAGTCCTTGTTAAAGACAAATAGGATGGCCACAGAGAACTAGACGCACCAAAGGAAGACATTACAACCAAATTGTGCCTTTTGGAACACCTAAACACAAAAGGGTTTTTTTTTGCTTCCACTGCTGAAGTACTAATCTGCAATATTTTTTAAAGTTCCAGATTTATAAATGTAACCATCGCTATCTTTATCAAAATGCCCCTGAGCCTAGAGTAAGTGTTGACTTCACCCTTTGTCATGGTCACATGCTTCCCCAAACCAACAACCACTGGATATTTTGCACCAGTTGCAATGGAGTACATAGCAGTGGAACTGCAAAGTCTGCTTCTTCTATTATGTTTTGAGTGGGGCACTTAGAAGAGAACAGGTTGCACTAACACGAGAGTTAGGAAATGGACACTTTAATAAGAGTACTTATAGACATTGGCAAGCATGAAGGTATCCTCAGTGTGCATAGCAGAATTATCCCAACCCAGCATTGGAGGAGAGAGACCAACTGAAAATGCGGAAAGACCCCCTGGGATCCTCCTCATAAGCCCACCTATTGCCAATTGATTCTTCTGTGTAGGGACCTGCAGCATCCTCATTTGTCCTTTCTTCCCCAACTCTGGGTTGGGTCCACCTTGTTGTACACCCGTAAGTCTACCACTGTCTGATTTCCTGTAAATGCAACTTCCTAACCAAGAAAAATCCAACACAAGCCAAGGTTTGTTCAGTTGTATATATCCCTATTGACCATGTTTGAGATTTTTCTCCTTGCTACCATTAAAGGAACATTTTTGGTGGAATAGTGGTGGGTTAGACCCTTAGGTGTCACAAGGAAGGGAAAATCCTTACCAATAGGGACTGTAGCGGTAGTGTTGGTAGTACAAATCCTGAGAGAGGGCTTTTAGTGTTTCAGTACTGAATGCTTGGTTTCGTGCTCTTTTCTAAGTACATCGAGTCAACCTTTTTTTAATTAGTTTCATCCCATGAATTTCCTCCTGTCTATCCCAAGGTCAGCTATGAATTCCATGCCTCATGTAAACTGACTGTTATTATTTCCTTATGTAGGTACCCAGATTTGGAGACATCCAGCATTATGTCACAGTAAAGAAGCCATAACATCCCCTCTCACTACATTACCGTCAGAAGCACTGCAGACAGAAGCTATCAAATTATTTAAGGTGAAAACTTTGGCAATATTTTCCATTACACTCATGTTTTTATAGAATAAATAATGAGATGAATTATTAGGGTTTTTATGGAGGCAAAATATGAAAACACTGTCACAGAGAGATAAAATAAGTCAGAAATGTGTCATTTAGGCCAATCTTAATAGCATGGCAATGTAGCTATTCTCCCTATTCTCCCTATATGCCTCAAAGATAGCAAACCTTTGAAAAGCTTTTGTCACCCTACCATGAGAGAAACTTCCAAGCTATTATTGTTAACGTCTGAAAATGCCAGTTGCCTTGCTGTCAAGCCACTCAGACACCACCCCTATGTGTCATTCATTCTAGGGCTGTGTGGATCAGCCATGATATTATGAAGAACCATGCTGGGACAGACTATTATGTTGGCACAGATGCTCCTATGGTTTTGTGAATATCTATGGTGGCAATTCCCCTATTATCCAGTGTATACAGTTACGATGATTGTGGACCTTTGACTTTATTTGACCTTCTTGATGAGCCAAAGGCTATTAATTATCCATTGTCAACCAGGGTTCCCGTAGAACCCTAGCATTCCCCTGAGGTTGGTAGGTGTTCCTTAGCCACTTCAATACTGGGCACTTTCACCCCCTTCCTACCCAGGCCACTTTTAATTTTTCAGCGCTGTCCCACTTTGAATGACAATTGTGTGGTCATGCTACACTGTACCCATATGAAATTCTTATCCTTTTTTTGAGACAGATAGGCCCCTTTCACATGATAGACCCGCTTGGATCCGCATGTCCGTTTTTCAGGCGGATCCAAGCGGGCCACCCATTGACTTGTATGGGCAGGCTAATATCAGCGGGGATGTGTCCGCTGACACCCGCCTGCCATCCGATCCAACGAAATACGCTCAAAACAGACGGATGGCGATACGTTCGCCATCCGTCCAGTGGATCGGATGAAAACGGACATGCTGTCCGTTTTCATCCGATCTTCCCATAGAGATAAGTGGGGCTCTGACAGGTCCACCCCTGCAGAGTAAGCAGAGAGGGCCATAGAGCTTCTTTTGGCGGTATTTAATCACCACTGGGTTTTTATTTTTTGCTAAACAAACTTTTTGCTAATATTTTTGCTAAACAAACAAACAAAGAATAAACAAAATTTAAAAAAACATTTTTCTTAGGCCCCTTTCACACGATTGGACCGTTCAGTTCCGCCTGTCAGTTTTGACGGCGGACCTGAACGAGCGCTCCATGTTAGCCTATGGAGCGACGGATGTCAGCGGAGACATGTCCGCTGACATCCGACCCCGTCCGATCCGCTAAAAGCAGACGGATGGCTCTACGTCCAGGTCCGTCGCTGGCGGATCGGATCAGGTGAAATCTGATGAAAACAGACATGCTGTCCGTTTTCATCCGATCCCTCCATGGGCGGCAGCGGTGCCTGACAAGCCCCTCCCCGCTCAGTGAGCAGAGAGGGACCTGTCATCCGCCGACTCAGCGGAGATCAACGGACAGATCTCCCGCTGAGCGGACCGAGGCGGGCTCCGTAGAAACGGAGTCCGCCTCGTGTGAAAAGGGCCTTAGTCTTTGTTAAAAAATTTTGCAAATATGTAATTTTTCTTCTTCACTGATATGCACTGCTGAGGAGGCATCGATGGTCACTGATAGGCGGCACTGATAGGCACTGATGAAGAGGCACCGATGGACACTGATAGGCTGCACTGATGGGCACTGATAGGTGGCACTAATGGGCGCTGATGAGGCTGCACTAATGGGCACTGATGAGGCGGCACTGATGGGCACTGATGAGGCTACACTGATGAGGCTGCATTGATAGGTGGCACTGATGAGGCCTTTTATTTCTAGAAATCTGGGCTAATTTTATCTAAGCTTTAACCTGCTCCCACCCCACTCTAAGGCCCATACTAACTATCCTGTAAGGGAAAGATGTGTATACTTACCTATTCTAAGGGTTCTCCAGTCCAGTCAGGTGATCGGCTCCCAGCACCGGCTTCAGGGGCGGGAAGGAACGGATGCCCCATAGTAAGTCTTTAAATTATGTCACTGAAGCCCTGGTTCACATCAATGCGGCTTTCAGTGCGATTTGTACATCCGATGTCACTGCAGCTTGCAACTTTATTTAACAGAAGTCACACCGAAGGGTCTGTTATGGTCTTTGGGGGGGACCCCACGCCATTTTTTTTGTGAATTTTTTTTTAGCCGGCAATTTTTTTTTTTACATTCAGCTGTCAGCGGGGAAGCTGGCAGCTGTTGTTAAGGATGCGGTGGTTGGCTTCCCGACCCGCTCCTTAGCAACCAGCTATATACATTGAATAAAAAAAAAAAAAAAAAACACAAATAGCAAAACGCAAATCGTGGCAAAATTGCAGTAAATACACGGTTCCAAAAATGCAGAAAGCACAGCAAAAACCACTGCAGAAACACTCAAAAGCAACATGCATAGATGTGAATCGAGCCTCACTTCCTGTCTCAGTGATTTCTTGGGTGTTGGGATCCCCAGGACAGGAAATAAGTGGAAATCTCTCTGGCGGGAGCACAGACACCATTATAAACCCAAACAAAGCTGGTAATTCCAATCTCTCCAAAGCTAAAACAATACATTTTTTGACTGGAGTTGATTTTTAATTAAGAAACCATAGAGAAAGGATTGCGTTCATAAGATGTAAGATGTTTGTTCAGGATATTGCTACTTTCTAGTGATTTTCCAGTTCTCATGCACTTCAGTCAGGTTATGCCAGGGCTGCGGCCTGGTTCAAATTTACCCTTTTTACAGCGGCATTCATAACGCGAAACATGAAACCCAGAGACACTTATGTCATCGGCGCAACACACCTACCATAGACCTCAGTGGGAAGCAAGCACTGGAGGAGCACAGCTGCTGTAAATCAATGACATATGTGTTAGAATAATTTGGACAAGCGTCTAACTGTGGAGCATGCTGGGAGGTCATGGCTGCCTGTTGGATAAGATATCCGGCACCTCATTCTAAAATAAATTCAGTGCCTGGTAAAGCCTGACACCGGCACACCATGATAAGTGGATTCCTCTTCTTATTGACCCCAAAGTGGTCTGGAATCCAGATAATGAGCTCTACTTATTTCTACAACTCCTGTCTGCCAATTACTGGAGAACACTGCTTAATGTGAACTCACAGAGATAATAATACGGGAGACATAAAGTGAACAGACAGCTTTTGATGCACTCTATACTGTATATACAGATGGAATTAATGAGAAAGCCGGTATAGACATTTGTGAATGATGACACCCTTTTGGATACACCCTTTTCCTTTCTCTAACACCTACGTCTAATAGCAGTTACCATCAAGAAGATAGATAGATAGATAGATAGATAGATAGATAGATAGATAGATAGATAGATAGATAGATAGATAGATAGATAGATAGATAGATAGATAGATAGATCATAGTCAACAGTCTTTGACTAATAATTTATAAACAGAGATAGATAAGTAGCTAGATATATGATATATATATATATATATATATATATACATACACATGAACTTTAATGGCATCCCAGTCTTAGTCTGTAGGGTTTAATATTGAGTTGGCCCACCCTTTGCAGCTATAACAGCTTCAACTCTTCCGGGAAGGCTGTCCACAAGGTTTAGGAGTGTGTCTATGGGAATGTTTGACCATTCTTCTAGAAGCGCATTTGTGAGGTCAGGCACTGATGTGGATGAGAAGGCCTGGCTCGCAGTCTCCACTCTAATTCATCCCAAAGGTGTTCTATCGGGTTGACTCTTTGCAGGCCAGTCAAGTTCCTCCACCCCAAACTCGCTCATCCATGTCTTTATGGACCTTGCTTTGTGCCTTGGTGCTCAGTCATATTAGAACAGGAAGGGGCCATCCTCAAACTGTTCCCACAAAGTTGGGAGCATGAAATTGTCCAAAATGTCTTGGTATGCTGATACCTTAAGAGTTCCCTTGACTGGAACTAAGGGGCCAAGCCCAACCCCTGAAAAACAACCGCACACCATAATCCCCCCTCCACTAAATGATTTAGACCAGTGCACAAAGCAAGGTCCGTAAAGACATGGATGAGCGATTTTGGGGTGGAGGAACTGGCCTGCACAGAGTCCTGAACCTCAACCCGATAGAACACCTTTGGGATGAATTCAAGCGGAGACTGCGAGCCAGGCATGGCTCGCAGTCTCCGCTTGAATTCATCCCAAAGGTGTTCTATCGGTATGAGGTCAGGACTCTGTGCTCATCCACGTCTTTATAGACCTTACTTTGTGAACTGGTGCGCAGTCAAGTTGGAACAGGAAGGGGCCATCCCCAAACTGTTCCCACAAAGTTGGCAGCATGAAAAGCAACCTGGGCTTCCATAACATCTCAGCAGTGATCACCTCCATGCCGCACCACATTGATGCAGTAATTTATGCAAAAGGAGCCCCAGGCAAGTAGTGAGTGCATACTATACAGTACATGGACGTACTTTTCCTTTTTTTTTGGTCTTATGTAATATTCAAATTTTTGGAGATACAGAATTTTGGGTTTTCACTAGCTGTAAGCCATAATCATCAAAATTAAAAGAAAGAAATGCTTGAAATATATCATTCTGTGTGCAATGAGTTTTATTTTTTGAATTACTGAAATAAATGAACTTTTTGACGATATTCTAATTTTATGAGATGCACCTGTATATAGAAGGAGATAATCCATACGTCAAACAAATGCAAAAAGATTTCCAAGCTCAAACTTATGAACCGGCCAGCAAGGTGTGCAAACTAAAACCCTGTTCTTAGTGCATACTGTTAGACAAGTCAGTTCGGTTGGTCGCTGGCTGGTTGGTAAGTTTGTCTGTTTATAATCAGCAGTAATGCCTCCTACATACGGCCGGATTTTCCGACAGGAAATGTTCGATGTGAGCTTGTTGTCGGAAAGTCCGACCGTGTGTACGCTCCATCGGACATTTGCTGTCGGAATTTCTGACAATAAATGTTTGAGAGCAGGTTCTCAAATTCCGAGCGTGTGTACACAATTCCGACGCACAAAGTTCCACGCATGCTCGGAATCAAGCAGAAGAGCAGCACTGGCTATCGAACTTCATTTTCTCGGCTGGGCATACGTGTTGTACGTCACCGCGTTCTTGACGTTCGGAATTTCCGACAACATTTGTGTGACCGTGTGTATGCAGGACAAGTTTTAGCCAACATCCGTCGGGAAAAAAAACATGGATTTTGTTGTCGGAATGTCCGATCGCGTGTGCGGGGCATTACAGTTTTTATAGCTGCTGAGTCTTACTTTTTGGAGAATTGACTGTAGCTCCTATTTAATTTTTAAAACAGTGGCAGCCACATAGATAGATAGATAGATATTGTAAACATGTATAGTTTCTTATATATGAGTAGTGTTGTGCAGCTCTCATCTTATTTGCTATTACTGTAACAATGAGCAACTCTGATCTGATCAACACGAAGATTTGTGCGCACGCCAGTTGTCATCTCCCCTATTCTGTGCCTTATATTGCATATAAATGTGTTCCAAACTGTTTTGAAGTATATCAGCAGAACAAAACATTAATGAAACAGATTAACAAATTGAAAGAATGTGCACTACTGACAGCTGTATAAAAAAATACAAATAAAAATGGTGCCCCATTATTTCTCTGAATAACATGGAAATTAAAATGTGTGCCTTACGTAGAACCTATTGTAGGACAGGCAGGAATATTAATAATTGTCTCCTGGTTGTCCAAGTGTGTGTAATTTTTTTTTTTTTTTTTTTTGGAGCAGCGAGAGAGTTGGAAAAACATTCACAAAGGTCATGCACCTGCTTGATAGTAACCAGATGCTGTGGCTGCATTGTATATTTTAGATTATAACCGCAGGTAACATAAGTGACCACAAGAGGGAGCTGGAGTCTTTAGAATGAAGTATAAGATAAAGGTGCAGCAGATTCTGTATATAATGTTTATATATAGGTATGGGAACAATTCTATGGATGTTTGTAAATGGTTCTTTTACTTTATGTGATGTGTACGGTTCATTATTGCTCACGTTAGTCTCGTACTATTGCAAACAGTTATTATGAATATCCCTAAGCTAACTGCAATAGTTTAAAGTGGTTGTAAACCTCAGACACGAAATAAGATCAAAGCATATCCCAGGGGTCTCAAATTGGTGGTCCTCCGGCTGTTGCAAAACTACAAGTCCCATCATGCCTCTGCCTGAGGGAGTCATGCTTGTAATTGTCAGCCTTGCAATGCCTCATGGGACTTGTAGTTTCGCAACAGGTGAAGGCCTCCCAGTTTGAGACCCCTGCTCTATAGTGTGTACTTGTCTCAATTAAGAGCACTAAGTGTCATTTCTGTCTGCTGCTTCTTTCCTCTGCTGTCAGCATGACAAGTTTTCCTGACACCAAGAGAAAAAAGGTGACAGGGGAGGGACCTCCAGCAGATTGACAGCCTTAGCTCTGTTCCTGTGTGCTGTGTGAAGGGGGGGGGTCTCTTTCCTCCAATCAGCATGCAGAGCAGTGTAACTTCAGCTCTCTGCCCCCCCCCCCTTTTCTAACAGCTCAGGCAAGTTAATAGATTCTGGACTTTGAACTGATGTAGAGAAGAGAAGGCTGCAGATAAACAGGTACAACTTATGTAGGAGGATTAGTTTCAACTCTGTGTATCACCCGAGGCCACTTGCTTCACTGGGTATATGTAGGGGTTTACAACCACTTCCCGTCCCGGTTCATACTGGTGCGATGCGGCAAACCCTGCAATTCAGTGCCAGTACCCGCATCGCACCTGAATCGCACACTGGTTCACACTGAGATCTGCTGCAGGTGCCAATGTAAAGTTAATGACACCCCCAGATCAGTCTGCAGATCGCACTGCGAACTGTTAAATGGGGTAGGAATCGGATCGCATAGGTCTGAACACATATGCAATCCGGTTCCAGCGCAGACCAAAAAAAGGGTCCTGCACCATTTTGGTGTAAATGCGATGCGATTTCAGCCATACCATTTGTATGGCTGAATTCACATCGCACAGACATCGCATGTGATCTGAACAGCAATGCAGTGCGAATCGCATGGGATGTCTGTGATTGCACAAGTGTGAACCCAGCCTTAGTTTACTTTTATTGTGGAAATGATATCTGGGGAAGTCAATTTGATTGGCAGTTTTCTGCCCACCCCTTACAGCTCTAGTACCCCATGCTATTGCCCAGATTGCTTCTATTTTATTCCACTACTGACTGCATAATAGCTGTGGCCATTGTGAGCCTTTCCAGGTGTGGAGCAACAAAATATCCCAAAATGCTTAAACAGCCAGAGTGGGTGCAAAACCTTGCGGTCCATTGTTTATAGTATCCAAAAAAAAGATCATTTTGTTTATTGGCAGTTGGTAAGCGTTGGTAATTCAGATATATTCCTCAGTAGCCACAAAGGATTTATATCCACTTTTCGTGCACCAATTTTCTTTGCAAATCCAGATATTATCTTGTAAATGTAAAGAATTTCTAAGCGTATCAGCGCATAGTGGTCATGCGGATACAGTCTAGGTTGCGGGTGCCACGTCTTATCTTAATTGATTAGAAGAAAATGAACATATTTGGGCTCAAGACTTTATAGGCACAGTAATTACTAGATGTATGATTAAAATACTAGTTTATTAGAAAATATTAAAATAAAGAGTAAAATAGAGGAACATATGGAATTCAGTTCATGATCACACAATTTACAAATTATGCACTCCATACATAACTAAATGGTTGTATAAAACAATTTGAACAGTGTTGAGAATCGAAAATTCTGATCAATATAGTTACATTATGTTGAACCAGAAGCTATGCGGTAGTAACAATCAGATTCTGTATTGGCTCAATACAGCCATGAGACAATACAGAATCTGATTGTTACTACCGCATAGCTTCTGGTTCAACATAATGTAACTATATTGATCAGAATTTTCGATTCTCAACACTGTTCAAATTGTTTTATACAACCATTTAGCTATGTATGGAGTGCATAATTTGTAAATTGTGTGATCATGAACTGAATTCCATATGTTCCTCTATTTTACTCTTTATTTTAATATTTTCTAATAAACTAGTATTTTAATCATACATCTAGTAATTACTGTGCCTATAAAGTCTTGAGCCCAAATATGTTCATTTTCTTCTAATCTTGTAAATGTAGCAGTGACATCATCACTGTGCTGTACATAGACTGTGCAGACAGCAGAGTGGTGGGAGGGGCCCAGCAGGCACCACCCACTACAGGCTGCCTGCAGAAAAATACAGGAGGGGGGCGGAGACCAGACCAGTCCCCCTGCACAAGGAGAGAGAGCAGAAGTGAGCGGTCTTTATTACAGGAAGTTCCTGCACAGAGGGAAAGTCTCACACTGGATTACTGCACAGATCTGGAATAATTACTTAAAGCAGACCAAGATTCAAGAATGCATATGATGATTGGATTTAGACAATATTTTCTTATCCCGGAGTTCAGCTTTAAATCACCCACCAACATTCAATATCTTTTTTTTGAAAATTCTTTTTATTGAGTTTGCATAAAAAATAAAACAAAAACAAAAAAGTTGCATAATACAGCCTCTGGGCATACGCCGGCTGAGGTAACAACCATTAAAACAATCCTATACATTTATACTTATCTATAGAACTTCTATACCTTAAACTACCCCTGTCATTAAGATTGGGAGGACTGGGGGAGGATAGTGTGTCAAACATTCAATATCTTAAATCACTCACCAACATTCAATAGTAAAAATCAGCACATCGCTTAGTGAAAACATTACACAGCACACACAGTAAACATTGTTAGGCACACTTTTAACTCTTTGATCGCCCCTAAATATTAACCCCTTCCATGCCAGTGTCATTAGTACAGTGACAGTGTAGATTATTAGTAGACATGTGCAATTTGCTTTGTTCCACATTCGTTTTTTAACAAATTTAGACAAATTCGTTAATTCGGAAATATCCGAATTTTTGAATTTCAGAATTTTTCTGAACATTCGGAAATTCGAAATTTCGGAAATTCGAAAATCTGAAAATTCGGAAATCCAAAAATAAGAATGAAATCCGAAAATTCAAAAGAACGAAAATCCAAAAATAAGAACGAAAAATCCGAAAATTAACAAACCCAAAAATTAAAAAATCTGAAATAATAACTAACTCATAATAACTTACCTATTACTAACTATTAAATTATAGGTATTTGGAATTCCTTTCAAATGTGGCTGTTAGTGAACGTAGCGAATATGAATTTATCTGAAGTTACGAATTATCCATAATAACGAATGCCGTATCTAAACAAATGGAATGTAACAAATGAATAATAATAAATAACAATAATAATAATAAAAACATATTATTGTTTATTGTTATTTTGTTCCATTACATTTGTTTAGATGTTGCATTTCAAATGATTTGTAACTTGGATTCATTATGTTCATTAACAGCCAAATTTGAAAGGAAATTCCAATACCTATCATTTAATAGTTAGTTATTATTAGTTAGTTAGTTATTTCGAATTTTGGGATCTTTGTAGTCTCGTTCTTTCTAATTTTCGAATCTTCCTTTCTTATTGTAGGATTTTCAAATTTTCGGATTTTCGAATTTCCAAATTGTCGAATTTACAAATTTTCAAATTACGAATTTTCAAATTTACAAATTTCTGAATTTTCAAATTTCCGAATTTTCAAATTTCCGAATTCCGAATTTTTGAATTTACGAATTCCAAATGTTCGAATTTCTGAATTTTCGAATTTACAAATTTTTAGAATTTCCGAAAAAAAAAAACCAAAAAACAAATGAACCCCAAAACGAACAAATTTTTCGCCAGTGCACATGTCTAATTATTAGCACTGATCACTATATGATGTCCGTGGCAGTTAGTCAGTTCCTCCCCAGCATCAGTTAGTGTCAGATTGCCCACCGCACTCACAGTCCTATTATAAGTCGCTGATCGCCATCATTAGTACTATAAAAAAAATCCAATATATATTGTTTGTAAACTTTCACGCAAACCAATTAAAGTGATAATAAAGTCTCTGTTTTTTTTATTTTTTTTCTAAAAATAACAAACATGTCATACTTACCTGATCTGTGCAGTTGGTTTTGCACAGAGGAGCCCCGATCCTCCTCTTCTCGGGGCCCTTGCCGGCGCTCCTGGCCCCTCCCTCCTGTTTAGTGCGCCTACAGCAAGCAGCTTGTTATGGGTGCAAGCCGAGACGCTGCTTTGTGTGTCCATTCAGACACTGAGCAGCGGCCTGGCCCCGCCCCCTCATTGGCTCACTGACTTTGATTGACAGCAGTGGGAGCCAATGACGCCTGCTGTGTGTCTTGGCCAATCAGGAGAGATAGTCCTGGACAGCCAAGTCTCTCATGCAACATCGCTGGATCGTGATGGGGCTCAGGTAAGTATCAGGGGGGCTGCTGCACACAAATGTTTTTTTTATCTTAATGCATATAATGCATTAAAATTAAAAACCTTCAGACTTTACAACCACTTTATATACACTTATTGGATTTTTTTTTCTTACCAAAGACGTACCAGAATACATTTTAGCCTAAATTTATGACAAAATGTGATTTTTTAAAAAATTTTATTGGATATATTTTTTATTTTTTTTTTTACATTTTAAGTCTTTTTTCATTTATAGCTCAAAAAATAAACCCAGCAGTGATCAAATACCACCAAAAGAAAGCTCTATTTGTGTGAAAAAAATGATAAAAATGTCATTTGTGTACAGTGTTGCATGACTGAGCAATTGCCGGTTAAATTAGCGCAGGGCTGAATAGCAAAAAATGGCCTGGTCATGAAGGGGGTAAAACCTTCCGGAGCTGAAGTGGTTATGTAACATGTTTTTTTCATGTATGTTAAGTGAAAAAAATAACTGATTACAATGTGATGTTTGTTCGTTGTTATGATTGCTGTGGTTGGACTGGTATAACTAACTATCATGAACTGTCACCTCTTTGTAGACTTGCCAGCTGTTTCTGAACGCAGCGATTGACTCCCCCGCTATCGACTATCACGTGTCCCTGGCTCAGAGCGCCCTGCAAGTGTGCCTCACCCACCCGGAGCTCCAGAATGAGATCTACTGCCAGCTCATTAAACAGTCCCGACATAGACAACCACAGAACCAACCAAGTCCTATTCAGGTACACCATCTGTTAGGGATCTGATTAGGAATAGATTGTTGATTATGTTTTATAGGCCTGTCGCCTTTAGATGGTAAGCGATGTTATTGTGGGCCCTGTAAGATATTATGTGCTGGGAGAGGGAGCTAAACTCTTCTTAGATGTAGCACCCTGATATTTAGGCAGGGTTGCTCCTAAATTTACCTGCCAGGTGTAGTTACCTTGGCCAATTGTTATGGATCAATTGATTTCACCCTAAGTCTAGAATTGCTGCACTTCTCTCTTCTGCCGCTAGGTAGCCGGGTACCTGGTGGCATTAGATAAGACAAGGGCAAAGCAAGAACAGATCAGGAGTATATGGGGTATCTCAGCCAAAGGGCAGGGGTTTTCTTGAATCCCTTGGCCTGCTGGAAGAACTTATATATTTGGGTGGAGTCAGGTGATCAGGGTTCTGTGCCCCCTGGACGGCTGTCTGGGTGGACGTGTGATATATTGCCCGAGCTGCTAGGCCAGAGTTTGGTCCTATCCCGGGCACATCTGGCTGCTAGGCTGTCTGAGGGCCTATCTAGAAGCAGGAGAGCAGCGCAGGGTTGGGACTGCGGCTTGCAGTCCAACCAAAAGTGATGTTTCTGCCGGCCGGAGAACCTGTCGTGGTCACAGGTAAAGGGGAAGCTGTCGCCACTAAGGGACCACCCACATTATTACCTGGGACCACAGTAAGTAACTGAAGCAAGTACCGAAGCAGCATTCTCACCAACCGGGGATGGTGAAGAATCGGCAAACTTCAGTGGGTATCAAGCCAGGGACGCAGCCAGCGGGGGTGACACTTGCAGAGCAGCCTTGTGTGTCAAGCCAGGGACCGAGCAGGACAGTGGGATGAAGCTTGAGAAGTATCTGGAGTGCCAAGCTAGGAACCCAGCAGAGAAACGGGGGTGACTCTTGAGGGAGATACTACTATGAAGATTGGAAGAGTTCAAGGGATTCAGTGGCAGTGAATCATCTAGTCTAGTGAGATAGAGACTGGGAGCTCAGTGGGCTGAAGAACTACAAGAAGTGATTGTAGTGGAAGTGATGGAACTATTACACTTTGTGTTAGAAACTGTTAAAGACTGTATGCCATAGGAGACAGCATTCCTACACATGCAGATGTGGTGTCTTGCTGGATGCATTTCCCCGTGTGGCTGTCCTCCTGTAGAAGTCTCGGTGTCTGCCAATTAACATTCCAACTACCTAAGGGTGTCCTGGCCCTAACCCTCTCTCCCAAAGTTCTGTTTAAGAGAAATAAAATCTCTTTGCATTCAAGAAGTGTCTGGCGCCCGTGAATCTAACTTGCATTACACCCACTATGACTCACAACCCTCTCACTACGGAAGGATGTCAGCAGTTCTTGGCTTTAAAGGTTCTCATTAGACTAGAGGAGGCCTGGGACCTTGCTACATATACATTACTAGCTTATTTTTATGCATTGGTCCTGGCTAGGAGGCCACACAATCCGTGGAATTCACTAAGCTTCCTACACCATTATAATGGCACAGGAACCTGGCACACGTGCTGTGCTCCACATTGACAAAGCTGATAGACCTTTTTCGGGTCTATCTGCGACACCCACGCCAGTTTCTTTATCAGAGTGAGATAGAAGCTGGTGCAAGGTCTGCTCCTAATTAACAAAGGGAATGCGGCAGTCTTCATTATAGAAAACTGCCGCAGACCCCTCCAGTTTGGACCTGGTTTACAGAATATGAACTGTTAGCATGTATCTCACCTCCGTTTCTGTGTAAAGCCTGCACAGGCCTTGTCTCTCCTAATCTCTGCTGAGCTGGGGGGGGATAGAGTAATGTGGAGCATGCTGTTCCAGCTGTACTGTTCTGTGCTGTGTCTGTTATAGACACAGCACAGAACATGGAGCAGATCACTCTTAATTAGCAAAGGGGTTTGCACTTCTTTTGTTAACTGGGTATACCATCTGCTCTGTTTTCTACATTTAGAAGAGTGGTGCAGGCTTTATGCTTGTTCCACAAAGATTTTGCATTATTTTTTTATCTCAGACTTATATTGGGGCTAAACACACTGATTTAACTGTTAGACCCCTTTCACACTGAGGCACTTTACAGGCACTATAGCGCTAAAAATAGTGCCTGCATAGCGCCTGTAAAGAGCCGCTCCTGTCTCTCCAGTGTGAAAGCCTGAGTGCTTTCACACTGGAGCGGTGCGCTTGTAGGACGTTAAAAAAACTCCTGCAAGCAGCATCTTTGGAGTGGTGAAGGAGACCGCTCCTTCACCGTTCCTGCCCATTGAAATCAATGGGGCAGCGCGGCTATACCGCCGGCATAGCGCTACTGCAGCAGCGCTTTGCGATGGTCTTAACCCTTTCTCGGCCGCGGGGGGTAAAAGCTCCCCGCTAGCGGCCGAATAGCGGCGCAAAATTGACGGTAAAGCGCCGCTAAAAATAGCGGCGCTTTACCGCCGCAGTGTGAAAGTAGCCTTACATTAAAGAATGTCTTGAATAATAACTTATAGATACTAGTGTGCTTCTGTTAGCTGTCAACCATCAAGTGGCTGGTGTCATAGGGGATCATGTGTTCACCACCATGACAACTGCAGGTCAACCAGAGGTTAAGATGGCAGCTTCCTTGGCTCTAAAGAATAGTTACATAGTAAAGCCTCATACACACTTTTAGATTTTCTGCAGATTTTTGTCTTCAGATTTACCAAAAACACCCACTACAGGCCGCCTACAAAAAACTACAGGAGGGGGCGGAGACAAGACCAGTCACCCTACAATGTAGTGCAAGGGCCTACCTGATTGCATACAAATTGAATCTCTGAAGGGTTGACGTCATATTATATGGTTTTGGTAAATCTGAAGACAAAAATCTGCAGAAAGTCTAAAAGTGTGTATGGGGTCTTAGTCTGGTTGAAAAAAGACACAAGTCCATCTAGTTCAACCAATAAAATGGGGGAAAAAAATCTATTCAATCCTATACCCACAGTTGATCCAGAGGAAGAAAAAACCCAGTAAAGCATGATCCAATTTGCTCCAGCAGGGGAAAAATTACCTTCCTGATCTGTCAGGTCTCTCACTTACCAGACCGGAGAGTCCACTAGGGCAGAGGGTAGGCTCCCTTACGTATCCGACTCGCGGCCCCTGGTAGAGCAGACAGGAAGCACAGGAGTGCGGAGTGGTATGAGAGCCTGTGCAGGAGTCTGTATTCCGGAAGCTAGCAGTCTTCAAACAGCAGATGATAGTCAGGGGCACAGGCAACGGATGCTGAGCAGGAGCTAAAGACAGGTCAATACACAGGCAGGGTTCGGCAAAACAAGCCGGGGTCAGATGCAGGCAGAGGTCAGAAGAGTCCAAAAGGCAAGCCGGGTCGTCAACAGATCAGGAACACAGGAACTAGGAACAGGCAACAGGAACTAGGCACGGGAGCTGTTGATCAGGCAGCACTGATCAGGGGGAGAGGGAGGCCTAAATAGGCTGATTGGCGCCAAACGCCACGCCCGTGTGCGCTCTGTTACGCACAGACGCCCGAGCGCGCCCCGGACAGTGGCGCGCACACCAGCACCACCAGGCAAACGCATAGCAGCGCCCACAGGCGAACGCGCGCTACGCGAACGCGCGTACGTGCCCGGGCACCACTGCGTCCGCCACGGCCAGCCGGAATGCCAACACCAGTGCCCATAGAGGCAGGCGCCTTGGCACCCGCAGGAACGCGCACACCAACGCGCCCCGTCGCGCAGCGACGCCCAATCAGGTAACCTCTCTGACATGATCCCTCGAGAGGCAATCTGATATTCCCTGGATCAACTTTACCTATAAATGTTAGTATCCAGTTATATTATGTACATTTAGGAAAGAATCCAGGCTTCTTTTAAAGCAATCTACTGAGCTGGCCAGAACCACCTCTGGAGGGAGTCTATTTCACATTTTCACAGCTCTTACTGTGAAGAAACATTCCCATATTTGGAGATAAAAGTTCACTATATGGACCCCCTTATGTCATTATACATGCTGATCATGAGAATAAATTCATTTCCTCTAATATTTCCTCATAGCTGAGCTCCTCCATGCCTCCTATCAGTTTAGTTGCCCTTCTCTGCACTTTCTCCAGTTTCCCGATATCCTTTTTGAGAACTGGTTCCCAAAACTGAACTGCATATTCCAGATGAGGTCTTACTAATGATTAATGATTTGTACAGGGGGGCAAAATGAGTCCATACCTCTCCTAATACAAGAAAGGACTTTGCTCGCTTTGGAAACTGCAGCTTGGCATTGCATGTTATTATTGAGCTTATGATCTACCAAAACCCCCAGATCCTTCTCCACCATTGATTCCCCCAGTTGTACCCCCCCCCCCCCTAGTATGTAAGATGCATGCATATTCTTAGCTCCCAAGTGCATAACTTTACATTTCTCAACATTAGTTCTACTTTAAAGTGTATTTCCATTTTGCAGTTAAATTATGTGTTTCCATTCACACAGCATGCCTATAAACATTGTGTATATATATATATATATTTCTTAGCTATCTAGTTGTTGCTTTGGAGAAGGATTACATTTAGGACCATATTCTGAATAATTGCAAATTGCAATTGAAGTGAACAACTATGTGAAAGTGCTTTAACATGCAAGCCGTAATTCCCCTCTCATCCCCGATGTTAATTCAAAGTAGAACTCTCGGTAGGAAAATGCAAGTTAAAGGTTAAAAACAGCAATTTTTAAATGGTGGGATTGGGAACATACTACAAATAGGCTGCAAAGGTGGAAATATGCTTTAAAAGACATCTTATTCAAAGGGTTAGAAATGTTTACTTCTTATGTCTGTTTTGATCAAGTCTTATCCAAAATGGCATTACTACCCCTCGAAGATTGTAAGCCCACCAGGAAGTTAACCAAGCCGACCATCCTTACCTTGTGTTGGTTTCTGCATTTGCTTTGTACACATGTAATGTGTTAAAATGAACCATGCCCATGCAGGACAATATAAAGTGAACATACTTGCCTGTATTAGTCATAGGATTACTTGTCTGGACACATTAGAAAGTTGCTAAACTGACCAGCTAATTACAGTATATTCCTCTGTCCCTACAGTGTAATTGTTGGACTATTTGTTCACCACACCCATAGTACGATGGCTCTAGTTACTCCTGTTTGTGTTTTCTAGGGTTGGCAGCTTCTGGCACTGTGTGTTGGGCTCTTCCTTCCGCAGCATCCATACATCTGGCTCCTAAAACTTTTTCTGAAGAAGAATGCTGATATCAGGTAGTCTGATTATGCATGTATACTGTATATGAGCCTGAAAGTTGCTCTTTGGAACCATTATCGATGGGTGAATCTGCCCGGGTTCAGTGAACTCTGTTTGAAATTCGGCAACCTGATCTTAAAGTCTAAGTGCAGCCAAAATAAAATGCAGAAAAATCAGCACAAGGGACATAACATACAGTCAGTAGGACGTGTCCCTTGTGCTAATGCCTTTTCTTTTAGTTTAAACTCTCCATGCCCCACCACCTCTGCCTCTGTAATCTTAAGTGTCTTGGAGGTTAATAGAACTAAGGGGCTGTCACAGGCTCTCATCAAGAGTGCCTGACAATGCCCTGATTTTCTGCCGAGCTGCTCTATTCATAGAGGTTGTACTACAGCTTCCATGAATTAAACAATATATGTGAATGGAGGAGGTACAGACATCTCAAGTCTCCCGGGACTCGCAGGAGCCTCCCGCATTTGACAGCAGGCTCATGGACACCCGCGAGTGCCACAGAACGCATTTGAACAGCGGCTGCGAACTCTTCTGTACACCAGCCTTAATGCGCTCAGTTGCTAGGCAAATTAGCTGAGCCTAGCAACCAATCATGGCGCACACATGGGAATGATTTCACCGCACGGGCTCACCTCCCTCTTCCCTCCTCTCGCTGACGCAGGCACCACCCATGGACCAATGAGAGCCGAGCTCAGGAGCTTCGTTCGCAGCCGCTGTTCAAACGCCTCCTGTGGCAGTGAGTGACAGTGCAGGCAGACTTAGCCGGGAGATTGTGCCGCACTCGCGGGTGTCCGTGAGCCCGCTGTCAAATGTGGGAGACTCCTGAAAATCGCGGGAGACTTGAGATGTCTGCACTGGTTTAGCTGCATTTAATTGGCACTGATCAGGCTGTATTTAATTGGGGGGGGGGGGGGGGGTCGGCGCCTCCTTGAAATGAGTTTGCCACCTCCCTGAAATGAGCTTTTGCAGGTTAAGATGTCTGGAGGTGGACCTATCAATTATCAGCCTGTCCTCCATTCATAGATCTTAATTCATTTATAGAAGCTGTAGTATGGCTTCTTTGAATGTTAGAGCTGGGCAGAAAGGATGGGCATAGTGGGGCACTCTTGATGAGAGCCTGTGACAACCCCTCAGTTCTATTAGCCCCCACTGCACTGGAAGAGGAGGATTTCACCTAAAAGAGGCATCAGCACAAGGGACACCTCCTACTGACTGTAAATGAAGTCCCTTGTGCTGATTTTTCTGATTTTTGATTTGGCTACACCTAGGCTTTAACCTCAATAATAAGAACAAAAAAAGCAGCAAAGAGATTGATTGACAAAAGAGCTAGCAATAAGAACTCAAGTATAGCTTTCTAGCTGACCCTAATCTTTCCCTTTGCAGTTTATTTATTTATTTCAGGTACTGAAATAAGCGCCGTCAATTTACGCAGCGCTTTACATATCCATTGTACATTCACATCAGTCCCTACCCTCAAGGAGCTTAAAATCTAAGGTCCCTAACTCACATTCATACATACTAGGGACAATTTAGACAGGATCCAATTAACCTACCAGCATGTCTTTGGGGTGTGGGAGGAAACCGGAGTACCCGGAGGAAACCCACGCAGGCACAGGGAGAACATGCAAACTCCAGGCAGGTAGTGTCATGGTTGGGATTGTGAACCAGCGACCCTTCTTACTGCTAGGCGAGAGTGCTATCCACTAGACCACTGTGCAGCTTTCCCTATCCTTTCCCTAAAACAGCCTCCAATACACTGGCACTATGGCTGCCCCGTGTTCCCCCTTTTTGAAAGTGAGAGGGTTGCGTTATACAAAGCCCCCTTAGTGGCCCCTTAAAGCCAGCTGGCCATAGTTCAAAGACCCTTCAGTGTATTATGGTTTAAAGAAATCCTCAAAAGCGTGTCCGCACGTAAATTTGCTGGGAGAACGAATCTCGAACCCTCAGTGTCCTCCCCATGGTAGTGGTGAACCTGAACCTCATTCCTGGCTGCATAATCCATATCCTCCTTAAGTGGTTCATGGTGAAGACCAGATGCTTGATATGCACTTCCTACCACTGATGCTATAGAATGTCCACACTAGCTTATGGTATGAATATAATTATTGTTTTTCTTTAAAACCGCTTGGCGACTGCCATATAGCAGTGTTACTGCTACAGGGCAGCCTCTGTGCGCAGAATCACATATATGTACATGATTCCACACTTCCCGGGGGGCAGGCGCGAATGTGCGCCACCGTTGGTTCGCTCCCGCGATGATAATTCACAGAGAGAGCCAATGGGCAGGACCGATTCGATGTCTGTCAGCCGGCACCTGCCAGTGATTAGGTACAGAGGCAGAACAGCAGTCTGCCTATGTAAACAAGGCAGATTGCCATTCTTTCAGGATGGAAGGCATGGATCCTGTGTCCCTGTAAGGAATGACTTGTAACCTAGATTTTATATACACTATATTACCAAAAGTATTGGGACGCCTGCTTTTACATGCACATGAACTTTACTGGCATCCCAGTCTTGGTCCATAGGGTTCAATATTGAGTCGGCCCACCCTTTGCAGCTATAACAGCTTCAACTCTTCTGGGAAGGCTGTCCACAAGGTTTAGGAGTGTGTCTATGGAAATTTGTAACCATTCTTCCAGAAGCGCATTTGTGAGGTCAGGCACTGATGTTGGACGAGAGGCCTGACTCGCAGTCTCCGTTCTAATTCATCTCGGGTTGAGGTCAGGCCAGTCAAGTTTCTCCACCCCAAACTCGCTTATGCATTTCTTTATGGACCTTACTTTGTGCACCGGTGCGCAGTCAGGTTGGAACTGGAAGGGGCCATCCCCAAACTGTTCCCACAAAGTTGGGAGCATGAAATTGTCCAAAATGTCTTGGTATGCTGACACCTTAAGAGTTCCCTTCACTGGAACTAAGGGGCCAAGCCCAACCCCTGAAAAACATCCCCACGCCATAATCTCCACTACCAAATGATTTGGACCAGTGCAGAAAGCAAGGTCCATAAAGACATGGATGAGTGAGTTTGGGGTGGAGGAACTTGACTGGCCTGCATAAAATCCTCACCTCAACCCGATAGAACACCTTTGGGATGAATTAGAGCAGAGACTGCGAGCCAGGCCTTCTTGTCCAACATCAGTGCCTGACCTCACAAATGCATTTCTGGAAGAATGGTCAAACATTCCCATAGACACTCTCCTAAACCTTGTGGACAGACTTCAGCTAAAGCTGTTATAGCTGCAAAGGGTGGGCCAACTTAATATTGAACCCTACAGACTCAGACTGGGATGCCGTTAAAGTTCATGTGCGTGTAAAGGCAGGCGTACCAATACTTTTGGTAATATGGGGTAGCTGTGTGTGTCTGCATCTAGTAAGTATGTTCATCTGACAGTATTCTACTTTTTTTTTTCTCAGGACGGAGGCTGGAAAATACGCAATTTACTGTCAGCGTTGTGTAGAAAGAACACAACAAAATGGAGATCGTGAAGCCAAACCTTGTAGGATGGAAATTCTGTCCATTCTGCTCCGAAACCCGTATCACCACTCCTTACCCTTCAGTATTCCTGTGCACTTCATGAACGGCACTTACCAGGTATAATAACCCGCCACTGCTCCGATCACTACTCCCTATTCTGCCCTCTACCTCTGAATATATAGAATGGAAGAAACAAAGCTTATTCTGAGAAGACTAAAGCCGGCCATAGATGGATCGGATCTTGGCTGGTTCAGCAGGGACCGGTAAAAGATTTGATCCATTTATGGACAGGCTGGTTGTACTGAAGGCGATCCATTGATGGACTTCACTACAACCAGCCTGTCAGATTGTTTACATGCGAACACCGCCGGTGACTATAGCTGCCGGCAGTGATCATTGTGTTCTGCCAGCAGGTAAGGCTCCCTGCTGGCAGAACACAATAGTGCTGCCGGAAAGATTCAACTGTGGTGATGGGGGAATCCAGCAATTTTCTTTACTTCCACCCGTGCTTGAAGGAAAGAAAATTGTGCAATCTATGGCCTGCCTAAAATGGTTATAAACCTCAGAAATAAAATATGAACAAAGTATATAAAAAAAATATGTGTACTTGTTTCAGTTAAGAGCACTGGGGGGTTGATTAAAGGCAAATAGACTGTGCACTATGCAATGTTTAGTTTCTCCAGAGCTTAGTAAATGAGGTAAAGCTTCACTATAGAAAGAAAATCCAATCACATGCAAGGAATATTAAAATAAGCAGCATTTTTGCTTACATGTGATTGGATGATGGAAGTCAGCAGAGCTTCTGCTCATTTACAAATTGCACAGCCTATTTGCCTTTAGTAAATCAAAGCCTAAGTGTCATTTCTGTCTGCTACCCCATTCCTCTACTATCGGCATGAGTCACTTCTGACAAGTTTTCCTGACACTAAAAGAAAAATAGTGACAGTGGAGGGAGCTACAGCACACAGCCTTTGATTGACAGCCTCAGCTCTGTTCTGGTGTGTGTCCCTTCCCTCCAATCAACTCTCAGGGTTCTTCACTGTGTAATTTCAGCTATCTGTTACCTTTTTTTCTGAAAGCTCAGACAAGCTGTATACGTTCTGGACTTTGAATGATTGTAGAGTTGAGAAGGCTGCACATAAATGGGTACAACTTATGTAGAAGGATTTTTCTTCATCTCTGTGTATCACCTGAGCCTTCACTGGGTATATGTAAAGGTTTACAACCACTTTGATGCGTCACACACTAACACAACGCACCAGGACACCAAGGTATGAATGCCTTAAAGCAGGGGTCTCCAAACTTTTCAAAAAAAGGGCCAGTTTATTGTCCCTTAGATTTTAGGAGGGCAGGCTTGTGGCCACCGGGGGCAGAAAATGGTCCGGGCCCAGCATCAGTCAGAATAAATATGGCCTTAGGGTTGGTGGTCAATAGTTAATAAATAGTAGTGCCCCTATCTCCCATTGTTGGTGTCAATGGGAGGAATAGTCCCCTAAGGGCCAGATAAAGGCTAGCAAAGGGCCATATTTGACCCTTGGGCCGCAGTTTGGAGACCACTGTCTTAAAGTGTTACTAAACTCACAACAGTAAAATCAGTCTGTATATGCAGTAAAGCATGCTTGGTATACTCACCGTGGAACCTAAGGGGTTAATCCTCTGCATTGTGTAATAAGGCTGTTTGATCCTGGCTTCTCTGATCCTCCCCTTCTTCCACAGTCCCCAATCCATCTCCTAATAGAACAGAACCTTGGGGGCAAGCTGCACATGCTCAGTTTGGTGTGTATTGCTGGAGAGTTTATTTATTTTTTCTTGGGAGGGTGCATGTGATCAGCACAGGGCCAATCGGCACTGTCCAGACAGAGGGTCAGGGGTCCTGCAGCCTCATAGGACAGTCAGGGGAGAATGAAAACTCCTCCTACAAGCTTTAACCAGACACTGATAGAAGTCACAAGACTGCTATATACTGCTGATGAGAAAAGGTATTTAACCGTTTATATTTTCTAAAATAATTGCATTTCCATGTTCTGTGTACTGTGGGAGACCAGATATAGTGAATGCAGAGTCCTGGGTTTAATTCCCTTTTATTGATTGATTATGAACGTGAACCTGTCACAGCAAGCTAACTTTCTAAGCACATCCATTGCAGGTGGTGGGATTTGACGCATCAACAACAGTTGAAGAGTTTCTTTGCACACTAAACCAAGACCTGGGAATGAGGAAGCCCTCCCAGTCCGGGTTCACCTTGTTCTCGGATGATCCCTCTGGGAAGGATTTTGAATATTGCTTACAAGGAAATATTAAGGTAAAGATACATATTTGCTTCAAGTTGAATGACTTTTCCTGAACTCCAAGTCAGCAGAGCCCGGTTATGACTTTTGCTGAGAGGTGGTGAAGGGAACTCTTTCTTTCTTTCTTTTTTTTTCGTTACAAAGTATTTTTAAATACTTGCCAACCGCCCTATAGCACGCTGCACAGGATTACATATATCATATATATATATATATATATATATATATATATATATATATATATATATATATATATGTGATCCTGCACTTCCGGGTATTGGGCATGAGCGTGCGCCACCGGCGGCTCCCTCCCGCTGTGATTCTACATAGTGGGAGCTGATCAGCGGGTCCTGAAGAACCAATGTCCGCCGGCACCCGCTGATCATTCTGTGCACAGGCAGAATGGCGATCTGCCTATGTAAACAAGGCAGATCGCCGTTCTGTCAGTAAGGAAGGCATAGATCCTGTGTTCCTGCAAAGCAGAGGCGCAGATCTATGCCTTCCTCTAGTCAAAGCACTATCCCCATAGTAGTAAGTTCTGATGGAGAAAAAAAAACACTGGCTAGGCACACAAAAACACTGGCTAGGCACACATTTAACCCTTTGATCGCCTCTGATGTTAACCCACTTCCCAGCCAAGGGGTTATGCCCCGTACACATGGTCGGACTTTGTTCGGACATTCCGACAACAAAATCCTAGGATTTTTTCCAACAGATGTTGGCTCAAACTTGTCTTGCATACACACGGTCACACAAAGTTGTCGGAAAATCCGATCATTCTAAACGCGGTGACGTAAAACACGTACGTCGGGACTATAAACGGGGCAGTGGCCAATAGCTTTCATCTCTTTATTTATTCTGAGCATGCGTGGCACTTTGTCCATCGGATTTGTCGGATTTCCGACAACGGATTTTGTTGTCGGAAAATGTTATATCCTGCTCTCAAACTATGTGTGTCGGAAAATCCGATGGAAAATGTGTGATGGAGCCTACACACGGTCGGAATTTCCGAAAACAAGGTCCTATCACACATTTTCCGTTGGAAAATCCGACCGTGTGTACGGGGCATTAGTCATTAGTACCGTGACAGTGCCTATTTTTAAGCACTGATCTCTGTATTAGTGTCACTGGTCCCCAAAAAGCGTCTACAGTGTCAGTTAGGTGACCAATTTGTCTGCTGCAATGTCACAGTCCCGCTATAAGTCGCTGATCGCCGCCATTACTAGTATAAAACGTATTGTTTTTCCATAAATATACTCCATAGTTTGTAGACGCTATAACTGTTGCGCAAACCAATCAATGTATGCTTATTGGGATTTTGTTTTACCAAAAATATGTAGCAGACAACATACAAAGAAATTCAATTTTTTACATTTTTTTTATTGGGTATGTTTTATGGCACAAAGTAAAAAATATATATTTTTTTAAATCAAAATTGTCGGTCTTTTTTTTGTTTATAGCGCAAAAAATAAAAACCGCAGCGGTTATCAAATACCACCAAAAGAAAGCTCTATTTTTGGGGAAAAAAAACAGAAATATTATTTGGGTGCATCGTTGCACGACCACGCAATTTTTAGTTAAAGTAATGCAGTGCCGTATCACAAAAAATGGCCTGGTCAGGAAGGGGGTAAATCTTCCAGAGCTGAAGTGGTTAATATCGTCAGGACAAAAAATTTTTTTTTAATTTTTATATAAAATGTAACATATTGCATCTATATATTTAATATTTACCATTTGTAGTCAGCAAGTGAGGCCACATACACACAAACGTTTAGCAGCAGCCAGGGACAGTAGATTTTTGCTATTGGTTGTAGACACTGCATACCAGCAGCTGCAACTGTCAGTGGCAGATGTCAGGATTGTACTCATTAATTAATGTTAATGTATGCAGCCATAACGCAGAGAGTTGCTGCCTCTCGAGGCGGCGGTGGATCTAGCATCAGATAGAGATCAGAATACTGCCACTGACAATGTTTCTTTTTTTTTTTTCAATTATATTCTATAAGGCAGCTTAAGTATGAATCATCATTTTATTTTACTTTTATACATTTCTATTGTATTCTGTTTAATTCTATTCCATTCTTTTCTGTTTTATTCTATTCTATTCTGTTTCATTCTATTCCATTCTTTTCCGTTTTATTATATTCTATTCCTTTATTTTCTAATCTATTCTTTTCTGTTCTATTCTATTATTTTCTGTTCTATCTTGTTTTATTCTGTTTTATTCTATTTCGATTCTTTTTCTATTATTTTCTATAAAGCAGCTGAAGTAGGGATCATCATCTTATTTCACTTTTATACCATTCTATTCTGTTTTATTTTATTGCATTCTTTTATATTTTATTCTATTCTTTTATTTTCTGTTTTAGTCTATTCTATTCCTTTATTTTCTTTTCCATCTTTTCTTTTCTATTCTATTCTTTTATTTTCCATTCTATTCTGTTTTATTGTATTCTTTTCTATTACATTCTATAAAGCAGCTTAAGTAGTAATCGTCATCTTATTTCACTTTTATACCTACTATACCTACTGTATTCGTTGCAATATGTTTCCATTTCAAACTCCTTTTCGAATTTAAATTTATTTTCTATTTTGAATTAATTTTTTAATTCCAATTTGACTAAAAAAAAAAATATATGAAACAAATCCAAATATATGAAAGGAATTCTGAAAATGAATCGTTCTAACATAACGAATATGATGAAACAAAATTGTTAACTTAACGAATGAATCTGAAACAAAACACATTTCTCCATCTTGCACATCTCTATTTCCTTATGAATGCAGCAGACAGCCTAGGGCTAGGCAAGCCTGTATTGAGTCCTTCTCAGTCTATAAAAAAAAAAAAAATGTTGACCAAATCTGGGCTTTAACACTGGAATACCTTTGATAAAAAAAAGGCATACATTCCTGGTTATGTATTGTAGCAACACGCGGTACAACATTACGATTGCCACATTGCATGGGAATGCATCTGCTCTGTGTGTGGTTGTAATGTCATCCATTGTTAATGGTACCCCCAATTCATTGTATAGTACAACCCAACTCACAGTGTACACCAGGGGTCGGCAACCTACGGCCCGCGGGGCGCACCTGGCCCGCCGCCGCTGAATGTCCGGCCCGTCAGTGCACGTGATGAATTCATGAGCACCCGGCCCGCGGACATCTTATCCTCTTCACGCCGACCGTATGCAAATATGCGGCCTCAACTTGAAGGGGTTGTACCAGAGAGATGCCTGCAGCTGCAAGCATCACCCTGGTACAGTTTTTTTAGAGCCAGCGGTTGGCTTTCTTGGGATAACAACCGATGAGGCTAAGAAGCTGCTCGGCTGTTATCCCAAGGAGCGGACGTCCTTCCGCGGCTCTCCCATCCCACCGGGAGGCCCGAGCGACCAGCCGGCATGTGCATCGGCTGGCCTGAGATCCGAACAATGCCAGAATCAGCTTTGATCGGGTCTCGGATCTAGTAACTCAAAGGCGATGTCATAACATCACTTTCGCTTTACCGAAGACTTAAAGGTGCCAAATTTTAAAAAATTACAGTATTCAAAACTGCCAAACTTGGTCCAAACTAAGGGTCCTTTCACATTGAGGCGGTTTGCAGGCGCTATTGCGCTAATAATAGCGCCTGAAAACCGACCCGAAAGTGCCGTTGCTTTGATTCCAGTGTGATAGCCCCGAGGGCTTTCACACTGGAGCGGTGCGCTAGCAGGACGGTAAAAAAAGTCCTGCTAGCAGCATCTTCGGATTGGTGAAGGAGCGGAGTGTATACCGCTCCTTTACCGCTCCTGCCCATTGAAATCAATGGGACGGCGTGGCTATACCGCTGGCAAAGCGCCTCTGCAGAGTACAGTTTACAGTGGTTTTTAACCCTTTCTCGGCCGCTAGCGGGGGGTAAAACTGCCCCGCTAGCGGCCGAATACCGACGGTAAAGCGGCGCTTTACCGCCGCCGCCGCTCCCGCCCCAGTGTGAAAGGGCCCTAAGTGCAAAGGAGGGATTTGGGGTCTTATAGACCCCAGACCCCTCCATAAAGAGTACCTGTCACTGCTTATTACTGTCACAAGGGAAGTTTACATTCCTTGTGACAGCAATAAAAATGATCAGATTTTTTTTTTACCAAAGGGACAGTATAAAATAAAAGAAAATAAAAATAAATAAGAATTTTTTTAAAGCACCCCGTGCTTACACAGCTGAGGGAGGGGGAATCTATGTAATATGCAGGGGAGGCTGGGTGGGGGATGGGTTGTGTGATGTGCAGGGGGCTGTGTAATATGCAGGGGGGACTGTGTAATGTAAAGGGGTCCAGAGGTGCAGTGGGCTGTGTAATGTAAAGGGGGCCAGAGGTGCAGGGGCTGTGTAATGTAAAGGGGTCCAGAGGTGCAGGAGGCTGTGTAATGTAAAGGGGGCCAGAGGTGCAGAGGGCTGTGTAATGTAAAGGGGTTCAGAGGTGCAGAGGGCTGTGTAATGTAAAAGGGGCCAGAGGTGTGGGGGCTGTGTACATTTATTAGCAGGTGAATTCGGCCCTCCGTGCATTCACATACATTGAATCTGGCCCTTAAGTGGAAAAAGGTTGCTGACCCTTGGTGTACACTGTGCCACAATGCATATACTATGGGATGAGGTGTGCTGCACTGTTAAAAAAGACTCAAGCATATTATTGTATCCATTGTGGTGTGTTGGCAATCCATTCATAATAAATATTATTATTATTATTATTATTATTCAGGATTTATATAGCGCCAACAGTTTACGCAGCGCTTTACAATATAAAAGGGAGACAATACAGTTATAATATAATACAATACAATACAATAGGATTAAGAGGGCCCTGCTCAGAAGAGCTTACAATCTAATAGGGTGGGGCAGGTGGTACAAAAGGTTGTAACTGTGGGGAATGAGCTGGTGGAAGTGGTAGGAGATTAGTTGGAGACGTGATAGGCTTTCCTGAAGAGATGAGTTTTCAGGGATTGCCTGAAGGTAGCAAGAGTAGGGGATAGCCGGATAGATGGAGGTAGCGAGTTCCAGAGGATGGGAGAGGCTCTGGAGAAATCCTGGAGACGAGCATGGGAGGAGGAGATGAGAGAGCTTGAAAGCAGGAGGTCTTGAGAAGAGTGGAGAGGACGATTTGGGTGATATTTGGAGACAAGATTAGTGATGTAGCTTGGGGCAGAGTTGTGAATGGCTTTGTATGTTGTGGTTAGAATTTTGAATTTAATTCGCTGGGTGATTGGGAGCCAGTGTAGGGATTGAAGTAGAGGGTTGGCAGACACTGAGCGGTTGGTAAGGTGGATAAGTCTGGCAGCAGCATTCATGATAGACTGAAGAGGGGATAGCCTATGGAGCGGTAGGCCAATGAGAAGGGAGTTGCAATAGTCAAGGCGAGAGATAACAAGGGAGTGAATGAGGAGCTTGGTGGTTTCATTTGTTAAAAAAGGGCGAATTTTAGAGATGTTACGGAGGTGAATTCTACAAACTTTTGACAATGATTGGATTTGAGGCTGAAATGACAAGTCGGAGTCTAGGATTACACCTAGTACCCTGGCGTGAGGGGAGGGACTGATGGTTGCATTGTTGATTTTGATGGAAAAGTCATGGAGGGGGGCACGGGCGGGGGGAAATATTAATAGCTCAGTTTTAGAGAGATTTAGTTTAAGGAAGGGGTGCGACATCCATGCTGATATGTCAGTTAGTAAGTTAGTAATGCGAGAGGAGACTGAAGGAGTGAGGTGAGGAGTAGACAGATAGATTTGGGTGTCATCAGCGTATAAGTGGTATTGGAAGCCGTGGGCAGTTATTAGGTGACCAAGGGAGGTGGTGTAGATAGAGAAGAGAAGGGGTCCAAGAACCGAGCCTTGGGGGACCCCCACAGAAAGGGGCAATGGAGAGGAGGAGACAGAGTTGTAGGTGACACTGAAGGAGCGCTGTGATAAATAGCCAGAGAACCAGGATAGAGGCTGCCTTAACGCAACACACGCTAATGCATGCCGTAACACAAGTTAACGTGTTTGCATTTTCACCCCATAATGGAATGCATAGGTGTCAGTGGACCCTCAGACATGAATATAAATTGTTACAGCACATAAAATGTTTTCATTTTTCTCATTGCCAGATCTGCGACATCATTTCAAAGTGGGAGCAGGCATCTAAGGAGCAGCTACCGGGAAAATGTGATGGGACCCGGACCGTGAGACTTACCTACAAGAACAGGTGCCTACCTGTTACCTGTTAATGGAATACACTTTTAGGGTTCACACCAATGAAAAATGCTGTGTGTTCCTGTGTGATTCACATGCAATCCGGGTGCAGTGCAATTTCAGCCAATTCATTCGACCTACAGTATCAATGATGTGGGCAAGTGCAGGTGTCAAGGGGTTAAAGCAGGTGGTGAGGAGGTGATACAACAACTCCTCAACCACCTGTGATATGCTCTCTGAAGAGTGATCCAAATGAGGCCTAAGGCTCCATGTATACTACAGCTCCTAATCTTGAGTTTTGGCTTTTTTTTTGCCAAAGCACCTAAAATCGGGCTGAACTTTCACTGTTCGGACGTTTGACGAACAGCCGAACAAATGGGTCATTTGACCGTTTGGCCCCCCGAACCGACCACAATGCATTGCGGCGCTGAACAGTGCATTGCAAGCCCTGATTGGCTGAAGCAGTGAAAGCTTCAGCCAATCAGGGCACAGAGCACTGTCAGAGTCATGATTGGACACTGTCATCATGACTTTATCCAATCATGGCTCATTCCTGTCCCACAGTATAAAAGTATTCTTTCAATGGCAGCCATTTTCATTGTGATTTTGGCGTAGAGAGAGATAGAACAGGGCTCTGTTCAGTGCTATTAGTTAGTTAGTTGTGTGCTATACTGTGCTATTTTGCGTCAATTGTCAGTGTAGAATATTAGTTTACTGTCAGTCTAGGGATAGTGTGAGTGTAGTGAGGAGGACCATCAGTCAGCTTTGCATAGTGTACAGCTAGAGTAGGGACAGCTCAGATAGTTTCACTGTAGTGATACCGTATCAGTAATCTTTACATTAGTGTATAGCTAGAGTAGGGACAGTTCAGATAGGGTCAGTGTAGTGACGCTTGAACACCATCTATTTGATTGCGTTACTGCGAGTTTAGCGCCATTCACTTCTGTGTGCGTTAATGCCAGTTTAACGCCATATAGTTTTGTGTGCGTTACTGCCAGTTTTACGCCATATAGTTCTGTGTGCGTTACTGCCAGTTTAACGCCATTTACTTCTGTGTGCATTACTGCCAGTTTAACGCCATATAGTTCTGTGCTTCACTGTACGTTTGGCGCATTATATTGCAGTATATTATAGTGTATTTGTGTAGTGTGAGTACTCAAATTAAAGTGCACCAAACACCCCTTTACATTGATTAAAGTGCATCTACGTACAGATTTCAACTTAATCTTTACATTTGCTTATTAGCACCGCCCCCTCCCTCCCAATAATGTCTGTGAGGACAATAAGGAGAGAGGCAGACGTAAGGCACTGGCACTGTAAGGGGGCCAGCAACAAATGTGTCTACAGGCAAAGGTCGACGTGGTGGTCAGTCCTTAGGCAGGGCATCATTTCCTCTGTTTAGTGAGTTTGCCCTTGCTATCCAGCCACAGCATGCAGAGGAGGTAGTGGACTGGCTTACAAAACCTTCCTCATCCTCCTTATCCTCTGCCACACAAGCAGAGACAAGTGTGCAGTCCCCTGCAATTGCCAGAGTGGATAAACCTGTCTCCTTGTCCACATCTATTCCTGTCATAGCCCCAACATCAGCCATTGAGGAGTCAGCTGAGTTATTTGACCACAGCATCAGCCACTTGCTCCTTGTCTATTGATGCTGACTGCTGGGGGATTTATTTCAGCAGGAGGGGATATATTGTTGCTGAGATGGTCTGTTGTTGCTGGTGGGGGACCTACTGTTGCTGGGGGTGGGTCTTATACTACTAGGGGGTCAGTTGCTGCTGGAAGAGATCTACTTTTGAGGGAGGGATCTTCTTGTAGGGAGATCTGTTGTTGCTTCCGGGAGTCTATTGTTGCTAGGGGGGAAATTTTGTTGAGAGTGGTCTGTTGTTGTTAGCGGGATCTACTGTTGCTGGTGGGGGGGGGGGCTATATTGTTACTGGCTGCAGGGGATCTATTTTACTGCTTTTCTTGTTATCATTACCATATTCCATACAAATTACTTAGCACCACAAAATGATACTTGGTTCTATATTCTGTAAAAGAGCAGTAGTGGGAGGTGGGTAGGGGGTGGAACCAAGGAACAGAGCTCTGGGGTGGGTAGGCGTAGAACCAAGGAACAGTGCTTGGAGGTGGGTAGGGGTGGAACCAAGGAACGGTACTCAGTGGTGGGTAGGCATGGAACCACGGAACGGTGCTCGGAGGTGATTAGGCGTGGAACCAAGTAACGGTGCTTGGAGGTGGGTAGGCGTGGAACCAAGGAACGGTGCTTGAAGGTGGGTAGGGGTGGCACCAAGGAATGGTGCTTGGAGGTGGGTAGGGGTGGAACCAAAGAATGGTGCTCAGAGGTGGGTAGGGGTGGAACCAATGAACAGTGCTCGGAGGTAGGTAGGGGTGTAACCAAGGAACGGTGCTCAGAGTTGGGTAGGGGTGTAACCAAGGAACGGTGCTCGGAGGTGGATAGAGGTGAAACCATGAAACAGTGCTTGGAGGTGGGCAGGGGTGGAACCAAGGAAGGGTGCTTGGAGGTGGGTAGGGGCGGAGAAAAGGGGTGACTCGGAAAGTGGGAGTTCCTGTGCCTATTTTATGAGAAAAAAAGCCATGAGTAGTAGTATATGGCAACACTCACTGAACGACCATGGTATTGACTGGCACTTTTCTCTGGGTACATACCCTGACTTTCCTCTGTTGCATTACAGGCTGAGTTTCTCGACACAGGTGCGAGGCGAGACGGAGAGAGAAAAGCTGCTTTTAATGTACCAGACGAACGATAAAATCATTAATGGTCTCTTTCCAGTCAATAAGGAGCTGGCGCTGGAACTGGCTGCTCTACTCGCCCAGGTAACCTCTGAGAAAGGAATTCCTTATACCTTTTAATGCAATTTCCAAAGCAATTACTTATAATGAAGCATTCGCTAATGCGCAGTACACTATTAACCTGCAATTATACAATTTGAATTCCCTATGTAAAGATGGCTTCCTGAGGAGATTTAACCTTCTCTCCGTCTCTTTTGCTCTTTTGCCTTCTCCTGTATATTGCAGGTGGATAGCAGATGTGAAGTCAAGGTATTATTAGTGTATTGTTTTAATGTGTTTGTGTGTTCAGTAATGTGAATAATGTATGAAATAATGGAGGCAAAGTGGTTTTAAAAGAAATAATCTCCAGCCAGGAAGAGCTCTTACATAAGTGTCCGCTCCCACAGAATGTCACTGGAAACACTGTGAATATTGTATATTCTATAGGTCCTATTCATCTACAGCTGGACAATGGAGCATTGCTTTTCTGGGCCCCAAATCACTTTAGATATCTGAATGATTTAAGTAGCTCTTTACTTTTAACCAAGCCTTGTTATATTGAACCTATTAGTGTATTTATAAGAAAATTGCATAGCAATGCCCTGGCGAAAGTGCATAAGTATTAGTTCTGAGTATAAAAAATAAATGTTAGGTCGTTTGCTGTGCATATTGAATGTTTTTCATTGATTTAAAATGAAAAATGCAGCATTTAGCTACTAGATGGAGCCAAATATCCTAGGAAATGCCTATGATACTTTGCATCAAGTGTCCAAATGCAGTATTTAAATTTTAAATGTTTAATCAGTGGTCTCCAAACTGAGGCTTGCTTTTATCTTGGGGCATTATTCCCCCCACTGTCAGCAGCAGTGGGGCATAGTTCCTACTACTGACACCGACAATAGGGCACTATTCCTTTCACTGACACCAACGATGGGACACAATTCCTCCTACTGACATCAATGATGGGCACCTTTCCTCCCATTGATACCAATGATGGGGAACTATTCCTCCCGTTGATACCAATGATGGGGAACTATTCCTCCCGTTGATACCAATGATGGGGAACTATTCCTCCCATTGATACCAATGCTAGGACACTATGGGGTTGATTTACTAAAGGCAAAAAGACTGTGCACTTTGGAAAGTGCAGTTGCACACTGCAAGAGCAGTTGCTCCAGAGCTTATTAGATATTTGGCCAATCATGGCATCCACCTGCAGTATGCATTCATGAAGACACACCACATACTAGGCTTTCTGTGACCCATAGTACAACGGATGGTCTATACATATCTGACTACTTTATTATAAGCAGTCATATATTCATACTATTAATTCCACTGTGATTTCCAGTTTATTAAATGTAATATCAACACTATTTGAAGCTTTATCATGTCGACCAGTGGAGAGTGTAAGGGGAGTGATATGGGCAGGCTATTAGTACTTATATGATTAAAGCCTTAATGTCTTCTATGACTTTATAAATCACTGTAATACACCTTGTTTTATGTGGCTTTAAATATGTTTATAATAATCAATACTTTCAATTGATCTTAAAGAGGAACTAAACTGTATCTGAGCAGCACAAACCAAAACACTATTTAATTCATAGCAAACTCCCAACTCCCCCATCCTCCATCCATGTCGCCATGATTTATTTTGTTGAGAAATCACTTTGAAAAACACCCCTTAGCATTTCTAGCTGTGGCCATCTTGAGTAAGGGCAGATAATTCATGTAGCATTTATTTCCTGGAATCCATCTGCCCTTAACCCAGGCACGCAGACAGGAGGGCGTGCTTAGCTGAGAAAGCCCCTCCTCCAGATGAAAGAAAAAAATGCCCATTCAGCCTCGGTTCACACTGGGACGACTTGTCAGGCGACCTAGGTCGCCTGACAAGTAGCGTCCCGTTCAGTACAATGGAACCGTTCTAATCGGAGCAACGCAAGTCGCTCCGACTTAGAAAAAGGTTCCTGTACGACTTTGGGGGCGACTTGGGGCGACTTGCATAGACTTCTATACAGAAGTCATTTTGCAAGTCGCCCCGGCAGTCGTGTGCAGGTCGCCTCGGTGAGGCGACCTGCAAGTCGTGCCGCCTCTGGTGTGAACCGAGGCTAAGACTCCTGGGATGTATGACTTAATTTTGGCCTTGACCAAAAACAAGGGAGTAACTAAAGAAATGAAGAAAAAAAACAAGTTTAAAATAAGTAAATATAATATGCCCTCCTGTGTATTTACTAATGCTAGGAGCATAAGGAACAACAGTAATTCATGTTGATTGAGAAAGTTAAGTTCCGCTTTAAACAAGTTCTACTTACCTATGGTGACTACATTGACATCCTATATAATGGAACATGGTTCTTGTATTTTTTGTATTCATATTGCTCTTAAAGCAAAGTAGTCAACACTGACCTGAAGGGTTAAAACTAGACATGTGCACTGACGAAAAATTTGTTCGTTTTCGTTTCATTCGTTGTTTTTTCTTTGTTTCGTTTTTGGTGTTGTTTTGATCGAAATTCGTAAATTTGTAAATTTGAAAATTCCAAAATCCAAAAATCTGAAATTCATAAATTTGTAAATTCCAAAATCCAAAAATCCAAAATTCGTAAATTGTAAATTTGGAAATTCGAAAATCCGAAATACGGAAATTCCAATATTTGGAAATTCAAAAATCCGAAATCTGAAAACTCTAATTAATGACTAACTACCTAATAATAACTTAACTATTACTATTAAATTTATAGGTATTGGAATTTCCTTTCAAATTTGGCTGTTTGTGAACGTAACGAATAGGAATTTATACAAAGTTACAAATTATCCGAAATAACGAATGTCGCATCTAAACAAATGGAACGGAACAAATTAATAATAAATAATAATAATAAAACATTTTTATTATTATTGTTATTTATTATTATTAATTTATTACGTTCCATTTGTTTAGCTACAGCATTCGTTATTTCAGAAAATTTGTAACTTTGCATAAATTCACATTCGTTACGTTCACTAACAGCCAAATTTGAAAGGAAATTCCAATACCTATAATTTAATAGTAATAGTTAAGTTGTTATTAGTTATTATTTCAGATTTTCAAATTTTCGTATTTCCGAATTTTCAAACTTTTGGATTTTCGAATGTGCAAATTTTTTAATTTTCCGAATTTTCGGATTTTAGAATTTCCAGGTTTTCGAATTTCAGTCATTCGAAATCCGAAAATTCGGACTTTTCGAATATTCGAATTTACGAATATTCGGAACAATTTGTTAAACGGGTTTTCGTTAATTCAGATATCTCTGAATTTACGAATTTGTCGAATTTGGTTAAGAAACTAATTCGGATCGAAACAAATTGCACATGTCTAGTTAAAACAAAAGATTGGTGGACAGTATGTATCAGGGCTCCAGCAACGAAAAAGGCTAAATAGGGACAAGGCAGGACAGTACTGCAGCACATAGTGGACATGTACCCACGTTTTGTATGCAATGAATTATATTGACCCAGTGATACCACAGTGTTTGACAACATGTCTGGTGAAAACCCGTGAGACATCACTAGCATTGAAAGATCAGTCAGGTTGGATGAAAAATTGAATAAAACCCCTTCCATTGCTCTCATCCGATATAGAAACAGACACAATAGCCTGCATCCTAAATATGAAATGTAGTACCAGTTTTAAAGTACCCCATTCCGAGTTACTTTAATGGCATTTACCTTTACTTACCTTTATCTTCTGCATCTTCAGGTGGAAAGTGGGGATTATGAACGACCCTTTCAGGCCACAGCAGGTCAAGTAAAATCAAGCCAAGCAGTAAAACAAGCACTGGAGAAGTTTTATCCCAAGCGGTATAGAGAGGACTGCACGGAAGAGCAGTTAAGGTGGGTGTGACTGCACTTGTAAGCATGGGTCTCCATTATTAAAGGGGTCACAACAGACTGAAAGAAGTATAATTAGCATTTTCTGCATTGGACAGCAATTGTCGGTAGGATGTCAGAATAGGCACCATATAGAAGCTCTAGCACAGTGATGGCAAACGTTTTTGAGCCCGAGTGCCCAAACTGCAACAGGTGTACAGAGCAGGAAGGGACGTCAGAACTCCACTCACCCCACCATATGTCCTATTTCCCGGGAGGAGATCACACATGGTACGCTACAGTAATGGCTCCTCTAGGTTCCCCCCCCCCCCGGATGGTGCAGCCCCCCTTGCTCTGAGCCCCCAGTAATCCCCATCCTCCAGGGGCAGCAGTGACACCCATCACTGCATAAGCCTCGTAAACATGATCGGATTTTCCGCAGACAAAACCTCTGACTTTTTTGTCCGAAAGGGCGTTGGCCCCAAACTTGTCTTGCATACAAAAGGCACACAATTGGCCAACAAACATGAACGTACTGACGTACTACGTGGTTTTTCAGCTCTTTAGCACCACCCTTTGGGCTCCTTCTGCTAATTTCATGTTAGTAGAAGTATGGTCAGAGTTGATTTGCACTTTTCATTCTGTGCTTTTCATTTTGCGCTTTTCATTTCCCACTTTTCAGTTTGTTTCTGAACAGCCGTTCGTCAACCAGACATGTTGCGGAATCGGAGGAGATAACGTGTTATTTATTATTGGCCTTGGAGTTATTGCTTTGACCCAAGTCCAGTCCAGGAACAGGAGGAGGAGGATTTCTTGGACCAAAAACTGGTTGCTTTATTAATCGTGACCAATTATGTCATATGCTTTTGCTGCGGGAGCTCCAGGAGAATAATCCGGATGATTTTCGGAATTATCTCCGGATGATGGACCCCTGCTTTCACCAAATCTTGGCATTGTTGACCCCCTATATTAAGAAGCAGGACACATGCATGAGGCTTTTATTTTATTTTTTGGTTGAATAAAGATTTTATTTGTTATATTTTCTATATTTTTGGATGCATAGAATGCACTTTTTGGTTAAGTTCTATTGGCAGATAGCATGTCTAATTTTATTTGTTTTCTTTTTTTAATGCACAAAATCACAAAAAATTGTGTAGAAATGACAGTTTGGGAGTAGGCAGTTACATTTTAAAATATACAATGTAAAATTGACAAGGGACACCAACATAGTTGTAGCTTTGATCTTAAAAACTACGGGATAATGGTGTTGTGGTAACTTGCCCAAAAAAAAAATAATAACAAGCATAATAATATTATTCTTAATATCACTAGAAAAAAAAAGCCTTTAAAAATTTGTTTGCAATAACTCCATCAGTATCACCAGCAAAGCAGCTTCATTATTATCCCATTAAAGAAGAAGAGAATTGTGCGCTGCATTTCGAGATTTCCGAATTTGCCGCGTCATGCGTGTTTGTACTTTGGACTTTTGTCCGACGGACTTGTGTACACACGCTCGCAAAATCCAACAACAGACATTTGTCCGCAGAAAATTTTAAAGCCTGCCATCCAACATTTGTCCGCGGAAAATCCGACAACAATTGTCCGATGGAGCGTACAAACGATCGGATTTTCCGCCAACAGCCTGTCATCAAACATTTCCCGTCGGAAAATCCGATCGCGTGTACGTGGCTTTAGACTACACCGACCCGTCCAGCACCAGATTATAGAACCAAAGTCCCTTACATGGTAAATCTCCGTACACCACAGCGCACACTCTCCACTGGGCACAGCCCTACACCTTCCTCCCTGCCCGCCTCTTATATAGAGCTGGGGATAGCTGAGGGCAGGATCAGCTGTAGTGAAGCTCCCGGCCGGAGGACAAGGGCGGAGGATCTCCCTCTACCTGCGATCACCAGACTGCACACTCCGGGGTTTTCAATCCACCCACGTCTGTCTCAGCGCACCAATCACAGGCGGCCCGGTTAGAGGTCATGTGACCTGGGTAGCGATCCAGCGACTTAGCTCACGTGCCCACAAAGAGGGCTCTGCGTACCATCTGTGCCACACATTCCGTAGGTTTGCCTTCACTGCCCTAGCATACACCATCAATTTCTATCTGGAATGTTTTTACACAGTGTATTCTATTTTATATTGTAGTGTTCTTAATGCACCTGTATATGAGGATGAACATATTTTGCAGAGCAATCACTTTAAAGAAGTGTCTACTCACATAATTGGTAATAAAAACATCTTTGCCATTCTGAAGCTTCCCTCCAATCACTTTGCATATTATTTTATATATACTGTGATTCTGTACTTGCCAGATATGCTGCAGAAATCTCCCTCCACTGAGTCTGGCTGCAGCCATTTTAACTGTGGGCAGCTGAAGCTGCTGCCTGTTCACTTCCTGAATTTACACAGACACACAAAGGCTCTGCAGCTCTCATTGGCCCTCTTATGACTCACCCCCCCTCCCTTTCTGGCAAACTCTCACTAGAGTGAGAGTTGTACATGATGTCATAAGGCTAGGCTAATGACCAGACAAGAAACAGGAAGTGGGCTGTATAAGGTATTTACTGGCAGAAAGAAAATGTTTTACTATCCAAAGTTAAAACAACAAGGGCAGAAGATTTAATAGATGGAAAGTTGAAAAAAATGACTGAAGGTCCGCTTTAAGAAACATCCCTAGCGTTTCTAGCTGTGGCCATCTTGAGTAAGGGCAGACGATTCATGTAGCATTTTCTTTGTGAAATCCATCTGCCCTTAGCTCAGACATGTAGGCAGGAGGGTGTACCAAAAAAAAACCCCTCCTCCCCTTCTCCAGATGAAAGAAAAAGAATGGCCATTAAGACTCCTGGGATGTATGACATCATTTTGGCCTTGACCAGAAACTGGGAGGCAACTGAAAAATTTTAAAAAGAAGTTTAAAACAACAAAATATAATCTAGCTCCTATCTATTTACTAATGCTGGGAGCATAAGGATTAAAACTAGTTCATGTTGATTGAGAGAGTCTAGTTTTGCTTTAATTATGTTAATTGCTGTTGTGAAGGAAAAGCAGACCTGAGCCCAGAGATTGACAGATGCTAGAGAAATACAAGTACCGACCATTAACAAGGCCCAGAATTTATCTAAGAGCTGATTCTTTCAAAAGTTCAGAATCCAGGTGTCAATGTCTACCCTTGTCGGTCTGTTTTAGCTAATGAGTCCTTTGCTTGCTTTTCCTCATTACATTAACACACATTGGATCATTGCTCTGATATTGTTCCTTTCAGACAACTTCAGCAGAGACTGGGGTCAAGGTGGATGGCACTTCGCAGCCACAGTGCTTCAGACTGCGTGCGAATTTACCTTACAGTCTCCAGAAAGTGGGCTTTCTTTGGTGCTACCCTTTTCCCAGCAAAGGTAAGAAATGCGCTCTGTTGTAACGTAAGTGCATTATATCCGGGGTCTCCAAACTTTTCAATAGGAGGGCCACAATTTTACACATATTCAGGGACCAAAATAATCAATTATTTATAAATGAATATGCTTCCCCACACATCTGTGTCCCCATCAGAGTCTCCCCACATCTGTGTCCCCATCAGAGTCTCCCCACATCTGTGTCCCCATCAGAGTCTCCCCACATCTGTGTCCCCATCAGAGTCTCCCCACATCTATGTCCCAATCAGAGCCTCCCCCACATCTGTGTCCCCATCAGAGTCTCCCCCACATCTGTGTCCCCATCAGAGACTTCCCTCACATCTGTGCCCTCATCAGAGTCTCCCCCACATCCATCCCCCCATCCGAGCCTCCCCCACATCTGTGCCCCCATCCGAGCCTCCCCCACATCTGTGTCCCCATCAGAGCCTTCCCTCACATCTGTGTCCCCATCAGAGTCCCCCCCACATCTGTGCCCCCATCAGAGCCTCCCCCACATCGGTGCCCCCATCAGAGCCTCCCCCCACATCTGTGTCCCCATCAGGGCCTTCCCTCACATCTGTGTCCCCATCAGAGTCTCCCCCACATCTGTGTCCCCATCAGAGTCTCCCCCACATCTGTGCCCCCATCAGAGTCTCCCCCACATCTGTGTCCCCATCAGAGTCTCCCCCACATCTGTGCCCCCATCAGAGTCTCCCCCGCACCTGTACCCCCATCAGTGCCTTCCCTCACATCTGCGTCCCCATCAGAGCCTTCCCTCACATCTGTGTCCCCATCAGAGCCTTCCCTCACATCTGTATCCCTATCAGCGTCTCCCCCACATCTGTGCCCCTATCAGAGTCTCCCCCGCACCTGTACCCCCATCAGGGCCTTCCCTCACATCTGCGTCCCCATCAGAGCCTTCCCTCACATCTGTGTCCCCATCAGAGCCTTCCCTCACATCTGTATCCCTATCAGAGTCTCCACCAAATCTGTGTCCCCATCAGAGCCTCCCCCACATCTGTGTCCCCATCAGAGTCTCCCCCACATCTGTGTCCCCATCAGAGTCTCCCCCACATCTGTGCCCCCATCAAAGTCTCCCCCACATCTGTGTCCCCATCAGAGTCTCCCCCACATCTGTGCCCCTATCAGAGTCTCCCCCACATCTGTGTCCCCATCAGAGTCTCCCCCACATCTGTGCCCCCATCAGAGTCTCCCCCGCACCTGTACCCCCATCAGGGCCTTCCCTCACATCTGCGTCCCCATCAGAGCCTTCCCTCACATCTGTGTCCCCATTAGAGCCTTCCCTCACATCTGTATCCCTATCAGAGTCTCCACCAAATCTGTGCCCCCATCAGAGCCTCCCCCACACCTGTGCCCCCATGAGAGCCTTCTCTCACATCTGTGTCCCCATCAGAGCCTCCCTCACATCTGTGTCCCCATCAGAGCCTTCCCTCACATCTGTGCCCTCATCAGAGTCTCCCCCACATCTGTGCCCCATCAGAGTCTCCCCCACATCCACCCCCCCATCAGAGCCTCCCCCACATCTGTGTCCCCATCAGAGCCTTCCCTCACATCTGTATCCCTATCAGAGTCTCCCCCACATCTGTGCCCCCATCAGAGTCTCCCCAACACCTGTGCCCCCATGAGAGCCTTCTCTCACATCTGTGTCCCCATCAGAGCCTTCCCTCACATCTGTGTCCCCATCAGAGCCTTCTCTCACATCTGTGTCCCCATCAGAGCCTTCCCTCACATCTGTGTCCCCATCAGAGCCTTCCCTCACATCTGTGTCCCCATCAGAGCCTTCCCTCACATCTGTGTCCCCATCAGAGCCTTCCCCCACATCTGTGTCCCCATCAGAGTCTCCCCTCACATCTGTGTCCCCATCAGAGCCTTCCCTCACATCTGTGTCCCCATCAGAGCCCCCCCCCACATCTGTGTCCCCATCAGAGTCTCCCCTCACATCTGTGTCCCCATCAGAGCCTTCCCTCACATCTGTGTCCCCATCAGAGCCCCCCCCCCACATCTGTGTCCCCATCAGAGTCTCCCCTCACATCTGTGTCCCCATCAGAGCCTTCCCTCACATCTGTGTCCCCATCAGAGTCTCCCCTCACATCTGTGTCCCCATCAGAGTCTTCCATCACATCTGTGTCCCCATCAGCTGACTGGTGAGGAATGTGAAGTGGGAGGGTCTGGAGGAGACCCTATCTCCTGATTTCGGCATAGGTGTCACTGCTACGAGACACCACAAAGTCAGAGACATAGTGAAGCCGGAGACACAGTGAGTTACACTGCCTGTGATTATAGTTCCCATTAAAAGTCCCCACTACAGTTCTCAGATCAGCAGATGACCATGATCAAGAGCACCTAAGTTGGCTGATCAGAACTTCCCCCAGCACTGCCACTATTCTCATTCCCCCCCCCCCACCAAGGAGTAAGAGAAGGAATAAAAATTAAGAATACATGGAAGGGAGAGGAAAAGAGGGGGAGGAACCAAGAAAAAGGGAGAGAAAGAATAAGAGAAAGAACAAGAAAGATGGCTAGAGAGAGGGATGGGGAAAAAAAAAGAAATTAGGATAGAGAGAGATAAAAGGGAAAGAAAGGAGAACAAAGAAAGAGTGGTCTATCCTAAAATGTACCATAAGGGGTTTTAATGCTGTACAAGTGGAAGGGACTCGGGGAGTGCTATATGTCCATGGGTTAGGGGGGCAAATTACTTGTCTTGCCTTGGGTGCTGACAACCCACGCTACAAAAATAATTTTACTGTTAGGGGTCCCCACAACTCGGGAAATTTTATCAAGGGGTCACGGCACTAGAGGGGTTAAGAACCACTGGTCTACAAACTATGGGATAGATTTATGGAATATTTTTATTTTTTAATTTTTTTTACTAGTAATGGCGGTAGACTGCGATAGTAGGGTGGTAAATCTGACACTAACTGATGCTGGGGGGAAATTACTAATTGCCACTGACATCAGTAGTGATAGAAAAATGCACTGTCACTGTACTAATGACACTGGCAGGGAAGGGGTTAACATTAGGGGTGATCAAAGGGTTAAATGTGTTCCCTGGGAGTGCTTTCTAACTGTGTGGGGGATGCTCTGACTGGGTGAAGACAGAGATCTGTGGTCCTGCTTAGCAGAAAAACAAGATCTTCATCTTCTCTCCTGTCAGAGCGACGATCTGCCTTGTTTACATAGGCAGACCGCAGTTTTGCCTCGCTGTGGAACGATCACGGGTGTCCGGTGGCCATCGAGTCCGCCGGACCCACTGATTGGCTTCCCCTCTGTCCAATCAGTGCTCGATCAGGTCTCCGGCGACGCACGTTTGCACCCTAGAGGTTATTGCATGAAATGACGTACAGACGTGTTTTCACGCAATAGAGCCACTTTGCCGCAGTACAAGTACGTTTCTGGTGCTAGCCATTTAAGGTGGTTCCTGGTGAACCAAACAAAATCTGAGCAGTGAGTGACCTTTCTGGCCCCTTTCGCCCAACACCCTTCAATCTGAAAATCTTACAGTTGGAAAATTGGAAAATTTGGAAAATTGTCAGCTGAACAGTGGCTGCATCCAATCAGATGCAGCTAATATTGTAGTCTGACAGTCGCAGGTGCCAACTGTAAGAATACAACATTGGTCGGGAAATTCCTGCATCCAAGCTGTTTAGCTTGGAAGAAGGAACTGGTAGATTTCTCTAGTTCACACTACAGGGCTGAACAAGAGAAATCTTACAACGTATGGCCAACTTTAGTGTAGTTTGGACCCTGTAGTGACAAGAATAAATATTTTAGAATAAGAATAAGATCTCGCCACGATTCCTTGGAATACTCTCTGCACCTTTTTATTAAATAAACCCAATGGTGCTCTGTAGTGCTGCAAAACAGTATTGTGTCCAGTAAACTGGAACCTTAAAGTATAACTAAGACAAAACTTTTTTTTTTTTAGTTTTTGATAGCGTGAAAAAGAAAATCCCAAATTTTGGGTTGTCTTTAGAACAGTAATAGAGGGGATATCTTCCAATAAGACACTGGTTCTGGTGACTCTGGGATTCCCTCACTTGGAGGGGTTTCCTCTCACTTCCTGTCTTGACTATGGGACAGTGAAGCGAAATCTCCCCAATGGAACACAGGTGGCAAAAAGCCCTGACTGTGGTGATAAACTAGGGATGTACCGATACCATTTTTTTTAATACGAGTACAGATACTTTTTTTTTTAGTATTCACTGATTCCAATTACCATTACCTACCACAACTGTTTTGGTTATACTTCAGCTGTCAGCAATGGTGCAAAACATTGAAAAGTTTACAAACTAAATCATTTTTTTAATTTTTTTTACTTTGCACTTTTTTCAATGTGAAATGTATATATATATATATATATATATATATATATATATATATATATATATATATATATATGTAGAAAATATTAACAAACAAAGCAAACAAACAAACAAAAAAAGTTTTAATTATTAATCGTTTATAAAATAGAAGTGAGCAAAATATATTAGCAGGAAAATAATAATTAAATGGAGGGGAATAAAGAGTTAATTAAGTCGGATTGGAGTAAATTAAGGATTAATAAGGGTTTAAAACAGAGAAATTAAAAAAATAAATAAAAAACTTTTTTTAATTTTTTTTTTTATTGACAGGATGCTTTAAACTGACTTCATCTGCAGATTGAAGTTCATCCCTTTGATCTTTAGATGAACAAAAACAGAAAGATACAAAAAGAAATTATTATTTTTATCCTTTGGCTGAGCGGGTGAGCAATGTTGTTGATAGACATTACCCAGCTGCTTTTTTTTCTTTTTGTCAGCTCCAATTGCTGGGACTTCAGTTTACACTTCAGCTGTCAACAGGGGAACCCCACTGACAGCTGAACCCCACTGACAGCTGAATGAGTCATCGGTTGTTAAGGACGCTGCTGCACCGCTCCTTAACAATAGATAATTGCAGGCTTTTTTTTTTTGTCTTCATTTCAGCTGTCAGTGGGGGAATCCTGCTGTCAGCGGAAAGAAAAGAGCCTGAAAGTATTGGTTTCAGGTATCAGAGTAATGATACTCTTGCAAATGCTTAATATCGGCACCGATACCGGTACAGTATTGGTATCAGTGGTGGCCCGAGCACTGTGGGCACACGGGCGCCGCTCCCCCATCCATGCGCCTAGCCCCTTTCAGGACACCAGACGCATGGATTCCTATGGCAGGGGCGGGAGGGGGTGGTACTTTTTGAAGCACCTGATTAGAGCCAGAGGTTCTTATAGGCTTCAAAATAGGGTGGGCTTGGGGCGCAGAGAGTGCGCCCTGATCCCACCCAGTTGTGTGACGATAGCCAATTAATTTTCGCTATTTTCACACTAACCTTCCTCCCCGCCAATCAGGAGGCAGGGCGTCAGACCTGTTTCCTGATAGGCCAAAGCGCCATTTGATGGGCACAGTGAGGATGCAATTGATAGGGGGGGGGTCAGTATTTTTCAGTTTGTTTGCACCCCCCCAAATATTTTGAGCACCAGCCGCCACTGATTGGTACAGGAGGTCCCCGCGTTACGAACCTCCGACTTGCGAGCGACTCGGCGTCAGCGGGCACATCGGAAAACATCGGAGAACGACGTCGAAAACATCGACATTGGAAAACATCGGAAAACGACGTCTCTGCCGTTCTGCGCATGCCCTTCCGACTTACGAACAAATCCGACTTAAGAACAAACAGGCAGTCCCTAACCCATTCGTAACTCGGGGACTGCCTGTATCGGTGTAACCCGAAATTATAACCCTCCCTTGCTCTATCAAAGGTTTTAAAAAGTTTTGCTTTTAGTTCTACTTTTAATTTCTGCATAACTCAGGATTATGCAATGCAGGGAATAGACACATATCCCTCTGTTCTGCAATATATGGCTAACAATATTTTCCTGTTGCTAAGAAATAAATGAAAAATTATATATATAGATATATATCTATATATAGATAGATATATATCTACATATATCTATCTATATATAGATATATATCTATATATAGATAGATCTATCTATATATAGATATATATCTATATATACATTTTCATTTATTTATTTAATTTTTTTATTTTTTTTTTACATTGCAGCCTATAGCTCCAAACCCTTTCGAGGGTCCTTTAGTCTGGCTGGCAGTACATGAAGATGGAATAAGCGTGCTGGAATATAACACTATGGTACGTCTGACTAATATTATCACTACTATTATTATAATTAATATTATTATTATTCAGCCCCCTTTCTAGTTAAAAAGAAAAAGAATCCTGATTTCCCCATCTCTAGGTGTATTACTTAAAAGCAAATTGAATATTACAGATTAATATAGATTGATTACAAGCTAGTTAGACTTTATTTAACCAAATGTACTCTAGACGTGTCGCTTATATGTCCCTCCTATATAAGTACATAATGGCTGCCCGATAGTCGCTTATTAAGTAAATGCTTTGCTTTTGTTTGAGACTTTTAGTGCAATCGTTTGTTTGAATTAGAACGAAAAATAATGTTTAGCCCTTTGTTTTTTTTGTTTTTTTTTTTCTTTCCTTCCACCCACTCTTCTCTTTCTTAAGAGGTTGCTGTTGACATACACACACAGGAGTCTAATGACCTTCGGAGGTTATCGTGATGACTTTATGCTGGTGGTTAACACGCAGACAAAGGACAAGCCAACTGAAAAACTTCTGTTTGCTATGGCGAAAGTGAAGGTAGGTACATTAGCTGAAATACACGCTAGCAGCAGCACGGAGGTAGGCTTTTAGGAGTAAAGTACTCTTCTACGATCGGATATTAAAAGCATGAATTAAGCACCTGCGGCTTAAACAAAGGCATGTTTATTTTCTGTGCTGGAGGTTAGGAGAGGGAGAAAAAGCTATTATAAACTGTAAGACCAGGCGATGTAATTACAAAATGCTTGCTCTTTTGTTCGTTTAGTGGCCTCCCCGGGTTCTGGATTTCGCTGGAACAAATAAAATGTTGCAGCCAAAACGAGAGAAGCTTATTTTTTTCTACTGAGCAGCCCAGATTACTACTATTAAAAATAACAGGGGGACAAGCACCAGAACAGCATTTTCTGTTTCCAGTAGAAATATGGTGGGCCAATAAATGTGGGGTGAGGAAAGGAACTTATTTTTTTTAAGCAGAGGCTGTTTCTTTTTTTTTTTTTTTTAAGTGGACCTTTGCTGAAATGTTAACATAAATCTATGTAGCGCTCTTGCTGGGATAAATAAATGAAAAAATATTAGAAGGTTTGAAAAAGATACTATTTTTGGAGAAAATGCTATAGTGCTGCCCACCTAATCAATCCTACCACTAGCAGAGATTATATGACCACATGGTCACAGATATCTAGGCTTTTGTTCGTTGGACCAGCACTTTTAGGAGAATTTTAAAGCCCAACTTCAGGATTATTTTATATATAAAAAAAAAAAAACAGCCCCCCCCCAGCCTGTGCAAAACATAAAAGGAAGCTCAGGTTGCAAAACTAAGCATTAATCTGAAGCTGTCCTATGCAGTACCTCTTCTCTGCCACAAGATGTCCTCCGTCTTTTGAGTGGAATGATGCTCAGCATGACCAACTCCCAAATACTGTGAATACAGGGCTTGGTGGCCCTGCCCCCTGAGGAAGAATCACCACAATGCCCTATATTGCAGTGCCTCTTCTTTGCCACAAGATGTCCTCAGTCTTTTGGGTGGAATGATGCTAAGCATGACCGACTCCAAAATACTGTGAATGCAGGGCGTGATGGCCCTGCTCCCCTGAGGAAGAATCACCACAGTGCCCTGCATTGCAGTGCCTCTTCTCTGCCACAAGATATCCTCGGTCTTTTGCATGGAATGATGCTGAGCGTGACCCAACTCCCAAATACTGTGAATACAGGGCATCATGGCCCTGCCCCCTGAGGGAGAATCACCATAACGCCCTACATTGCAGTATCTCATCTTTGCCTCAAGATGTCCTCAGTCTTTTTGGTAAAATGATGCTCAGCATGATCAACTCCCAAATACTGTGAATACAGGGCATCATGGCCCCGCCCCCTGAGGGAGCATCACCACAGTGCCCTATATTGCAGTGCCTCTTCTTTGCCACAAGATGTCCTCAGTCTTTTGGGTGGAATGATGCTTAGCATGACTGACTCCCAAATACTGTGAATGCAGGACATGATGGCCCTGCTCCCTGAGGAAGAATCACCACAGTGCCCTGCATTGCAATGCCTCTTCTCTGCCACAAGATATCCTCGGTCTTTTGCATTGAATGATGCTGAGCGTGACCCAACTCCCAAATACTGTGAATACAGGGCGTCATGGCCCTGCACCCTGAGGGAGCATCACCACAATGCCCTACATTGCAGTATCTCTTCTTTGCCACAAGATGTCCTCAGTCTTTTGGATAAAATGATGCTCAGCATGATCAACTCCCAAATATTGTGAATACAGGGCGACATGGGCCCGCCCCCTGAGGGAGCATCACCACAGTGCCCTGCATTCACTGTGTAATGGTGCACACCATGGGGTTGATTTACTAAAACTAGTGCAAAATCTGGTGCAGCAGTGCCTGGTAGCCAATCAGCTTCAAACTTCATCTTGTTCAATCAAGCTTTGACAAAAAGAAACCTGGAAGCTGATTGGTTTCTATGCAGAGCTGCACCAGATTTTGCACTCTCCAGTTTTAGTAACTCTATCCCCATGAGTCTTCTAAAGACAGAGCACAGCACAAGCTGCTTACTTTCTATCTCTTTCTCTTTAACCACATCCCACCCGGCCAATAGCAAAATGAGGGCTGGGTGGTGGCTCTCCCATTCTGACTGGACGTCATATGACATTCAGTCAGAAGATGTGCCTCTTTTAACCACTTCAGCCCCGGAAGGATTTGCCCCCTTCCTGACCAGGCCATTTTTTGCGATATGGCACTGCGTCGCTTTAACTGACAATTGCGCAGTCCTGCGACGCTCTACCCACTTATAATTGATGTGCTTTTTTCCCCACAAATAGAGCTTTCTTTTGGTGGTATTTGATCACCTCTGCGGTTTTTATTTTTTGCGCTATAAACAAAAAAAGAGTGACAATTTTGAAAAAACACAATATTTTGTACTTTTTGCTATAATAAATAGCCCCAAATTAAAAAAATATATATTTTTTTTTCCTCAGTTTAGGCTGATATGTATTCTTCTACATATTTTTGGGAAAAAAAATCACAATAAGCGTGTATTGATTGGTTTGCGCAAAAGTTATAGCGTCTACAAAATAGATAGGTGGATAGATAGATAGATAGATAGATAGATAGATAGATAGATAGATAGATAGATAGATAGATAGATAGATAGATAGATAGATAGATTGATTGATTTATGGCATTTTTATTATTATTTTATTTTTTATATTAGTAATGGCGGCGATCTGTGATTTTTATCGGGACTGCGACTTTGCGGCGGACAGATCGGACACTTTTGACACTTTTATGGGACCATTGACATTTATACAGTGATCAGAGCTAAAAATAGCCACTGATTACTGTATAAATGTCACTGGCAGGGAAGAGGTTAACTCTAGGGAGCGATCAAAGGGTTAACTGTGTTCCCTCAGCGTGTTCTAACTGTGGGGGGGATGGGACTGCCTGGGGGAGGAGACCGGTCGTTATATACTAGCAATGCACGATCTGTCTCTCCTCCCCTGCCAGAACGTGGATTTGTGTGTTTACACACACAGATCCTCATTCTGGCTCTGCCACGAGCGATCGCGGGTGCCTGGCGAAGATGGCGAACCGCCGGACACGTGCTTCAGGCTCCTCAGTACCCTTAAAGCGGCCGCTGTACAGCTACGGCGATTCGCGCAGGGGAGCCATTATGACGGGGTGCGGTCGGCAATCGGTTAATCATCAACCATGTGAGTTGCTAAATGTTGTACCTTCATTAAATGTAACCATATTGCTACACTTAGAGGCGCCTCTCTTCTCTTTTATACTCTGTAGCTCCTGCTGGATTTTGCTTCTAATCCCCTTGTGGAGGCTTCCATTTGTGGATGGACATTTTATGGTTACACACACAATCAGATTGCTATAATCTTTTTATATGGACTATAAACTGAAGGACTTATGAATAAATGGTTGTGGAACGAATCATCTGAGTTTCCATTATTCCTTATGGAGAAATTCACTTTGATATACAAGTGCTTTGGATTGCAAGCATTTTTCCGGAATGAATTATGCTCGCAATCCAAGGTTTTACTGCGTATACCAAACCATTATAGGTTCTCTTTAGAGTCATTGCATATGTCCTGGATTATGTCTTAATCATCTGAAGTTTAATCCTTGCTATTCTTTCAGATTTTGGAGATAACTCTGCTGATTGTCGGCTACATCAACACGATTCAACAGCAGAAGATGGCCACTCACCACATGTCTGCCCCTGCCCTTCTCTCTGCCCAAGCCGAAGAGCCGAAGACCAAACAACTGGAAAGCCACACACTCTTGGCAAACAGCAGACCGACTAAAGGCCCCACTTTGCTATAGCAATCACTTGTCAGTATATGCACTGATTAATATCTGACATTCCTCAATGGACAACAAAGCAAGCTGGATGAATGAACGTCTTCCTACAGTTTTTATATAAATTAGGTTTCAGGTGACATTTTAAGGCACTTTTATGTTCTTGAACTCTTTTGGAATTATCAATCTTTTGTCAACTAGAGAGTGGCCCAATTAGGAGCTAGTGACAGTTGATGGAAGGTCACATGACTCATTCCATTCCTTTTTTCTACATCCTCCAACTGCCGCTTATTGCACCTAGATATCAGAAGACTGCAGTCTGATTATTAGTAGGGATTGTTATAGTTTTTCAAACACATCTAAAATATGTAGAATATTTATGTGTACAGTGGAACCTTGGTTAACGAGCGTTTTGGAAGACGAGCAACTTTTTTTTTTAATTCTGACTCGGTTTGCGAGTGTTGTCTTGCAAAATGAGCAGAATTCAAGCTAATGGGGTGTGCAGTACCGCATTTGGCCAGAGGTGCGGGGGCGCTGGTGAAACTCGGAACGGTTCTGAGATGTTCGGAGAAACTCAAAAACACTTGGAAATACTCCATTCCTGAGTGTTTCAGAGCCTTTCTGAGGTTTTCTGAGTACAGCTGAGCTGTTTCCGTGGCTCACCAGCGCCCCCCCCCCCCCCCCCCCCCAGATCTGGCCACATGCAGTATTGCATGCAATAGAAGTCAATGCAGAACAAATTATCTCCATTTTCATTGACTTCTATGGGGAAACTCGCTTTGATATGCGAGTGCTTTGGATTACATGCATTCTCCTGGATCGGATTATGCTCGTAATCCAACGTTCCACTGTACAAACAAAAATCCCTGTTAAAGTGGTTGTAAACCTCAGACATGAAAAAAAAACAAAGCATATCCCTCTATAGTGTGTACTTTGCTCAATCCAGAGCACTAAGGGGTTGATTTACTAGTAAATAGACTGTGCACTTTGCAAAGTGAAGTTGCACTCTGCAAGTGCAGTTGCTCCAGAGCTTAGTAAATGAGGTAAAGCTTCACTTTGCAAAGAATACCCAATCACATGCAAGGAAACTAAAAAATGAAAATAAAATGTTTGCTTGCACATGATTGGATGATGGAAGTCAACAGAGCTCTCCCTCATTTACTAAGCTCTGGAGCAAAGCTCACAGTCTATTTGCCTTTAGTAAATCAATCCCTAATGCCGCGTACACACGATTGGAAATGCCACCAGCAAAACTCCAATGAGAGATTTTTGTCTGAAAATGCGACCATGTGTATGCTCCACTGGTCTTTTGCTGGCGGAATTCCAGCCAGCAAAAGATTGGGAGCATGTTCTCTATTTTTCGGTCGGAAAAGTTCCTACCCGAAAATGCGTTTGTCTGTATGCAATTCTGACGCGCAAAAAATCACGCATGCTCGGAAACAATTTGACGCATGCTCGGAAGCATTGAACTTAATTTTCTCGGCTCGTCAGAGTGTTGTACATCACCTCGTTCTTCAAAGTCGAAAGTTCAGAGAACTTTTGTGTGCCTGTGTGTATGCAAGCCAAGCTTGAGCGGAATTCCATCGGAAAAACCATCCAAGTTTTTTCTGACGGAAATTCCGAACGTGTGTACGCGGCATTAGTGTATTTTCTGCTGCTTCCTTCCTCTGCTATTTGCATGAATCACTTCTGACAAGTGTTCCTGACCCTAAGAGAAAAAAAAGGTGACAAGGGAGGGAGCTCCAGGACACAGCCTGTGGTTGACAGCCTAAGCTCTGTTATTGTGTGCTGTGTGAAGTGTCCCTTCCCTCCAGTCAGCTCTCAGAGCTCTCCTCACTAAGCTCGGCGGAGTGTAACTTCAGCTCCCCTCCCCTTGTTTTCTGAAAGCTCAGAAAAGATTTATAAATTCTGAACTTTGAACAGATGTAGAGAAGAGATGACGGCAGATAGACAGATACAACCTATGTAGGAGGATTTGTTTCATCTCTGTGTATTAGGCCTGTGTTTCTCAACTCCAGTCCTCAAGGTGCCCCAACAGGTCATGTTTTCAGGCTTTCCATTATTTTTCACAGCTGATTTGATCAGTTTCACTGCCTTAGTAACGACCACAGCCGTTTCATCCGACGGAAATCCTGAAGACATGACCTGTTGGGGCGCCTTGAGGACTGGAGTTGGGAAACACTGTATTAGGCCAGTCACTTCATTAGGTATATGTGAGGGTTTACAACCAATTTAAAGAGACACCGGGGTTGATCTACTAAAAGGTAATAGACTGTGTACTTTGCAAGTGCATTTGCACTCATTTTCCCCAGAGCTTAGTAAATGCGGTGAAGCTCTGCTGCCTTTCATCATCTAATCATCTGCAAGCAAAAATGCAGGTTTTTTTTTTTTTAATTATTCTTGCACCAGATTCGTTATTCTTCACAAAGTAGAGTTTCACCGCATTCACTTAGCTTTGGGGGAAAATGGGTGCAACTGCACTTGCAAAGTGCACAGTCCATTTACCTTTAGTAAATCAACTCCGTTGCTGCCTTTGTCCATGCAGCGTGAAACTCCCCAACCCCCTCACACTCCCTGCCCAGCCTTTGCTCTATGATACTGTGAGGTCTGTTTTACAGTGAGCACAAAGACCAAGTAGAAAAGTGAGAAAAATCTGAAGTTCAAGGTTGGGGGTAATAAAACTGGTGTTATACATGTCCTGATAAATGGGGTGAAGCCATCAGAACGGACAGTGCGGGGATCTCACCCTTTGATAAATAAGTACGCCCCATAGTTTCAGGTTTGATCTTTCAGGTCATCAACTGTGTAGTATAAGAAAGAAGATTTGAAACTTCTATCAGGTTTTTATTACTGTCTGTGTCCCCATTGAAAGGAATTTCCTCCCACTTCCTGTCCTGGGTGGCACCAGTCTTTGGACCAGGAAGTGAAAGGATGCAGACAGCAATGCAACCTGTCAGTGGCTCCAACCTCTCCTCACTCCTCACTAGGGTTGCCACCTTTTCTTCAAGTCAAACCCGAACACTTCTGCATTTTTTCTTTATAGTATAAACTATACATATATTTTGCTATTAAATAACATTTCTAATCATATAAAGTTAATAACAAGAGTCCCCCTTTACATCTGGATCCACAGAGTTCCCTTTTTACATCTGAACTTGCAGTGTTCTCTTTCACTGTAAGAGGGAACTCTGCAGACTCTGATGTAAGGGAGAACTCTGGGGCCGCTAACATAAGGGATGCTCTGGGAACCCTGATTTAAGGGGGGACACTGAGAACTCTGGTGTACGGAGAGGACTCTGATATAAGGGGGAACACTGTGGCCTCTGGTGTAAAGGGGAACTCTGATGTAAGGGGTGCTCTGAGAACCCTGATTCTCACTCACTCAGAGGCAGGAGAGAGAAGGGGGGAGACTTCAGTCACAGACAGGGATGGATGGTGAGCTCACTCACCCCTTGGCAGTCAGCACCTCTCATCCAGATGTAGCTGAGGCTGCTGAACTTCAATCCCCGGCGCTATGCCTCAGAAAAAGAAAGTTGGGGCTGGAAATTTGGAGTGTGGGCAGATACAGAGGGGTAGGGGTGGGGGGAAGAGGTGCAGATTGAGCCCTCTCTCCTCTCCCGTCTGTTGGGGGGGCGGGGATTGTTAGTGCTGGCTTTAGGCGCTGTGAAAGAGTAACAGACACTCTCAGCTTAGACAACTGCAGCCAGCAACCCTACTGGGAAGCCATAGTCCCATCTAAATAATGCGTCCGGGTTACAGGCAGTCTGAAACCCGGACACATGATTCCAAACCCGAACTGTCCGGGTGAATCCTGGACAGGTGGCAACCCTACTCCTCACCCATACTTAATTGCTGCCTTTGGCCCCCGTTTGGGATATTCCCATCACTTCTAGTCCAAAGTGACATCAATAGCAGAGAAACAAGAATGGAGCTGCTCAACTTAAACGTGTTTAATTGAATTAGAAATTGAAAGAATTGGCAAATGAGTGGGAGAGATTTACTAAAACTGGAGCACTCAGAATCTGGTACAGCTGTGCATGGTAGCCAATCAGCTTCTAACTTCAGCTGGTTCAATTAGCCCACGTTCACATCGGGCTGTTTTGTCAAATCGCCACATATTGCCGGCAACGGCACCGTCCGATGCGAAGTCGACTTTGCGGATTCACAAAAGTAGTTTCTGCACTACTTTTGGCAACTTCGGGGTGCGATTTCAATAGACATCTGTGCAGCAACCCGCTCAGATGTCTCTGAAATCGCTCCTGAAGTTGGACTAAAATGCAGGTTTGAAATCGTGCAAGCTTAAAGTGTTACTAAACCCAGTAATATGAAAATAGTTCGTCGCCCCCCCCCCCCCCCCCTACAGTGCCCACAGCTTATAAATCATCTTTTTACATTATTTACATTATTACCACTATATACCTTTTTTGGATGATCTGTATACTACGGTCACATGATAAACTGCATAGTTTCTCCAGTGCTTAGAGTTCAGGTAAGAGGAGATCTCCACTACAGCCTGTATACACGCCCACATGTGTGATGTCAATATCATGTGACCTGGCTAGCTCTGAGAACAAGTAACTGTTCTCTCCAGCATAAAAGACACAACTGAGCATGTGCAGGTCGGCTACCTTGCCTGTGTTATCTGGCTTTCCCCAGATAGATAGTACAGGAGGGGGAGGATCTGTGCATACAGGATCAAACAGTCTTTTTACACAATGCAGAGGATTAACCCCTTAAGTTCCACAGTGAGTATAACAAGCATGCTCTGCCTCACATATAGACTGATTTTAATGTCATGGGTTTAGTAACACAATAAAACCTGGAAGCTGATTGCTTATTATGCACAGTTGCAACAGATTCTGTGTGCTCCAGTTTTAGTAAATCCCCCCTCAGTGTTTCTCCCACACACTAGAGCTGACTGTCCTATGAGGCTGCATGACCCCTGACCCTCTGTCTGGACAGTGCTGATTGGCCCTTTGCTGAACACATGCACCCTCCAAAGAAAAAAAAACTGAAAGAAACAATGAGGGACTTTGAGGTAACAAACCTCGCAACTTTAAAGGTTTTGTATAGGGAATTATCAATTCATCAACAATATTGGATAAAACAGAATTTTATTATACACTGTGTAAAAACATGAGACAGGACTAGATACAAAAATTAATAAAATTCAATGAGACATAATGCATGAATAATACCACTTTCTCAACATGTTTCACTCTGTGGAGCTTCTTCAGGAGACTTTAGGTGTGGCATCATATTATACTATAAATCACAAGAAAAAATACTCATGTTTAGATGAAGATAGATACCATAGATAAGGCATACATCAATTATTTAAACATAATGCAAAAAACATGACAAAATAGAAATGTATTATCATAATGGGGCATAAAGAGAAACAAATAACATATATGTTATTTGTTTCTCTTTGTATAATATGATGCCACAGCTAAAGTCTCCTGAAGAAGCTCCACAGAGCGAAACATGTTGAGAAAGTGGTATTATTCATGCATTATGTCTCATTGAATTTTATGAATTTTTGTATCTTGTCCTGTCCCATGTTTTTTAAACAGTGTATAATAAAATTTAGTTTTATTCACTATTGTTGATGAATTGATAATTCCCTATACAACACCTTTAAAGTCCCCAGGTTTGTTACCTTAAAGTCCCTCATTGTTTTTTTCATTTGCTATGTGGTGTTTTTATTTTTGGTCTCCTCCTTTCCATCCTCTAGTGTAAAAAAAAAAAACTCTCTAGCAATACACACCAAACTGAGCATGTGCAGAGTGACTCCAAAGGCTCTGTCTTATAAGGAGATGGGTTGGGGACAGTGGAAGAAGAAAATCAGAGAAGACAGGATCAAACAGCCTGTTTAGGATTAACCTCTTAGGTTCCACAGTGAGTATAACAAGCATGCTTTACTGCATATACAGACTGATTTTACTGTTGTGGGGTTTAGTAACACTTTGATTGAACAAGCTGAAGTTAGAAGCTGATTGGCTACCATGCACAGCTGCACCAGATTTTGCACTCTCCAGTTTTAGTAAATCAACCCCATCGCATTATGTTTCATTTTTATATTGTATTATAACACTAGCTTCAGATGCTACATTGGCTTGTCAGCTGAAATAATATTTTTTTTTTGTACATTTTACTGTATATAATAGCTAATATAAATGTATACTGATGCTGATCTGCAAACTAAAAATTATTATTTTTAGTTCATAATATAATGACATTTGTATTGTCTTAATAAAAAGCAATAGTTTTGTAATTAAAATTAGGTACGTGCTGTAAATAAGTCTATAAGAAGCAATGCATTAATAGTGCTTTTTTCCTGTGCTGTCCGGGGGCTACAAACATGCACAAACCTTTCAGTACAAATAGAAACAAACGTGCTCTGATTTTAATGCATTTTACTGAATGCTGGAACACAAGATACAAGGAGATTCAACCACTTTCCACGGTGAATCAATTAAACGATCATTCTGTGAAAATTTGATTTTATTATTTTCATAATAAAACCGAAGAAAATAGCCCTGAAAAGCCTAATGTAAGCTTTGGCTGATACATGATTTGCTATAATTACCAAAAGCAATTACCACTGCATTTACTGCTGTGTACATTTGTGCAGATATTACCTATGTGCAAAGCTTCTAATATAAAGTCATATGGACATATTTACCGTATATAGCTAATTGTGCAAACGCACATTGCTGAAACTGGTTAATCTTATTTTATTTCTTGTAAGGCTTTAAAGTTTTTGAAAGAGAAGACTAATGTCACAGAAAAAAAATCAATATACAAAATTACATCAAAATAAATACCCGTTAAAATCAGCAAGTCAGAAATTAATCGGCACAAAAATAAGATAATAGTATAAGACAAAAATACTTCTTAAAATAAGAAAATCAGAAATTGACCGACACAAAAATAGGATTTAATAGTTTAAGACAAAAATAAGAAATTGACACAGAAAAAGGATTAATAGTTTAAGACAAAGATACCCCTTAAGATAAGCAAATAAGAACTTAATTGGCACAAAAATAAGATATTAGTGTAAGACAAAAAAAAAAACACTTAAAATAAGAATTTGGCACAAAAATAGGATTAATAGTTTAAGACAAAGATACCCCTTAAGATAAGTAAATAAGAACTTAATTGGCACAAAAATAAGATATTAGTGTAAGACAAAAATACTTCTTAAAATAAGAAAATAAGAAATTGACTGACACAGAAATAGGATTAATAGTTTAGGACAAAGATACCCCTTAAGATGAGCAAATAAGAAATTCTCCAATACAAAAAAGGATAATGCAAAATAGTATAAGAAAAAAAAACCCTTTGAGATAAACAAATAAGAAGCTAACTCACACAAAAAGATGATAATATGGTGCACAAAACATATATATATATATATATACATATATATATATATATATATATATATATATATATATATATATATATATATATATATATATATATATATATATATTAGCATTCTACTAGCTTTTTATTATTGTTAATTGTAAAAAAAAGGAGAACTTTTGAGTTAAATGTGGAACTTCTGCTAAAATATTTTTTAGTTCATATAAGTTTATTTTATTTTTTATCAGTTTAAGTTTAATAGGGAAATGATTCAACTTTTTTTTTCATTGCTCTCTAGTTCCTTTTTTTTTTTTTTTTTTTTCTAAAGATTTTCCCTTATTTACTGACTTTCTGAGCACAGTCATTAGGAAGTGGGCAAAACGCTTCCCAACAGGAAACAATAAATGGCTGAATTTTTTTGGAGTATCTGCCAGCAGTGTAGCAATGGGGTCCTTTCCTGAACGATTAGAAAAACACATGACCGATATTTTGAATGTTAACATTATAGCCCCCTACAATTCACAGGTGTAACCCATCTGTGCGTTGTGGTGCACTGCTGTGAAAAAAAAATTGTTGCAGGTCTGTTAAAACTTGCGTTGAGGTACGTTGGCAGCCCAATCAAAATGAATGGATTGCTTTTGCAAAATGCACATTAACCCACAAAATAACACACAGCAAAAGTCTGAATTGGCCCATATTGAAATAGCTAGTTTCAAAAACTTAGGACAAAAAAAATAAATGACTGATGATGCTGGTTGGTTGAATGACTGACGCGGGCCTGGTATAAAACTGACACACTACAGTACACTTCTCTATTGATATGGAACCTTCTACCCTATTTATACGTAATATTAGCAAGAATAAAAGAATCACAAATTCAGGGAAAATGCATTTTTTTATTTGTTGGGCTATTGGTTAAACTATAATGATACTTCTCAATAAATATAAATAATATAGACTATAAGTTCATACGTCTTAACATATTTTTTTATATTCTTTTTGTGGACATAAAACATTTAGTAATAGAATAATTTCCAATAAAATTTTATTTTTAATAATGGTTCCTATTTTTAATAGTTTAGATAGTTCAATTATTTTTTAGTATGCATACACTCTTTGGAAAGAGAACATAATTACGTTGTGGTTTTGATCTGCTAATGTGTAAAATTAACCATTGATATATCTTTGGGCATTCATATTTATTCATTAGTGAATAATTCTTTGTGTGTCTATATGTCCAGGAGAAAAATCTTTACATCATAAAATTATAAGATTAGAGTTGTTACTGATTACAGTGTGATGTATATCATGAACAGTTGCACAAGAAAATTCCGTGTTCTGTTACAGAAGGATTCCATGCAAGAAATTAAAAGTCTATATATTTTTAATATAAGATATTAAGTCAATTTGGCATAATTTTATTTTAACAATTTTAGTTTACTTTCTTGTTCCTGGAGAACATTTTTAATTCTAGATTATTTAATAATATTCTTAGTATTTATGATAAATCAATTGCTTTTTTGTATACTAAATATTTAAAATAAACAGACTCCAGAAAAACAAATGGTGGTGTTTATTTCCCCTAATATATACGGTATATTTATCAATGCTGATTAATTTTTAAAGCAAATGATTTTCCTGAATCAGTTCCAGTATAGCAATATAACATATAATAAATACCACAGGATATATTCCCCAAATGTGAACTCATTAAAGCATTTAAATGGAATAAAAAGTTCATGCATTCTGAATTATTTGTTAACAATTATTACTATTTAAAAAAAAAATGTTTTCAGATATAATAGATAAAAAGGCTGAACGATTATGAGAAAGATAGGTTTCAGTAGCTAACTAAAAAAAAAATTTAACCAAGAGCTCTAAAAACTTTAATTTGAATTTTAAGATCTTTCACTTGACGATTAAAGTGATTGTAAAGTCTCGTTTAAAAAACAAACAAAAAAAAAACAAACATGTTACACTTACCTCCTCTGTGCAGCTGGCTTTGCACAGATCAGCCCAGATCCTCTTCTTCTTGGGTCCCTCTTCGCTGCTCCTGGCCCCTCCCTCCTGTCGAGTGCCCCCCACAGCAAGCAGCTTGCTACGGGGGCACCCAAGCCGAGTCACAGCTCCGGGTGTCCATTCAGACACGGAGCCCCGACCCCACTCTCCCCTGATTGGCTAACTGACTTTGATTGCCGTGGGAGCCAATGGTGCTGCTGCTGTGTCTCAGCCAATCAGGAGGAGAGTCCCGGATGGCTAAGACACTCGTGGACATTTCTGGAAAAAGATGGGGCACAGGTAAGTATTAGGGGGGCTGCTGGACACAGAAGGTTCTTTATCTTAATGCCTTCTGCCTTTACAACTCCTTTAATATCTAGAATATTAACTATAATGCTTTTTTTGCTTGGGATTTTCAGATACGGGAAAAATATAAAAATGTGGCAAATAATACATGTTTACGGTGTTTGTAAGTATAATCAAATAAATACACAAACTGACAACAATTAGTTTAACAGTGGTGTTGAATATTTTCTTTATTTTACCAAAAACTTAAAAAAATTTTTACAAAGCTGGCCATAGATGGAATAAAGATGGAATAAAATTTGGCCGGTTCAGCAGAGAACGGCCGAATCTCGATCCATCTGTGGCCGTTCCCACTTGGCAAAAGTTGTTCTAACGATTGACTTCTGTCAGGCAGGACTATTGAAAAAGTTTCTCTTGATCAGCGGCTGCAACTGATCAGTGCATTCTGACAGCGGAGGAGTTGCTGCTGCTGGAATACAATAACACAGCAGGGAAGATTCCTCCATCCACCTCGTTTGAGTGGATGGAGGAATCCGCTGCTTTCTTTCCATCAGCCCGCTGGCTGATGGAAAAAAAAAAACAATTCCTCTATGGTTAGCCTAAGGCCCCATACATACACACTATGAGATTTCCTGCAGATCTTTGTCCTCAGATTTACCAAAACCATGTAGTGCAAGGGCCTGCCTGATTGCATACAAATTGAAACTCTTAAGCCTCGTACACACAATCGGACTTTCCGACAGGAAATGTGTGATGACAGGCTGTTGGCTGTAAGTCTGCCCGTGTGTATGCTCCATCGGACAATTGTTGTTGGACTTTCCGCCAACAAATGTTAGCTAGCAGGTTCTCAAATTTGCTGCGGACAACTGTCCGTTGTCGGATTTTCCGAGCGTGTGTACACAAGTCCGTCAGACAAAAGTCCAAAGTACAAACACACATGCTCGGAAGCAAGGGCGAGCCAGAAGCAGTCGGTCTTGTAAACTAGCGTTCGGAATGGAGAATTAACATTCGTGACACGACAAATTATGAAATCTCCAAATGTAGCGCCCAATTCTCTTCTTCTTTAATGGGATAATAATGAAGCTGCTTTGCTGGTGATATTGATGGAGTTATTGCAAATTAATTTTCAAATGCTTTTTTTTCTAGTGATATCAAGAATAATATTATTATGTTTTTTGGGGGGCAAGTTACCACAACACCATTATCCCCTAGTTTTTAAGATCAAAGATACAACTATGTTGGTGTCCCTTGTTAATTTCACATTGTATTTTTTTAAATGTAACTGCCTACTCCCAAACTGTTATTTGAAGTAAAACACATAGAAAAGTATTATTCTCCACAATTTTTTTATTGTGCATTAAAAAAATAAAAACAAATAAAATTAGACATGCTATCTGCCAATAGAACTTAACCAAAAAGTGCATTCTATGCATCCAAAAATATAGAAAATATAACAAATCAAAAAAATATAGCAAATTGAAAAGATGGAAATGTGTTGGCAGTTGCTGATGCTGACCACTACACAAGACCACCTATCGTGGTTAATGGACTATCTTGGTACTCATACAATGACCCAATAATTTTATGATAAAAAATCTAATTTTAATACAAATCAAAAAAAGAACCAACATAATGTCAAAGCAATAACTCCAAGGCCAATAATAAATAACACGTTATCTCCTCCGATTCCGCAACATGTCTGACGAACGGCCGTTCAGAAACGAACTGAAAAAGCACGAAATGAAAAGTGCAAAAATGAAAAGCGCTAAATGAAAAACGCGAAAAGAAAAGCGCAAATCAACACTCACCAAACTTCTACTAACACGAAATTAGCAGAAGGAGCTCAAAGGGTGGCGCTAAAGAGCTGAAAAACCACGTAATACGTCACTACGTTCATAATTGTTGGCCAACAATTGTGTGGCCGTGTGTATGCAAGACAAGTATGAGCCAACGCCCGTCGGACAAAATTCCACGGTTTTGTTGGTGGAAAAACCAATCATGTGTACGAGGCATTAAGGTTTGACCTCATATTATATGGTTTTGGTAAAACTGGAGACAAAAATCTGCAGAAAATTGGAGTGTGTATCCAGCTTAAAGGCATGTACATGCGATACAAAAATCGGATGGAAAAATTCGTACGACGAGCTGTCTGCCGATTTTCGGTTCGTTAGTATGGTGCTTTCGACAACCGATTTTGCTTTTTCGTCAGACAAAAGCTGGATGTGCAGACTATAAAATTTTTGTCGGATGTGAACTCAACGTCTGATTTTCGTTTCATTATTACGGTTTTCGTATGAAAAAAAACTTAAGAGCAAGCCTACACAAGAGCAGAAACGAAAGAATACATACAAAACTATTCAACACATTACGTCACTTCTGACATTGTATTCTGTTGTACGAAAATTTTCGTATTATGAGCAACCTCTTCACCTACGACATGAGACCAACATGCCACAAAAAATGGACGTTCGGTCGTCTGAAAATCTAAGCGTGTGTACGAGGCTTTAGTCTCAGGGAGATTTCCACTCATGTCCTATTCAATTGACTGGTGTCACCTAAGATAAGAAATGATTTAAAGTGCAGCTGAATTTCAGTTTCTAACGTTACCTTGTTCAATGAACCACTTGACCTCTGGAAGATTTACCCACTTAATGACCAGGCCATTTTTTACGATACAGCACTGCGTTACTTTAACTGACAGTTTTGCGTTCGTGAGCCACTGTACCCAAATAAAATTGATGTCCTTTTTTCCCACAAATAGAGCTTTCATTTGGTGGTATTTGATGACCTCTGCGTTTTTTTATTTTTTGCACTATAAACAAAAAAACAAAACAACAATTTTGAATAAAAAAAGAAAAACATTTTTTTTTTACTCACCGCTATAAAACATATGCAATAAAAAAACTGTAAAAAATCTAATTTCTTCATCAATTTAGGCCAATATGTATTCTGCTACATATTTTTGGTTAGAAAAAATCCCAATAAGCGTATATTGATTGATATGCGCAAAAGTTATAGAATCTACAAACTATAGGAAAGATTTATGGAATTTTTATTTATTGAATTTTTTTTACTAATAAAGGCGGCGATCAACGACTTATAGCGGGATTGCGATATTGTGGCAGACAAATTGGACACTAGCTGACACTTTTCACACTTTTTTGGGACAAGTGAGACATCAGGGGCGATCAAAGGGTTAAATGTGGGCCTAACAATGTGGTTGTTCACTGTGTGGGAGGTGCATTTATTAGGCATTGATCCATGTTTCCTGCTTTGACATTTTTTTACTAGTAATGGAGACGATCAGTGACTAGCGACTGTGATATTGTGGTGGACAATTTGGACACTAACTGACACTTTTTGGGGACCAGTAACAATATTACAGTGATCAGTGCTAAAAAAATATGCACTGTCACTATACTAATGACGCTGGCAGGGAATGGGTTAACATCAGGGGTGATCAAAGGGTTAAACTGTGTGCCTAGCCAGTGTTTCTCTAAACGGTGAAAGGTGCTTTTACGAGAGGAAAACATGGATCTATGTCCCTGATTTGCAGGAACACAGGATCCATGCCTTCCCTACTGACAGAATGGCAATCTGCCTTGTTTACATAGGCAGATCACCGTTCTGGCTCTCTGCCTAATGATTGGTGGGAGACAGTGGACTTTGAGTCCGCAGTATCTGCAGATCAGCTCCCACTGTGTATAATCACAGCATGCGCGCCCCAGACCCTGAAGTGCAGGGTCATGTACTAGGTACGTGATCCTGAGCAGGTGAGCCGCCACGCCGCCATATATGTAAGTTATATGGTCGGCAAGCGGATAAGCTTTGACAAAAAAAATGGAAGCTGATTGGTTACCATTCACAGCTCCGCCAGATTTTGTGTGCACTAGTTTTAGTAAATTCCCCCCTGTAACTGCTCACTGTTCTCCTTGCTGGACCCCCTGACATGAGGAAGTAAATGCCTGCCTCTCTTAAGCTCATTCTCATACCACGGACGAGGATGAGAGAATGTCCGTGATAGGCTGTACACTGACAGCTGTTCAGCCTATCACAGAGGAGCAGGAGGCGCGGCTTTTGAAAGCTGCTATAGCCGCCGAACACTATCATCACACGCCGGCCGCTGTCTGCCTGCATGACATGCTGATCATGCAGACAGACGGCGGTGACTCGAGTATAAGTCGAGGGGACACTTTCAGCCCAAAAAAAAAGGGCTGAAAAATTCGACTTATACTCGAGTATATACGGTAACTATTAAATTATAGGTATTGTAATTTCCTTTCAAATTTGGCTGTTAGTGAACGTAACAAATACAAATTTATCCGAAGTTACGAATTATCCAAAATAACGAATGCTGCATCTAAACAAATGGAACGGAACAAATTAATAATAAATAAAACTTATTATTAATAAAAAGTTTATTATTATTATTGTTATTTATTATTATTAATTAATTACGTTTCATTCGTTTGGATACGGCATTCGTTATTTCGGATAATTCGGAACTTCGGATAAATTTGTATTTGTTACGTTCACTAACAGCCAAATTTGAAAGGAAATTACAATACCTATAATTTAATAGTTAGTAATACTAAAGGTATTATTAGTTAATTATTATTTCAGATTTTCGAATTTACAAATTTACAAATTCACTAATTTACTAATTTACGAATGTACGAATTTACGAATGTATGAACATACGAATGTATGAATTTACAAATTTTTCGAACATTCGAATTTATGAATATTGGGAAAAATTTGTTAAACGGGTTTCCGTTAATTCGGATATTTCCGAATTAACTAATTTGTTGAAATTCATTAAAAAACTATTTTGGAACGAAACGAGTTGCACATGTCTACTGCATTATTTAGGTCTTGTTCACAAGGGGAGTACTATAGTGTACATCAGCTTGACGGCTGTGTTTACCTGCATGGGGATGCACAAATGTTCCATGGGTCCCTCTCCAGGCAGTCCCATTCATGTCATTTGGGACACATCAGCTGCATGGACACAGCCACTACTCCCAATTAAACATCCGTGCACAGGGATGTCCATGCATCTGCTGGGTCCCAAATAATTTGAATAGGACTGCCTGCACGGGGATGCACGGAACACCTGTGCATCCTTGTGCAGGTAAACACAATGTACGCTATAGTACGCCCCGTGTGAATGAGGCCCAAAACAAGCTACCTTTAAGAGCTCGTTCACATGGGTCGCCAGGGGGGCGTTAAAAGCAGGTGGTTGAGCAGGGGTTTTACTGCCACGTACACATACCGTGCCTGCGATGCTTTTCTTTGTGACTGTGGCAAAAATGTAATGGCATATCGCATTCGGCAGCCATCAATTACGGCCCGCTCAATTGAATGGGGCCACACCGCATCTGCTCTGCAACCTTGTGCAATGCATGCAGTTGTGATGCATTGCAGTGGGTTGGAATTCTCAAAGTTAAAAAGGGTGTTTAGGAAGTCACATATCATCTCCTCAAGCAAAAGCAATCCACTGCAGATCACTTTTCAGAGGGGTTAGCAATGGTTGTAGCATGTATGAACCATGTATGAAGGGATCTGCTGGAGCTGGAGAGAGTCCAAAGAAGGGCACCGAAATTAATAAGAGGACCTCAATTACGAGGATCAGTTGCAAACATTACATTTATTCTCGCTGGACGCTTGAGAGGGGACATGATATCGATCTCTACAAATACCTCAATGGGAATCCCAGCATAGAAAAAAAACTATTCAGTCCCAGGGAGTGTATGAGGACATGGGGCCACACTGGAGGAGAAGCAGTTTGACCTTAAACTACGCAGGGGGTTCTTCAATGTCAGAGCAATAAGGATGTGGAACTCTCTTCTACAATTGGTGGTGGCTGCAGGGAGTATGGATATTTTTTAAAAAGCCGCTTGGATGTATATCATAAAAAACACAACATACATGGATATGGGAAATGATTATAGACACTGACACATGTACACCTACACAGGTTGAACTGGATGGACTATTGTCTTTTTTCAGCCTTACCTACTATGTAACTATATACAGTATACACTCAATGGCCACTTTATTAGGTACATTTTGATATTGTCAGGTTGGAACCTCTTTTGCCTTCAGAATTGCCTTCATTCTTCATGGCATAGAATCAACGAGGTGTTGGAAACATTCCTCAGAGATTTTGGTCCATAGTGACATGATATCACGCAGTTGCTGCAGATTTGTCGGCTGCACATCCATGATGTGAATCTCCCGTTCTACTACATCCCAAAGGTGCTCTATAGGATGAGATCTGGTGACTGTGGAGGCCATTCTAGTACAGTGACCTCATTGTCCAGTGGTGAGATGATTGGAGCTTTGTGACATGGTGGATTATCCTGCTGGAAGGAGCCATCAGAAGATGGGTACACTGTAGTTATAAAGGGATGGACATGGTCAGCAACAATACTCAGGTAGGCCGTGGTGTTTAAACAATGCTCAATTGGTACTAAGAAGCCCAAAGTGTGCCAAGAATATCCCCCTACACCATTACACCACCACCAGTCTGAACTGTTGATACAAGGCAGGATGGATCCATGCTTTCATGTTGTTTATGCCAAATTCTGATCCTACCATCTGAATGTCTCAGCTAAAATTGAGACTCATCAGACCAGGCAACGTTTTTCCAATCTTCTGTTGTCCAATTTTGGTGAGCCTGTGCGAATTGTAGCCTCAGTTCCTGTTCTTAGCTGATAGGAGTGGCACCCGGTGTGGTCTTCTGCTGCTGTAGCCCATCTACTTCAAGGTTCAATGTGTTGTGCGTTCAGAGATTCTGCATTCCCTGGTTGTAATGAGTGGTTATTTGAGTTCCTGTTGTCTTTCTATCATCTCCAATCAGTCTGCCCATGGGATCACAAGCAGCAAATATATCAATCAATCACCAGACATGTTAAATAAATAGACCATTCAAGATCATTTGGAACAAAAATTGTCTGCGGCCTTTATTATTGGTTTTATTATAATTGTAAAACAATTCACATAAAATCACCATAGATAGTTAAACCAACTTAAATATACAATAACCATTTACTCAGCTCAGCGATTACAGCTCAAGCTGTATTACAAAACCACATCAGTATTATTAAACTGTCCCCCTTTTCTAAGAAAGGTGACCCATCACATTATAACGGCCGTGACAAGGGAGACAGGGTTGGGGAGCTCCTGCAGCTATACAATCCACCGGCAACTAGCATCTGACCCTATCCGCACCCCTTTATATAGGGACCTACAGGGGTTCCAGAACCTTCTATTTCTTTTCAAGGCTCCCCTTTTTAGCAGTCACAAGGCTCCCCCAAGGCCATGAGCCCCTGACCTGAGGGGAGAGACTTAAAAACCCCTGCTGCTGTGATCCCAGGAAAAGGGGGGCCTTGAAACTCCTATTCCCCTTTTCCCCATATGGGATCACAAGCAGCAAATATATCAATCAATCATCAGACATGTTAAATAAATAGACCACTCAAGATCATTTGGAACAAAAATTGGCCACAGCCTTTATTATTGGTTTTAATATAATTGTAAATCAATTCACATACAATCACCATAGATAGTTAAACCAAACGTAAATGTACAATAACCATTAACTCAGCTCAGCTATTACAGCTCAAGCTTTATTACCTAACCACATCAGTATTTATTAAACTGTCCCCACACAGACAGGAGGGCTGCAAGCCCTCCCGACTACACCCAAACCGTGGCCTGCTCGATACATGTCTGGAGATTATTGTTCATTATATCCAAACCGATATCGGACAAGTGAATTCCATCTGTCATGGTTATGCAATAGAGTTTCTTTGTCAGCTTACCTGTCTCCATGTGTTCATCTCTAAGACCAGCTGCCTCTCACCTGACTGGTTTTATAACCTCTCCTCTAAGCATGGCCCCACCCCAGGCCCTATCAGGGAACCCTATATTAACCTGTGCACTGCAAGCCAGCAGTGATGATCAACCATTGTGTGTTAGCTTTCATGTGTACTTGCTGCGTTTTCTATGTCTGTTCCAGTTACCGACTTTGGCCTGTTCTTTACTATTCCTGTCTGCTCGTGACCCTGACCTTTGGCGTGTCCCCGACCATCCCTGTTTGCCTGTGACCCTGAACCTTGGCGTGAACTCTGTTGTCCTTGTCTGCTTGTGGCCCCGACCTTGGCTTGTCCCTTACTTTCCTTGTTCCAGCCTGCTGCCTCCTTCCTCTTCTCCTGTAGTCTACCGTGAGCTGTGAGACCCTGGGGGCCGCGACCTGGAGCCAGACTGCAGCGCAGTCCATCCTTACCACTAAAGGCTCTGGTGAACACCTGCTGGCTCTTAGACTCCACGCCCTGGGGAATCTATGCTCTAGCTCCCAGTGGGATCTGTGTCAGTGATCCAGTAGACCTGCTTCCTGAACCTTCCAGGGTTCAATTCGCAGCAGTCAGTCCTAGGGTCCACTACCTAGCGGTGCACTTCTGACTCCTACAGAGTGCATCTGTCACCTAGCCTCAAGGTCACCTGACACCATCCTTCCGATAAAGGCCCAGGATACCACCTTCTAATTCTAAATGACGATATGAGAAACCATAACCAAGCGCCATAAACTTTTCAACAACTCTATTTATATGTTTTCTTATTTTTTCAAAGGGGCGAAAAACTACAGAGCTCAGCCACTTGTATCTACGAATGATTTTGGAGAAAATAATGACCAAATCGGGATACATTGCCTTGATAAACCAAATGTAATGTTTCATTTGAAAGATTAAATTCAAAGTTTTTTGGTTACCTATATCATCTTCTCCCAAATGAATGATCAAAATATCCGGGAGAGCATGACTATACGCTATAGTACACAGCTCGGTCAGAAGTTCCCCCCAAATCATACCTCTTTTACCATGCCAACACACTGAAAAAAGGCTAGGATCCAGATCCAGGAATGATTTTGGAGAAAATCATGACCAAATCGGGATACATTGCCTTGATAAACCAAATGTAATGTTTCATTTGAAAGATTAAATTCAAAGTTTTTTGGTTACCTATATCATTTCCTCCCAAATGAATGATCAAAATATCCGGGAGAGGATGACTATACGCTATAGTACACAGCTCGGTCAGAAGTTCCCCCCAAACCATACCTCTTTTACCATGCCAACACACTGAAAAAAGGCTAGGATCCAGATCTAGAGACTCTGTATAAATCCGGGACGATGCTCTTCTGTGTGCCCAGAAGACAAATGAATGTCCAATTATCCATATTATTCGCTGTCCACCTAAGTAATTCAAAAAATATTGTTCGTCTCACATATAACTTAAAAGCATCAGATTTCCACCTTCCTAATTGATTAAAAATACTAGAATCCAAACCCATTCTAGCCGCCTCTGTGGCAGCTCCAATGCGAAAAGAATGGGATGATATATTTACATCATCTAAATTGAGGTGGCAAAAAGCCTCATGAAGAGCAGCCTGAAACTGAAAAACAGTCAGAGGAAAACCATTCTGATGTAATAGCAAAAATTGCCCTTCAGATAGTCTAATATTGAGATAAGAATTCAATAAGAAAACCGGGCAGATTAGCTTATCGGAGCATGCTGCCAACATGATCCAAGAGCCTTTGCCCAGCTGATCAGTTTTAGACTGACTAAAAAACATTTTAATATTTTTGGGGTTAGTTATGACGTCATGAATCCTAAGACCCTTTTTACTTCTAGGATTATTTGGGACAAACTCGGAAACCCTCAGAGCAGCAATGAAACAAATAGAAAATGCAGCTCTAAATAAGCATGCCTCATAAGGGGATAAACAGACCAAATCAGAGATTTTACATAATTCCTGGAGTAATGGAGTTCTTTTATCCAAAGAATGATGCAATTTCTTATAACGCTTTAGTGCCTGACGCACGGAGAAGAAGCTAAAACAGGATGGTAAAGAATGCATTTTAAGAAAAAATGATACTCCTGATAAGATTTTGTTTGTGTGAGACCAAGAATATTTCTTAGACATTAAATTATTAAAGAAAGATAATACTAAATGTTCAGAAAAATCTAAAAAACTCTGGTTTTGAGAATTAAGAAAAGACAGCCATAGCCACCATGCAGTAGTATAACCAGACCACGTAGAAGGCGCCAAAGAATTGTTAATGTTGTCCGTGATTAAACTATTTTCCAAAGCTGCTGGGGGCATGAAGTTCCGCTCACGTCTGCTTCTGGAAATAGCTGGAAAAAAAACATTCATTTGAAATCTAGAAAGAACATCAGCTATCCGATTTTCTTTACCAGGAACATATTTTGCTTTGACCCACAGATTTAAATTCAGGCATTTATAGACTAAATAACATAACAAAACTATGACCGGTCTAGACTTTGAAGAAAGACAATTAATGGCATATAGAACACCTTTATTATCTGTACTAGGTAAAAGTCTTTTATTCCTAAAGTGAACTCCCCAAATCTCAATAGCTACAATTATGGGAAACAATTCCAATAAAACAATATTTTTAAGTAATCCTTTTAAATTCCAATCCAATGGCCATTGTTCTGCACACCAGTGTGTTTGCCAAATTGCGGCAAAACCCAAAAATCCTGCAGAATCCGTAAATAACTGAAAATCCAGATCTAAAATAAAATCCTCTTGCCAAACCGATCTCCCATTAAAATCCAATAAAAAATTTTGCCAGACTAATAAAACTTTTTTCATGCCTTGTGACACCCTTATATGTGAGTGAGGATTTTTAAAACCCAAAATAGCCAGGTAAAGCCTTCTAGAAAAAATACAACCCATTGGAAATACCCTACTTGCAAATATTAGGAAACCTAATAAATTCTGCATTATTTTCAGATACACTTTTTTTGGAGCAAAGAATTCTAGATATTAACATGCCGATCTTATTAATCTTTTCTGGAGGCAGACGAAATTCCATAGCTATGGTATCTATAGTTATACCATGTAGTAGGATAAACTGTTTTTTTCGTGCGCCAAAGGGATGACAAAATTGTGGAATATGTCAAAAAAGGTATTTAATAATGATTCACAATTAACCGAATTTGCTGGACCAAAAAAAAAAAGTCATCAAGGTAATGTAAAATATTGTCTGTATGTGCTAGTGTAGCTACCACCCATTCAATAAAGGATGAAAAGCTCTCAAAATAAAATCAGGAAAGAGACCATTCCATCTGCAAACACCTGTCGAAAAAATATTGACCCTCAAACTGAAAACCTAGGGAGCTAAAGCTATCCGGGTGAACGGGAAGGAGCCTAAAAGCTGACTTTAAATCAGCTTTTGCAATCAAACCTGCACGCCCAAGCTTCTGCAATTTAATAATGGATTCCTCAAATGATGTGTAAGAGACTGAACATAAATCATCTCCAATCTGATCATTAAGAGAATGATCACGAGGGTATGACAAATGATGTATAAGTGTGTAACTCCCAGATTCTTTTTTAGGAACAATGACCAGAGGAGATAAACTAAAATTATCAAATGGAGGAGCATCAAAAGGGCCAGGTATCCTACCCTCCTGAAGCTCTTTACCAATTTTGTCCCTAACAATTACTGACAACTAGGGATGAGCTTCGTGTTCGAGTCGAACCCATGTTCGACTCGAACATCGGCTGTTCGATCGTTCGCCGAATTGCGAACGATATGGGCCGTTCGCGCCAAATTCGTGTGGCGCGTCACGGCCCATAATTCACTGCGGCATCGCAGTGCATTGCTTGCTGATGATTGGCCAAGCATGCACTATGACCCGCATGCTTGGCCAATCACAGCGCCGCCTTAACAGAGAGCCATAATTGGCCAAAGCCAAGGAGGCTTTGGCCAATTATGGCTCAGGGGATTTAGTACACGCCCCACACTATATAAGGCCGCCTGCACGGCGGCCCTGTGCAGTGTGTTCCGGTGTGCTTAGAGAGAGAGAGACAGTGTCATTTCATTTGAGTTAGCTAGATTAGGCAGGACAGTCAGTCAGTTAGCTGCACTTAAAGTGTATTGTGTATATATATGCATCCCAGGTGTTGCATATATATATATATATACACTGTATTCAGTTTAGCTAGATCCGTTCCTGTTATCTTCTAGACTATTTACATTTAGTGCAGTGCGTCCTGCTCACAGTGTTCAGCTAGATCCGTTCCTGTTATATTCCTACTGACAGGCAGGCTTGTCTTGTTACAGTATTTTGAAGAAAATTACTGGTGTTCTTTTGATCCTATTAGTACCACAGTCAGGCAGCTAGACTATTTACATTTAGTGCACTGCGTCCTGCTCACAGTGTTCAGCTAGATCCGTTCCTGTTATCTTCTTACTGACAGGCAGGCTTGTCTTGTTACAGTATTCTAAAGAAAATTACTGGTGTTCTTTTGATCCTATTAGTACCACAGTCAGGCAGCTAGACTATTTACAGTTAGTGCAGTGCGTCCTGCCCACAGTGTTCTGCTAAACCTACAAGTAAGTGGGGTGCGTCCTGCTCACAGTGTTCAGCTAAACCTACAAGTTAGTGGGGTGCGTCCACCTCACAGTGTTCAGCTAAACCTACAAGCTAGTGGGGTGCGTCCTGCTCACAGTGTTCAGCTAGATCCATTTCTGTTATCTTCTTACTGACAGGCAGGCTTGTCTTGTTACAGTAAATACAGCTACCTGAAGAAAATTGCTGGTGTTCTTTTGATCCTATTAGTACCACAGTCAGGCAGCTAGACTATTTACAGTTAGTGCAGTGCGTCCTGCTCACAGTGTTCTGCTAAACCTACAAGTTAGTGGGGTGCGTCCTGCTCACAGTGTTCAGCTAAACCTACAAGTTAGTGGGGTGCATCCACCTCACAGTGTTCAGCTAAACCTACAAGCTAGTGGGGTGCGTCCTGCTCACAGTGTTCAGCTAGATCCGTTTCTGTTATCTTCTTACTGACAGGCAGGCTTGTCTTGTTACAGTAAATACAGCTACCTGAAGAAAATTGCTGGTGTTCTTTTGATCCTATTAGTACCACAGTCAGGCAGCTAGACTATTTACAGTTAGTGCAGTGCGTCCTGCTCACAGTGTTCTGCTAAACCTACAAGTTAGTGGGGTGCGTCCTGCTCACAGTGTTCAGCTAAAACTACAAGTTAGTGGGGTGCGTCCACCTCACAGTGTTCAGCTAAACCTACAAGCTAGTGGGGTGCGTCCTGCTCACAGTGTTCAGCTAGATCCGTTCCTGTTATCTTCTTACTGACAGGCAGGCTTGTCTTGTTAAAGTAAATACAGCTACCTGAAGAAAATTGCTGGTGTTCTTTTGATCCTATTAGTACCACAGTCAGGCAGCTAGACTATTTACAGTTAGTGCAGTGCGTCCTGCTCACAGTGTTCTGCTAAACCTACAAGTTAGTGGGGTGCGTCCTGCTCACAGTGTTCAGCTAAACCTACAAGTTAGTGGGGTGCGTCCACCTCACAGTGTTCAGCTAAACCTACAAGCTAGTGGGGTGCGTCCTGCTCACAGTGTTCAGCTAGATCCGTTCCTGTTATCTTCTTACTGACAGGCAGGCTTGTCTTGTTACAGTATTTTAAAGAACATTACTGATGTTCTTTTGATCCTATTAGTACCACAGTCAGACAGCTAGACTATTTACAGTTAGTGCAGTGCGTCCTGCTCACAGTGTTCTGCTAAACCTACAAGTTAGTGGGGTGCGTCCTGCTCACAGTGTTCAGCTAAACCTACAAGTTAGTGGGGTGCGTCCACCTCACAGTGTTCAGCTAAACCTACAAGCTAGTGGGGTGCGTCCTGCTCACAGTGTTCAGCTAGATCCGTTTCTGTTATCTTCTTACTGACAGACAGGCTTGTCTTGTTAAAGTAAATACAGCTACCTGAAGAAAATTGCTGGTGTTCTTTTGATCCTATTAGTACCACAGTCAGGCAGCTAGACTATTTACAGTTAGTGCAGTGCGTCCTGCTCACAGTGTTCTGCTAAACCTACAAGTTAGTGGGGTGCGTCCTGCTCACAGTGTTCAGCTAAACCTACAAGTTAGTGGGGTGCGTCCACCTCACAGTGTTCAGCTAAACCTACAAGCTAGTGGGGTGCGTCCTGCTCACAGTGTTCAGCTAGATCCGTTTCTGTTATCTTCTTACTGACAGGCAGGCTTGTCTTGTTACAGTAAATACAGCTACCTGAAGAAAATTGCTGGTGTTCTTTTGATCCTATTAGTACCACAGTCAGGCAGCTAGACTATTTACAGTTAGTGCAGTGCGTCCTGCTCACAGTGTTCTGCTAAACCTACAAGTTAGTGGGGTGCGTCCTGCTCACAGTGTTCAGCTAAAACCACAAGTTAGTGGGGTGCGTCCACCTCACAGTGTTCAGCTAAACCTACAAGCTAGTGGGGTGCGTCCTGCTCACAGTGTTCAGCTAGATCCGTTCCTGTTATCTTCTTACTGACAGGCAGGCTTGTCTTGTTAAAGTAAATACAGCTACCTGAAGAAAATTGCTGGTGTTCTTTTGATCCTATTAGTACCACAGTCAGGCAGCTAGACTATTTACAGTTAGTGCAGTGCGTCCTGCTCACAGTGTTCTGCTAAACCTACAAGTTAGTGGGGTGCGTCCTGCTCACAGTGTTCAGCTAAACCTACAAGTTAGTGGGGTGCGTCCACCTCACAGTGTTCAGCTAAACCTACAAGCTAGTGGGGTGCGTCCTGCTCACAGTGTTCAGCTAGATCCGTTCCTGTTATCTTCTTACTGACAGGCAGGCTTGTCTTGTTACAGTATTTTAAAGAAAATTACCGATGTTCTTTTGATCCTATTAGTACCACAGTCAGATAGCTAGACTATTTACAGTTAGTGCAGTGCGTCCTGCTCACAGTGTTCTGCTAAACCTACAAGTTAGTGGGGTGCGTCCTGCTCACAGTGTTCAGCTAAACCTACAAGTTAGTGGGGTGCGTCCACCTCACAGTGTTCAGCTAAACCTACAAGCTAGTGGGGTGCGTCCTGCTCACAGTGTTCAGCTAGATCCGTTTCTGTTATCTTCTTACTGACAGGCAGGCTTGTCTTGTTACAGTAAATACAGCTACCTGAAGAAAATTGCTGGTGTTCTTTTGATCCTATTAGTACCACAGTCAGGCAGCTAGACTATTTACAGTCAGTGCAGTGCGCGTCCTGCTCACAGTGTCCTGCTAAACCTACAAGTTAGTGGGGTGCGTCCACCTCACAGTGTTCAGCTAAAGCTACCTGTAGAAGGTTGGTGGTGTTCTCATACTACAGGCAGGCAGTTGATTTTGCTAGCTGCAGTATCAGTACATATATATATATATATATATATATATATATATATATATATATATATATATATCCCAGCTTAGTGTAGCTACAGGCCATTAGTATGTCTGGAAGGCCAAGAAGGAGAGGCAGACAGTCACAAGCCAATAAGAGAGGGCAAGCAGGCTCTGTGTCTAGTGCTGGTCGTGGAGACGGTGCATCCTCATCAGCACGTGGCCATGGGACACGCTTGGCCTTTTTTTCGGCAGCTGACCATGTTGAGCCGCAACATGCGGAAGACTTGGTCGAGTGGATGACCAAGCCGTCCTCATCCTCCTCATCCTCTCTCACCCATGCCCAGGGTACTTTGTCTGGCAAAGCAGCGGCCTCTTCCCTCGGCTCAATGTCATCAGTGACTCCTTCCCTAGCCCCACCATGTCCTTCTGAGGAGTCCCTCGAACTGTTTGACCACAGTGTTGGGTACATGCTCCAGGAGGATGCCCAGCGTTTGGAAGGCTCTGATGATGATACTGAGCTCGATGAAGGCAGTAACACGAGCACGGACAGAGGGGGTGCCCAAGAAGGACAGCAATCTGGCAGTCATGCTCCCCCTGCTGCAGCATACTGCCAGGTTTGCTCCAGTGATGAGGAGGGAGGGGATGATGAGGTCACTGACTCAACGTGGGTGCCTGATAGGAGAGAGGAGGAGGAGGAGGAGGAGGAGGCGGCACATCACCAACGAGGCAGGATGCCCTCCAGGGGCCAGCCTAAGGGCAGCACATTGACTGCATCACACCCCAAAGCTCCACATGTGCAGGGCGCTGCAGTCTCTGCGCGTTATTCAAAAAGTTCTTTGGTGTGGGCCTTTTTTGAGACGAGTGCATCAGATCGCACCGCTGCTATTTGCAACATATGTCTCAAGCGTATCTCGCGTAGCCAAAACATCTCCCGCTTGGGTACCACATACTTGACCAGACATATGTTGACCTGCCATGCAGTTCATGGCAAGCGTATCTAAAAGACCCACACCAAAGAACAAAGAGGACCTCTGCTTGCTCCTCATCAGCTGAGATTTCCAACCCCACTAGACCTTCAGTCCTCTCTGAGACCTGCACTGAGAGGAATGAAGGTGTAGAATTAGGTGTGTCACAGCCACGTACTTGTGGGCAATCTGATTTTGGTACACCGACGTCAGATTGTACCAGGCAAATTTCCCTGCCCCAGCTGCTGCACCGCCAAAAGAAGTTTGCTCCCAGCCATCCACATGCCCAACGGTTGAATGCTAGCTTGGCAAAATTGCTAGCACTTCAACTGCTGCCTTTTCAGTTGGTAGACTCTGCCCCCTTCCGTGAGTTTGTGGAATGTGCGGTTCCTCAGTGGCAGGTACCCAAACGCCACTTTTTCTCACGGAAGGCGATTCCGGCTCTCTACCAGCATGTGGAAGGCAATGTCCATGCCTCGCTGGACAGGGCGGTCAGCGGTAAGGTGCATATTACCGCTGACTCATGGTCCAGCAGGCATGGACAGGGACGTTACCTAAGTTTCACGGCGCATTGGGTGACTCTGCTGGCAGCTGGGAAGGATGCAGGACAAGGTGCAGTAGTGTTGGAGGTTGTTCCGCCACCACGCCTCCAAAATGCTAATGATTGTGACACACCTCTCTCCTCCACCCCCTCCTCTTCTTCTTCCTCCATGGCCTCTTCCTCGGAACCAGCGGTGCTCCGTAGTCGTTCAAGGGGCTACGCAAGTACGCAGGCCAAAAGATGCCATGCAGTGCTTGAGCTGGTGTGCTTGGGGGACAGGAGCCACACTGGGGCAGAGGTTCTGTCAGCTCTGCAGGGGCAGGTTCAGAGGTGGTTGACGCCACGCCAACTTAAGGCAGGAATGGTGGTTTGCGACAATGGCACCAACCTCCTCTCTGCCCTCCGACAGGGACAAATGACCCATGTGCCCTGTTTGGCTCACGTCCTTAACTTGGTGGTGCAGCGGTTCTTGGGCAGGTACCCGGGCTTACAGGATATCCTGAGGCAGGCCAGGAAAGTCTGTGTGCATTTCCGCCGGTCATATAATGCCAGTGCTCGGCTGACGGACCTCCAAAAGGAGTTTAACCTGCCCAAGAACCGCCTAATCTGTGACATGCCCACCAGGTGGAACTCAACGTTGGCCATGCTGCAGCGGCTGCACACGCAGCAGAGGGCCATCAATGAGTACCTGTGCGACTATGGCACCAGGACAGGGTCAGGGGAGCTTGGTTTTTTTTCCCCACGCCAGTGGGCCATGATCAGGGATGCATGCACTGTCCTGTCACCATTTGAGGAGGCCACGAGGATGGTGAGCAGTGACAGTGCATGCATCAGTGACACTGTCCCCCTTGTCCACCTGTTGGAGCACACGCTGCGTGGAATAATGGACAGGGCACTTGAGGCAGAACAGAGGCAGGAAGAGGAGGACTTCCTTAGCTCTCAAGGCCCCCTTTATCCAGACAGTGTTCCTGCGTGCCCGCCGATCACACAGGAAGAGGACGAGGAGGAAGAGGAGGAGGAGGAGGAGGAAGATTGTGTCAGTATGGAGGTGGAGCCTGGCACTCAGAATCAGCAGCAGTCTTTAAGGGATCAGTCCCAAGAAACACATGGACTTGTACGTGGCTGGGAGGAGGTGGCTGCGGACCATGTCGTCCTTAGTGACCCAGAGGACTCCGGACCGAATGCCTCAGCAAACCTACGCTGCATGGCCTCCCTGATCCTGCAAAGCCTGCGTAAGGATCCTCGTATTCGTGGTATCAAGGAGAAGGACCAATACTGGCTGGCAACCCTCCTTGATCCACGTTACAAGGGTAAGGTTGCGGACCTTATCTTGCCATCGCAGAGGGAGCAGAGGATGAAACATCTTCGGGAGGCCTTGCAGAAAGGTCTGTGCAACGCGTTCCCAGAGACTGGGAGGTTACAAACTCCTGTTTCTGGACAACGTGTTGCTGAGGCTTCGGTCAGTCAAAGAAGGAGCGGTGGAGAAGGTGGCCGTCTGACCGATGCGTTCAGACAATTTTTTGGTCCGCAGCCCCAAGGTATGATTGGTTCCAGCAACCATCGCCAGCGTCTGTTTTACATGGTGCAGGAATACCTAGGGGCAAGATCAGACTTGGACACCTTTCCCACCGAAAATCCTCTGGGTTACTGGGTCTTGAGGATGGATCACTGGCCAGAGCTTGCACAGTATGCAATTGAGCTACTGGCCTGTCCTGCATCCAGCGTTCTTTCGGAACGCACATTCAGTGCTGCTGGAGGCGTGGTAACCGATCACAGGGTGCGTCTGTCCACTGACTCGGTCGATCGACTGACCTTCATAAAAATGAATGAGTCTTGGATCACCACCAGCTACCAAGCACCTGATGCTGATGTAACCGAATAATTTTTTTTTAAATCTCAGATCCCTTCAAAGACTGCCTATGCTGATGCTGAGTGACTATCCCTGAGTAATTATCCTCTTCCTCCTCAATCATCACGCTGATAGCTTGTAAGAACATTTTTGGTTCTGGGTGCCACCACCAGTGCCTAAGGCACAATTTTTCAGCCCCTGTTTAACAGGGGCGTGTAATTACGATTTTTGATGTAATACTTTGCAGCAGGGCTCGTTCCTGCATTCCAACTAGAGTGTCTGTGAGGGGTTGCAGTGTTGTGGCACCAGCACCAGTGCCTAAGGCCCAATTTTTCAGCCCTTGTTTAACAGGGGCGTGTAATTACAATTTTTGATGCAATACTTTGCAGCAGGGCTCGTTCCTGCATTCCAACTAGAGTGTCTGTGAGGGGTTGCAGTGTTGTGGCACCAGCACCAGTGCCTAAGGCCTAATTTTTCAGCTCCTGTTCAACAGGGGCATGTAAATACAATTCTTGATCTAATATTTCACAGCAGAGCCCTGTGAGGGCTTACAGTGTTGTGGCCACAGCAACACCTAAGGCCCAAATTTCTGCTGAGTATATAGGTCAGGACCCTACTTTCAAACAACTAACTTACAAATGACTCCTACTTGCAAACGGAAGGAGACAACAGGAAGTGAGAATAAATCTACCCCTAGGAAGGGAAATTCTCTCCTGTAAGAGTTAATATGGGAAAAACATTTCTCCTTTCCACTGATGCTTTCCAATCCATTGGGACAAAAAGTGAGGTGAAATCTTCTGAAGAGGAGGAAAGACAGCAAAACAAATGTCACAGGGGTGATATCCCTTCCCTATGTTTTCCAAAAAGCTTAAAAAAGATTTTTTGGCTGGAGCTAAACACGTTAAAAATGTACCCGTTCAAAATTACAAAGAGATTCTACTTAACAACAAACCTACAGCCTGTATACTGCTGTTCAGAGTATATAGGGCCTGGTGGCCCCACACCTTTCCTTATTTTAATTTGGGTGCGGGGTTCCCCTTAATATCCATACAAGACCCAAAGGGCCTGGTAATGGACTGGGGGGTACCCATGCCGTCTGTCTCACTGATTTTCATCCATATTGCCAGGACCCGACATTACATTAAACCCGCAAGCAGTTTTAAATGAGATTTTTTCCTTTAAAAATGACATTTGGTGCAGGGACTGTTCTAAACACGGGAAACACGCGTCACTTTACAAGCATACTATAGACACCCCTCAGGTACGATATTTAAAGGAATATTTCACTTTTTTTTTTTTTACTTTAAGCATCATTAAAATCACTGCTCCCGAAAAAACGGCCGTTTTTAAAAGTTTTTTTTGCATTGATACATGTCCCCTGGGGTAGGACCCGGGTCCCCAAACCCTTTTTAGGACAATACCATGCAAATTAGCCTTTAAAATGAGCACTTTTGATTTCGAACGTTCGAGTCCCATAGACGTCAATGGGGTTCTAACGTTCGTGCGAACTTTCGGTCCGTTCGCAGGTTCTGATGCGAACCGAACCGGGGGGTGTTCGGCTCATCCCTACTGACAACCCATCAACCGATTTTAACCATTTGCTTACTGAGCACTTAAACCCCCCTCCTGCCCAGACCAATTTTCAGCTTTCATCGCTGTCACTCTTTGAATGACAATTGCGCGGTCATGCAACTCTGTACCCAAATGACATTTTTATCATTTTTTTCACACAAATAGAGCTTTTTTTGGTGGTATTTAATCACCACTGGGTTTTTTTTTTTTTTTGCTAAACATACAAAAAAGATCGACAATTTTGAAAAAAAATCACGTTTCATAGTTTGTTATAACATTTTGAAAACAGGTAATTTTTCTCCATCATTGATATGCACTGATGAGGTGGCACTGATGGGCACTGATAGGCTGCACTGGTGGGCACTGATAGGCTGCACCGATGGGCACTGATAGGCAGAGATAAGGCGGCACTGATAGGCACAGATAAGGCAGCACTGATGGGGACAGATAAGGAGGTACTGATGGGCACAGATAAGGCGGCACTGATGGCCACTGATAAGATGGCACTCATGGGCCCTGATGGGTGGCACTGATAGGTGTTACTGATAGGTACCACTTATAGATGGCACTGATGGGCGCTGATAGGTGGCACTGATGGGCACTGGTAGGTGACATTGATGGGCAGTACTGTTGATGAGGTACTGATTGGTGACATTGATAGGTGGCCCTGATAGGTGACACTGTGGGCACTGATAGGTGGCACTGTGGGCACTGGTAGGTGGCACTGTGGGCACTGGTAGGTGGCGCTGGTGGGCACTGGTAGGCAGCGCTGGTGGTCACTGGTAGGTGGCTCTGGCAGGTGGCACAGGTGGGCACAGATGAGCTGGCGGCTGCTCTCCTTGATCAGGACCGATGTCCCTCTGACAGCCACTGGTGATCGGCTTTTTTTTTCTCATCATGCTATCAGCGCGAGGAGAGAAAATAGCCGATTACCGGCTCTGTTTACGTCACATGATCAGCTGTCATTGGCTGAGAGCTGATCATGTGGTAAGGGGTCAGGATCAACCCCTTACTCCGATCAGTGATCCAGTGAGTCTCATAGACTCGCTGATCACAGAGCGCCCCACATGCGCCCTGCAGGGGGCACGCAGGCCGCTCGAGCACGGGAGGACGTCTATTGACGCCCTCCTTGCAAAGTAGGTCCGCGCTGTAGCCGTCATTCTGCTACAGCGCGGATCTGAAGCAGTTAAATTTTTTATGAATGTACAGCCGGAACCACTAAATTTAAATTGATTGAGCAGTCAATTGGTCTGGATACAGACGCAACCACGGCTCCATGTTTGCCAAAATCACTGGGTTGGTGGCTTTTAAGAAAGGAATTCTTACCCAGCTGATGCGTATTAATTGAAGATTTTTTTAAAAATTTACTGACCGGATGAGGACCCAAACAAAAAGCGCACTCATGACGGAATTTACAACAATTCGGCCATTTGTACTGTGTGCCGTTAAAAGAAAAGCAAATGCCTTTCTTATTAGAACCTGCCGAAGTAGAAGGCAACGTGTTGCTTAGGCGAGGCATCAGAGGTTTCTGGGGGACAAATAAATTTAACCAGAGTCCTATAACCTTATTGCCCCATTGAATATTAGGATGCACCACCATTTTTTGCCGAAAAAATTAATCGTAGAAATACCACAATAAGCTTCCAAAATTTCTATAGGCCTCCAAAATTACATCTATGTGCTGAAAAAGGCCCGAGCTACGCTCCTGAAATCTTTCACACATAATGCTTGCCTAAGTAGAGAATGCTTGGAGCTGGTTATTAAATGTCCTAGCAACTGGCCTTTTTTTATCATCTTCAACTTTATCCTTATCCAACCTAGAATAGTATTTTTTTTGTGAAGGGAGTAATGATAAAATGTCCACAAATTCTCCACACCAAATCTTTTCTTTTGTGCTGGTTGACAAATGAAAACCCAATGGGGACAATATACAGGGCATAGACTCTTTCCCACGGCTCTCAGGCACTTTGTTCAATGTAGAAATACTCTGAGACTGAGCCTGAATAGGGGGAGAAGTTAACTTAGATGTATTAGTAACTTGCCCAAGCCCAGCGAGTTACCTGCACATACACAAGCCGCAGCATCATTGTCCGCCACCATTGGTTTGTGAGGTGTAGCTGCAGATAAATTAGAGACCAACTGCAATAGAGTAGAAGACAAGGAAGATAAAAGGCTAAGTTGATCAGACTCACCAGCAACACTGGCATCCCGCACATTGGATACCGTAGGACCCTGCTCTGAATCATCTGAGATTCAATATGTGGACTTCGCTGCTCTGACCAAGCCTGGGTTAAAACCCACAGCTACTCTGGGTGCTTCCAACAGCTGGTCCGGGATTGCAGGCTGCCTTGACGACGAATGGTCAATCTGTGTCGCCGGGCTGGGCCTGTTCCGCCCTTCTCGGCTGACGTCGCTTCTTGAGGGAGCCGGTGGACTGTACGGCCTCTTCTGGCTCCTTCTTCTTCGATCCCCCTCGCAACCTCGACAGCTGCTCCTCCGGCAGCTCCGTCATGCCGACCCGGAACCAGGAACTCACCCGTGGGTAGGGAAAGGCATCTTCAGATCCAGCCTTCGCAGCCTTCAGCCTCGGCCCGCTCCAGAAGCTGCCGAAGCAGGGTCTTCATGCCGTCTTAGGAGGTATAATGCTGCGGGCTCAGAGGGAATCTCTTTTGCCTGAGCTCCTGCTGCTATACCATCCACCAGCGACTGGCATCTGACCCTATCTGCACCCCCTTTATATAGGGACCTCCAGGGGTTCCAAAACCTTCTATTTCTTTTCAAGGCTCCCCTTTTTAGCAGTTACAGGGCTCCCCCAAGGCCACGAGCCCCTGACCTGAGGGGGAGACTTGAAATCCCTGCCGCTGTGATCCCATGAGGAAAAGGGGGGCCTTGAAACTCCTATTCCCCATATTCTCCTCTGACCTCTGATATCAACAAGGCATTTTCCTCCACACAATTGCCGCTCACTGGATATTTTCTCTTTTTCGGACCATTCTCTGTAAACCCGAGAGATGGTTGTGTGTGAAAATCCCAGTAGATCAGCAGTTTTTGAAATACTCAGACCAACCCGTTATACACCAACAACCATGCAATGTTCAGTCACCAAAATCCCCTTTCTTCCCCATCCTGATGCTCGGTTTGAATCGCCTTCACCATGTCAAGATGCCTAAATGCATTGAGTTGCTGTCATGTGATTGGCTGATTAGCAATTTGTGTTACCAAGCAGTTGAACCGGTGTACCTAATAAAATGGCTGGTGAGTGCATATCTATATATTATTTTATTTATTATTACATTGGTGTATATGCCTCATAGTAGTGTAGCAATAACTCTCAGCGGAGCTGCTGGTTTAAGCGGGCTTGTTACCTTCACTCTCCTTCCCTCTGTTTTACTGGCACCGGGTCTAGAGGTTACGTTGAGTTTACCTCTGGATGATCCACGCACCAACACTTGAGTACATTTTCAATGCTTTATTAAACAATTTACTAAGGAAGTAGCAGGAAAGAGGCAGAAGGGAAACTGCAGAAGAAACTCAAATATCTTCTTGTAAGATTCTTGACAAATGTCCTGGTAGAATTTGGATATTACAATAGAATGCGCTCCCCTCGTGGGACACACTCTTTGCTTGCAGGGATAGGCCTCTCTCACTTGCCTAGCAGCCAGTACATAGCACGAACAAAAGTCTCTGCCACAGACTTGTTTGGGATAAACCTGTACGATCCTCTGTCACAGGATGTATTGGTTTTCTGCAATGAACGTCAGTCACAGTGCTTGAACCTTTAAGCCAACCCGGCAACACTATGCTGTATAGTTACTTTTAGGATACTACCTCCAACCGAGTCACCAGGCCCCTCTCCAGACCAGCAGGCTGCATGATCCTTCCATGACGGGTCCTCCCCTGGGATCTCCTCGGTTGTCCAGCTTCTTCCCTCTGGATAGACAGCTCAGGACCATTCCTCGGCTGCTGTGGTAGGCCCCAGACAAGCTTCTGGGCCCACCCCTGCGCCGCAGCGATGTGGGCCTCCGAAACGGAGGACCACGAGATTACTCTCTAACGCATACCTGTCGGCCAGGAGGGCCAGCAGGTGGCTGTAAAACGAACCCCTCAATATGGCGTCTATTCAATAAATACCCTCACCCAGAATGCAACTCGGAGGACCACCTCCACCGAGTTGTCTCCGGGACAGAAGAGCATCCATACGCTTCGACACGTTGCCCTTCGAACACTGACCAGTGATAACAACGACACCCACCGGTCAGTCTGGAAACACACACAACGTCAGCCAAGCTGGAACAGAGGCAAACCTAACCTATTTAACCAACAAGTTACTAAATTTACCTAACATATGGTAGATCGCAAATCTACCAGCGCTACATACTCCCCCCACTACAGTAGACGTTGTCCCCAACGTCTGTCCAAAAACAGTAACAGTAACTCCCAAGCCTGGGAGTAAGTATTTGAGTTTCTTATAACTTGGATAGACAAAGAGAGAGGAAAAGACAGTGGAAAGATACTATAAGACTTACATCTATAAAACATTATGTTCACATCCGCGAACAAAACCATCCTATGATTGTACATAACCTTACTATCTATCTAGCTGAAAAGCCTCCCAGCTTGATAGGAGATCCAATAATTCCTGAAAAGGGAAACATGTTAAACACACACATATATATACTGTACAATATTAGGAGCAAAGCCTCATTTTTAGAGAAAAAGAGCCTCTCTTCCCATCATCTAACATCAGGAAAAAGAAAAAATCTTAAGGAGTCCATCCCTGTAATATGATCTCTTCAAATAAAGAAAAAAATCCAGCTAGCAAAAAGAAGTCCTTGGATTTAAAACACTGAACAGGATATGTAAATCTTGACCATGCAGATTTCTTTACACTGACACTAACTAGCTAACTACTTGCAAAGTTCTTTTGTCCAGAATCACCAATAAGACCGGGGATCTGGCAAGGTCAGTGGTTTTCCCGCTTTATCCACGGTGGTAATGAAATAGACAACATCATCTTTTCCGGGCCTGCAAATGACCACTTTGTCAGCATAGATGTGCCGACCGAAGTTCCAGTGCATGAAACATCCACTAAAACGTTCATCCATCTTAACAGAACATCCAGTCTTTCGGAAAGGCTTAGGCACAGACAAATAGTCCCAAACAACTTCATTGTACCAAAGTTCCCGATTAGTTTCAATCACCTGCATTATGTCCTGGGGCACATAGGGGAAATCCAAACCATACTCGGCAGCTACACGCTTGTTTAACATCCTCTGCAAACGTGCAAGTTTGGGCAAAGATCTGTCTCTCCCCCTACCAGGCAGTACACAGGAATCCAATGATTTGCTCACCATAGACCCAGCCGGTGTCTGTAGTGAACTAGCAACTTTTGGCAAAGTCCCAGCAACAGTACTGTGTGGCTCCAACAGGGTGACGTCTTCCCAGAACTCAGGGCTGTCCATTCAGGGAAAGTCACAGCAGAAGCGACATCTTCACCTTGTGACCATAACAACTCTTGTGACATAGTCTCAAATAGGTCATCATCTCCGGAAAGATCCGACATGGATTTCCGAATCTCCTAACTCTTCTGCTGGTAGATATTTATTTACAGTCCCAGATACGTTCCCCATCAGTGGCTTACCCGTTCCTGACGTGGACTTTGGTAGCTCCGGTTCAGGTAACCTCTGGGGTAGGCCTCGACCATGGCCGCAGGAAGCCTTCACATATCCCACCTTCCTTTGAGCAGGTACAACAGGAGCAGGTGTAGTGGACGCAGAAATCAAAGTAATGTCCCCTGAGGAGACGACAGCAGCAGCGTCTCTTTCCGGAACATTATCAGCATCAACAGGCAAAGTGGTGGCCTGTCGTTCTCTCTCTGTAGCGGTAGCAGCTTCTACTGTGGCGATACTTGTTGCCCAATATATCCGATAAGCACGGGGTGACGTGGTAGGTTGCTCCACCACAAACAAGTACTCTCCACATTGTGGACATCGGCCAAACGGACGGAGATGTACGGCCAATCCTTCACATCGGTGGCAGATCATACCCAGTCCCTCAATATCTCCTGAGGTATACAGGACAAACCTCCCCTGCGGCTGCAAACGAACTCCAGTATCTGTAAGCAGAGTTCCAGATAGCACAGCATTCATCACGGTGTTTGTAGGGAACATTCTCGGTCCCATGATCGGCTGCATCGCCGGAAAAGACATGGCCACACTCTGATCTTCTCAGCACAATCACGAGGCCTTTTCTCTCCTCTGGCGCCAAACACATACATGCGTCCCATGCGGTAGCAAGTAGGGTAGGCTCCTCCCACTTGTTCTTCTGGTCACGTAGCTCCCGGGCCTTCACTGGCGCCCGCCATCTACGCATTCAGAAATAAAGTCCTGCAGTTTAACCTTTTCTCTTCCTGAAGAATTTTTTCAAAGTCCAGCTCTCTCCGTAAACTCCCGGTAAAACACTTCTCTGGGTTGCGAGAACTTGACGGTCAACAAATCCCGGACGACGCCCCCACACGTAGCAATAACTCTCGGCGGGGCTGCTGGTTTAAGCGGGCTTGTTACACTTCACTCTCCTTCCCTCTGTTTTACCGTCACCGGGTCTAGGGGTTCCGTTGAGTTTACCTCTGGACGATACACGCACCATCACTTGAGTACGTTTTCAATGCTTTATTAAACAATTGACTAAGGAAGTAGCAGGAAAGAGGCAGAAGGGAAACTGCAGAAGAAACTCAAATATCTTCTTGTAAGATTCTTGACAAATGTCCTGGTAGAATTTGGATATTACAATAGAATGCGCTCCCCTCGTGGGACACACTCTTTGCTCGCCTGCATAGGCCTCTCTCACTTGCCTAGCAGCCAGTACGTAGCACGAACAAAAGTCTCTGCCACAGACTTGTTTGGGATAAACCTGTACGGTCCTCTGCCACAGGATGTATTGGTTTTCTGCAATGAACGTCAGTCACAGTGCTTGAACCTTTAAGCCAACCCGGCAACACTATGCTGTATAGTTACTTTTAGGATACGTCCTCCACCCGAGTCACCAGGCCCCTCTCCAGACCAGCATGCTGCATGATCCTTCCATGATGGGTCCTCCCCTGGGATCTCCTCAGTTGTCCAGCTTCTTCCCTCTGGATAGACAGCTCAGGACCATTCCTTGGCTGCTGTGGTAGGCCCCAGACAAGCTTCTGGGCCCACCCCTGCGCTGCAGCGATTTGGGCCTCCGGAACGGAGGACCACGAGATTACTCTCTAACGCATACCTTTCGGCCAGGAGGGCCAGCAGGTGGCTGTAAAACGAACCCCTCAATATGGCCTCTGTCCCATAAATACCCTCGCCCAGAATGCAACTCGGAGGACCACCTCCACCGAGTTGTCTCCGGGACAGAAGAGCATCCATACGCTTCGACATGTTGCCCTTCCAACACTGACCAGTGGTAACAGCGACACCCACCGGCAGGGGCGTTGCTAGGTCTGAAAAGATCTGGGGCTAGAGCCCATAGCAGCGGTCACCAACCTTTTTGCATGCCCGCCGGCGGGGGTGGGGGGGAGACCAGTGGTAAGCAATTTGTCACGGGCGATGGCTGGTGTTGGCGCTTCAATCATCATGGCATAATGGTTGATATGGTGTCAGGGTGATTGAAGTGCATTATTTCTATTGTTACATTCTAATATATAATGAAGTGGTTCAACACACCATACTGCAGAATCAGTGGGAGCCCTGAGCGTGTCACTTGCCACATCTCCTGCCACCAGATGCAGCATGTCACTTGCCACCATTGCCTGTCACCAGATGCAGTGTGTTACTTGCCACTAGGGATGAGCCGAACACCCCCCGGTTCGGTTCGCACCAGAACCTGCGAACGGACCGAAAGTTCGCACGAACGTTAGAACCCCATTGACGTCTATGGGACTCGAACGTTCGAAATCAAAAGTGCTCATTTTAAAGGCTAATTTGCATGGTATTGTCCTAAAAAGGGTTTGGGGACCCGGGTCCTACCCCAGGGGACATGTATCAATGCAAAAAAAACTTTTAAAAACGGCCGTTTTTTCGGGAGCAGTGATTTTAATGATGCTTAAAGTAAAAAAAAAAAAAGTGAAATATTCCTTTAAATATCGTACCTGAGGGGTGTCTATAGTATGCCTGTAAAGTGACGTGTGTTTCCCGTGTTTAGAACAGTCCCTGCACCAAATGTCATTTTTAAAGGAAAAAATCTCATTTAAAACTGCTTGCGGGTTTAATGTAATGTCGGGTCCTGACTCCTGGCAATATGGATGAAAATCAGTGAGACAAACGGCATGGGTACCCCCCAGTCCATTACCAGGCCCTTTGGGTCTTGTATGGATATTAAGGGGAACCCCGCACCCAAATTAAAATAAGGAAAGGTGTGGGGCCACCAGGCCCTATATACTCTGAACAGCAGTATACAGGCTGTAGGTTTGTTGTTAAGTAGAATCTCTTTGTAATTTTGAACGGGTACATTTTTAACGTGTTTAGCTCCAGCCAAAAAATCTTTTTTAAGCTTTTTGGAAAACATAGGGAAGGGTTATCACCCCTGTGACATTTGTTTTGCTGTCTTTCCTCCTCTTCAGAAGATTTCACCTCACTTTTTGTCCCAATGGATTGGAAAGCATCAGTGGAAAGGAGAAATGTTTTTCCCATATTAACTCTTACAGGAGAGAATTTCCCTTCCTAGGGGTAGATTTATTCTCACTTCCTGTTGTCTCCTTCCGTTTGCAAGTAGGAGTCGTTTGTAAGTTAGTTGTTTGAAAGTAGGGTCCTGCCCTATATACTCAGCAGAAATTTGGGCCTTAGGTGTTGCTGTGGCCACAACACTGTAAGCCCTCACAGGGCTCTGCTGTGAAATATTAGATCAAGAATTGTAATTACATGCCCCTGTTGAACAGGAGCTGAAAAATTAGGCCTTAGGCACTGGTGCTGGTGCCACAACACTGCAACCCCTCACAGACACTCTAGTTGGAATGCAGGAACGAGCCCTGCTGCAAAGTATTGCATCAAAAATTGTAATTACACGCCCCTGTTAAACAAGGGCTGAAAAATTGGGCCTTAGGCACTGGTGCTGGTGCCACAACACTGCAACCCCTCACAGACACTCTAGTTGGAATGCAGGAACGAGCCCTGCTGCAAAGTATTGCATCAAAAATTGTAATTACACGCCCCTGTTAAACAAGGGCTGAAAAATTGGGCCTTAGGCACTGGTGCTGGTGCCACAACACTGCAACCCCTCACAGACACTCTAGTTGGAATGCAGGAACGAGCCCTGCTGCAAAGTATTACATCAAAAATCGTAATTACACGCCCCTGTTAAACAGGGGCTGAAAAATTGTGCCTTAGGCACTGGTGGTGGCGCCCAGAACCAAAAATGCTCTTACAAGCTATCAGCGTGATGATTGAGGAGGAAGAGGATAATTACTCAGGAATAGTCACTCAGCATCAGCATAGGCAGTCTTTGAAGGGATCTGAGATTTCAAAAAAAATTATTCGGTTACATCAGCATCAGGTGCTTGGTAGCTGGTGGTGATCCAAGACTCATTCATTTTTATGAAGGTCAGTCGATCGACCGAGTCAGTGGACAGACGCACCCTGTGATCGGTTACCACGCCTCCAGCAGCACTGAATGTGCGTTCCGAAAGAACGCTGGATGCAGGACAGGCCAGTAGCTCAATTGCATACTGTGCAAGCTCTGGCCAGTGATCCATCCTCAAGACCCAGTAACCCAGAGGATTTTCGGTGGGAAAGGTGTCCAAGTCTGATCTTGCCCCTAGGTATTCCTGCACCATGTAAAACAGACGCTGGCGATGGTTGCTGGAACCAATCATACCTTGGGGCTGCGGACCAAAAAATTGTCTGAACGCATCGGTCAGACGGCCACCTTCTCCACCGCTCCTTCTTTGACTGACCGAAGCCTCAGCAACACGTTGTCCAGAAACAGGAGTTTGTAACCTCCCAGTCTCTGGGAACGCGTTGCACAGACCTTTCTGCAAGGCCTCCCGAAGATGTTTCATCCTCTGCTCCCTCTGCGATGGCAAGATAAGGTCCGCAACCTTACCCTTGTAACGTGGATCAAGGAGGGTTGCCAGCCAGTATTGGTCCTTCTCCTTGATACCACGAATACGAGGATCCTTACGCAGGCTTTGCAGGATCAGGGAGGCCATGCAGCGTAGGTTTGCTGAGGCATTCGGTCCGGAGTCCTCTGGGTCACTAAGGACGACATGGTCCGCAGCCACCTCCTCCCAGCCACGTACAAGTCCATGTGTTTCTTGGGACTGATCCCTTAAAGACTGCTGCTGATGCTGAGTGCCAGGCTCCACCTCCATACTGACACAATCTTCCTCCTCCTCCTCCTCCTCTTCCTCCTCGTCCTCTTCCTGTGTGATCGGCGGGCACGCAGGAACACTGTCTGGATAAAGGGGGCCTTGAGAGCTAAGGAAGTCCTCCTCTTCCTGCCTCTGTTCTGCCTCAAGTGCCCTGTCCATTATTCCACGCAGCGTGTGCTCCAACAGGTGGACAAGGGGGACAGTGTCACTGATGCATGCACTGTCACTGCTCACCATCCTCGTGGCCTCCTCAAATGGTGACAGGACAGTGCATGCATCCCTGATCATGGCCCACTGGCGTGGGGAAAAAAAACCAAGCTCCCCCTGACCCTGTCCTGGTGCCATAGTCGCACAGGTACTCATTGATGGCCCTCTGCTGCGTGTGCAGCCGCTGCAGCATGGCCAACGTTGAGTTTCACCTGGTGGGCATGTCACAGATTAGGCGGTTCTTGGGCAGGTTAAACTCCTTTTGGAGGTCCGTCAGCCGAGCACTGGCATTATATGACCGGCGGAAATGCACACAGACTTTCCTGGCCTGCCTCAGGACATCCTGTAAGCCCGGGTACCTGCCCAAGAACCGCTGCACCACCAAGTTAAGGACGTGAGCCAAACAGGGCACATGGGTCATTTGTCCCTGTCGGAGGGCAGAGAGGAGGTTGGTGCCATTGTCGCAAACCACCATTCCTGCCTTAAGTTGGCGTGGCGTCAACCACCTCTGAACCTGCCCCTGCAGAGCTGACAGAACCTCTGCCCCAGTGTGGCTCCTGTCCCCCAAGCACACCAGCTCAAGCACCGCATGGCATCTTTTGGCCTGCGTACTTGCGTAGCCCCTTGAACGACTACGGAGCACCGCTGGTTCCGAGGAAGAGGCCATGGAGGAAGAAGAAGAGGAGGGGGTGGAGGAGAGAGGTGTGTCACAATCATTAGCATTTTGGAGGCGTGGTGGCGGAACAACCTCCAACACTACTGCACCTTGTCCTGCATCCTTCCCAGCTGCCAGCAGAGTCACCCAATGCGCCGTGAAACTTAGGTAACGTCCCTGTCCATGCCTGCTGGACCATGAGTCAGCGGTAATATGCACCTTACCGCTGACTGCCCTGTCCAGCGAGGCATGGACATTGCCTTCCACATGCTGGTAGAGAGCCGGAATCGCCTTCCGTGAGAAAAAGTGGCGTTTGGGTACCTGCCACTGAGGAACTGCACATTCCACAAACTCACGGAAGGGGGCAGAGTCTACCAACTGAAAAGGCAGCAGTTGAAGTGCTAGCAATTTTGCCAAGCTAGCATTCAACCGCTGGGCATGTGGATGGCTGGGAGCAAACTTCTTTCGGCGGTGCAGCAGCTGGGGCAGGGAAATTTGCCTGGTACAATCTGACGTCGGTGTACCAAAATCAGATTGCCCACAAGTACGTGGCTGTGACACACCTAATTCTACACCTTCATTCCTCTCAGTGCAGGTCTCAGAGAGGACTGAAGGTCTAGTGGGGTTGGAAATCTCAGCTGATGAGGAGCAAGCAGAGGTCCTCTTTGTTCTTTGGTGTGGGTCTTTTAGATACGCTTGCCAACGAACTGCATGGCAGGTCAACATATGTCTGGTCAAGCATGTGGTACCCAAGCGGGAGATGTTTTGGCCACGCGAGATACGCTTGAGACATATGTTGCAAATAGCAGCGGTGCGATCTGATGCACTCGTCTCAAAAAAGGCCCACACCAAAGAACTTTTTGAATAACGCGCAGAGACTGCAGCGCCCTGCACATGTGGAGCTTTGGGGTGTGATGCAGTCAATGTGCTGCCCTTAGGCTGGCCCCTGGAGGGCATCCTGCCTCGTTGGTGATGTGCCGCCTCCTCCTCCTCCTCTTCTCTCCTATCAGGCACCCACGTTGAGTCAGTGACCTCATCATCCCCTCCCTCCTCATCACTGGAGCAAACCTGGCAGTATGCTGCAGCAGGGGGAGCATGACTGCCAGATTGCTGTCCTTCTTGGGCACCCCCTCTGTCCGTGCTCGTGTTACTGCCTTCATCGAGCTCAGTATCATCATCAGAGCCTTCCAAACGCTGGGCATCCTCCTGGAGCATGTACCCAACACTGTGGTCAAACAGTTCGAGGGACTCCTCAGGAGGACATGGTGGGGCTAGGGAAGGAGTCACTGATGACATTGAGCCGAGGGAAGAGGCCGCTGCTTTGCCAGACAAAGTACCCTGGGCATGGGTGAGAGAGGATGAGGAGGATGAGGACGGCTTGGTCATCCACTCGACCAAGTCTTCCGCATGTTGCGGCTCAACATGGCCAGCTGCCGAAAAAAAGGCCAAGCGTGTCCCATGGCCACGTGCTGATGAGGATGCACCGTCTCCACGACCAGCACTAGACACAGAGCCTGCTTGCCCTCTCTTATTGGCTTGTGACTGTCTGCCTCTCCTTCTTGGCCTTCCAGACATACTAATGGCCTGTAGCTGCACTAAGCTGGGATATATATATATATATATATATATATATATATATATGTACTGATACTGCAGCTAGCAAAATCAACTGCCTGCCTGTAGTATGAGAACACCACCAACCTTCTACAGGTAGCTTTAGCTGAACACTGTGAGGTGGACGCACCCCACTAACTTGTAGGTTTAGCAGAACACTGTGAGCAAGACGCACTGCACTAACTGTAAATAGTCTAGCTGCCTGACTGTGGTACTAATAGGATCAAAGGAACACCAGCAATTTTATTTAAAATACTGTAACAAGACAAGCCTGCCTGTCAGTAAGAAGATAACAGGAACGGATCTAGCTGAACACTGTGAGCAGGACGCACCCCACTAGCTTGTAGGTTTAGCTGAACACTGTGAGGTGGACGCGCCCCACTAACTTGTAGGTTTTGCTGAACACTGTGAGCAGCACGCACCCCACTAACTTGTAGGTTTAGCAGAACACTGTGAGCAGGACGCACTGCACTAACTGTAAATAGTCTAGCTGCCTGACTGTGGTACTAATAGGATCAAAAGAACACCAGCAATTTTCTTCAGGTAGCTGTATTTACTGTAACAAGACAAGCCTGCCTGTCAGTAAGAAGATAACAGAAACGGATCTAGCTGAACACTGTGAGCAGGATGCACCACACTAGCTTGTAGGTTTAGCTGAACACTGTGAGGTGGACGCACCCCACTAACTTGTAGGTTTAGCTGAACACTGTGAGCAGGACGCACCCCACTTACTTGTAGGTTTAGCAGAACACTGTGGGCAGGACGCACTGCACTAACTGTAAATAGTCTAGCTGCCTGACTGTGGCACTAATAGGATCAAAAGAACACCAGTAATTTTCTTCAAAATACTGTAACAAGACAAGCCTGCCTGTCAGTAGGAATATAACAGGAACGGATCTAGCTGAACACTGTGAGCAGGACGCACTGCACTAAATGTAAATAGTCTAGCTGCCTGACTGTGGCACTAATAGGATCAAAAGAACACCAGTAATTTTCTTCAAAATACTGTAACAAGACAAGCCTGCCTGTCAGTAGGAATATAACAGGAACGGATCTAGCTGAACACTGTGAGCAGGACGCACTGCACTAAATGTAAATAGTCTAGATTCAAGATAACAGGAACGGATCTAGCTAAACTGAATACAGTGTATATATATATATATATATATATGCAACACCTGGGATGCATATATATACACAATACACTTTAAGTGCAGCTAACTGACTGACTGTCCTGCCTAATCTAGCTAACTCAAATGAAATGACACTGTCTCTCTCTCTCTCTAAGCACACCGGAACACACTGCACAGGGCCGCCGTGCAGGCGGCCTTATATAGTGTGGGGCGTGTACTAAATCCCCTGAGCCATAATTGGCCAAAGCCTCCTTGGCTTTGGCCAATTATGGCTCTCTGTTAAGGCGGCGCTGTGATTGGCCAAGCATGCGGGTCATAGTGCATGCTTGGCCAATCAACAGCAAGCAATGCACTGCGATGCCGCAGTGAATTATGGGCCGTGACGCGCCACACAAATTTGGCGCGAACGGCCCATATCGTTCGCAATTCGGCGAACGATCGAACAGCCGATGTTCGAGTCGAACATGGGTTCGACTCGAACACGAAGCTCATCCCTACTTGCCACCATCCCCTGTCACCAGATGTGGATTGTCACTTGCCATGTCGCCTGCTACCAGATGTGAATTGTCACTTGCCACTTTCACCTGGCAGCAGATGTGGATTGTCACTTGCCACGTCACTTGCCACAATTTGCAGATTGTCACTTGCCACGTCTCCTGCCACCATTTGCAGATTGTCACTTGCCACCAGCTGCAGATTGTCACTTGCCACGTCTCCTGGCAACATTTGCAGATTGCCACATCTCCTGCCACCATTTGCAGATTGTCACTTGCCACGTCACCGGCCACCAGATGTCATTTGCCAACTGATGTGGATTGTCACTTGCCATGCCAGCCAGTGCCACCAAATGTGGCGTACAGTGAAAGATGATGTCATCTCTCTGCTGCTTGCTGCACCTCACTCCCAAATTGAAGAGGCCTGGCTGTGAAGAGCGCTGATGTGGAGCGGGTGGAGAGATATGTCATCTCTGCTCGTCCGCTTGCTCGCTTCTCTTCTCTCCTCTGCCTCTCTCATGCAGCCAGCCCACCTGGCGCAACAGCTGCAACCCACTGGTTAGGCAGGGACCCTGGGCAAGAGACTTGGGGCTATGGGCCCCAGATTGGGGGCTATAGCCCCAATAGCCACCCCCTAGCAACGCCCCTGCCCACCGGTCAGTCTGGAAACACACACAACGTCAGCCAAGCTGGAACTGAGGCAAACCTAACCTATTTAACGAACAAGTTACTAAATTTACCTAACATATGGTAGATCGCAAATCTACCAGAGCTACAATAGTGACACGCTTCTTATCCCTTTTATTTTAGTTTTCTTTATAGCCTCCAAAATGGCCAGAATTTAATAACAGGATTTGCCCTCTGCAAACCTTGTATGTTCAGGTTAGCAAAGAGGATTCGCAAACTCTCAGCAAAGGAAACCCGGGCGGGTTCACTCATCCCTACTGAGGAGAAAGCAGGGCTGGGGGACAAGTGGGGGAACTTATCAAAACTGGAGCAGTTGTTCATGGCAACCAATCAGCTTCTATCTTTAGCTTGTTCAGTTGACCTTTGCAAATTAACCACTTGCTGCCCACCATATAGCAATATGACGTCGGCAAAGTTGCGATATCCTGACCGGACGTCATATGACGTCGCCAGGATATCAAGCCGCTGCGCGCCCCCTGGTGATCGTTGTTGCGGTGTGTCAGTCTGACACACCGCAACTCCGATCTAGGTAAAGAGTCTCTGCCAGAGACTTATTACCACGTGATCAGCCGTGTCCAATCACGGCTGATCACAGTGTAAACAAGAGTCGTTGATTGTCTTTTCCTCACTCACTCGCGTCTGACAGAGAGCCGATCGGCTGCACTCCTGACAGGGGGGGGGTCTGTGCTGATTGTTTATCAGTGCAGCCCCCCCTCGGATGCCCTCCCAGGACCACCAGGGATGGCCACCACACTGGACCACCAGGTATGCCACCCTAGACCACCAGGGAAATGCCAATCAGTGCCATTGAAAAATGCCTGCCAGTGATGCCTATCAGTGAAATCCAATGCCAGTCATCAGTGCTGCCTTTCAGTGCCCACCAGTGTCGCCTATCAGTGCCACCCATAAGTATCCATCAGTGCAGCCTTTCAGTGCCCATCAGTGTCGCCCATCAGTGCCGACTATCAATGCCACCTGTCAGTGCCCATCAGTGCCGCCTATCAGTGCCCATCAGTGCCATCTCATGGGTGCCATCTCATTGGTGCCACCTTATCAGTGCCCATCAGTGAAGGAGAAAACTTACTCATTTACAAAATTTTATAACAAAAACAAAGAAAAACTTTTTTTTTTTTTTCAAAATTGTTGGTCTTTTTTTTTTAGTTTAGCAAAAAATAAAAACCGCAGAGGTGATCACATACCACCAAAAGAAAGCTCTATTTGTGGGAACAAAATGATAAAAATGTCGTTTGGGTACAGTGTTCAATGACCGCACAATTGTCATTTAAAAAGTAACAGCACTGAAAGCTGAAAATTGGCCTGGGCAGGAAGGGGGGAAAGTGCCCGGTATTGAAGTGGTTAAAGACAGAAGCTGACTGGTTGCCATGTACAGCTACTCCAGTTTTGATAAATTCTCCTCATAGACTGGGCGGGAGATAAACCACCATCTAGCTTTAAAAGTTCTTTTATCAATAGTCGCTAGAGGGCAGCATTGCTACTGTCCACTTCGATAAGCAGTACACTACAGAGCAATCGCAGCAGCCAGAAGGGGGGAGAACTACAATGGCCGGCATGCTTTGCTCCTTGGACGTCATCGCTGTGCGCTGGAAGGAAGGCGTTACTATGGTGACGGGAGAGTTGCTCGGAGTCGTAGCATCCCGAAGTGTAGGGGTATAGAACCATGCCTCGTTCCAGGTACTGGGGTAATTATAAGGAGGGAGGGGGGAATACTCGTCAATAATATGAGGCTTCATTGACTGGCTCAGCAAGATGCATACGTGACCTCTATAGTGAAATATTGTTATCAGTGGGGAACATGTCACCAAAATCAGTGACAGGACCGCAGGTAGCTGCTTTCTGATTGGTTGCTGTGAGCTTCAACGCTTCTCACGTCATGGTTGATGTGTCCTCTAGGCCGTTATGTGGCTGATTTACATCATTGCGCCGCAGGAACGCTCGCACTAATGCAATGCATAGAAAAACACGCTACATGCGTTGACATTCATTCTGACACTATACGAGTCGGGCTCGTGTCCAAGTGCGCCAGTCAGGCTACGTTCACATATGTGCGCTTTACCGCAAACACACACAAACGCTCTGCCCCTTCGCAGACGCGTTGCGGTGTCCTTAATTCCTAATGGGACCCCCAAGCATCTGCGAACATACGCAAAAAAACGCCTGTTCCCATAGCGCCATGTGCTTCAGTGCGACCTGATTTCCCCAAACGGGGTCAGGGACTTCTTTTTTTAATACTTCTCACCAATAGGGCGCCCTACGGACGGGCAAAGAGCAGGAGCTGCGCACGCCCTTCGATGGTGTGAGCCCTACAGGAGGGGGTTTACCGTCCCTCTGAAAAGCAGTCTGCACTGGATCACTTTTCAAGAGGCTTGATGGCACTCCCTGAGAGGCTGATTTAAACATCGCCAGCCCTCCACACCACACTGCAAACACACGCATGACACACGCACTTGAGCAGGTCGCGTTTGGCAGCACTAGCAACAAATTGTATACATGTCGCTATGCCGCAATCATGGTGATGTGTACTAATATGGCCGCTTGCCATGTTAACTTGTGAGTGGGATGGCCGAAAAACTGCGGCTCACCGACTGGTCTCCCCTCGTGGTGACGTCATTATGATGTGCAGTCTAAAGTCTCGTACACACGGTACGATTATTGGCCAACTGAGCATCTGATTTTTGTCTTAAGGGCTTGTGTCAGGATCTTGTCTTGCATACTAACGGTACACAATTGTCGTGCCACAAACACAAACGTAGTGACGTACTACGAGGAATTTCAGCTCTTGAGCGCCACCCTTTGGTCCCCTTCTGCTAATTTCCTGTTTGGTGAGCATTGATTCCGAGCATGCGTGTTTGTACTTTCGACTTTTGTGTGACGGATTTGTGTACTGACCATACGAAAATCTGACAACAGTCTGCTGTCCGCCGAAAATTTATTAGCCTGTCATCCAGGACAACAGTCTGTCAACGGACAATCCCCTGCCAACAATCGTACCCTGTGTACGAGGATTTGGGCTGGGTTCACATATATGCAGGTCCAGTTTTGGTGCAGAGTCCGATGTGTTTTCCATTCCATGGTCCAGGTGCGAATTTAACACTGAAATCGCACCTGAACCTGACTGAGAAATGCACAGGACCCATTTAAAGTTTGCACTGCAACTGGCCCAAAGATATGTGAACCGGCTCCATTGAAAGCTGTCCTGGATCACATGTTATGCGAATCGGGTACAGTTCAAAGCGCATTCGACTTGCATATATGGGAACCAAGGTTTATGGGGCCTGGATGGGCCCTGCTGCTGGACTGCCAATGAGAAGTGTCCACCTCACCCAGGCAGTGATGTTCACAGCTGAAGAAGGACCCTCCCACTCTGCAATGGAGAAGATAGGAGACTTGAGACCTGGCATGTTTCTTCACCTCAGCCATTCATTCGATGGGGTTGTGGGGTAAAGTGAAGTGGTGGGGTGTGTGGTGTGACGTCACAAGGGCAGTGTCAGAGGAAGACTGTGGTTTTTTTTTTTTTTTTTTTAGCGGACGGCGGCGTTGGACGAAGAATTGGTGATAAAATTACTAAAGCGCTGAAGTGGAAAACAAGTTGTGTGAGAATATATTAAAAGATGCCCAAATAATATAGCTGCAATCAATATGTGAACTACACAAAAATGCATAAATAGATATAAATAAATGATGCGCTAATATTAAACAATTAATATCACACTAGGTGCTAGATTCACAAAAAAACGTGCAAAATTAAATCCAAGTGTATGAATAAAGTATATACATAAACCGCTGTGTATAGATATAGTGAATAGATAATAGTAAATTATGATATAGTCCACTGTTGAAAGACACACAGGATTCCTCTTAATATGGAAAAACTGAACCTGTTTAAACAAACTGATAGTGCATCAATAAACAGACCTCCTGTGCATAGATAAAATAAATATGTGGTTTAAAATACAAAATAAAATAAAATAGTCCACTAATTTAAGACACAGGGATAACTCCTCTTCACTTAAAAACTGGAGCCTTGTAAAGCAAGCTTGGATGAATTGACGGCGGGTTGAATAATACCATTCACCTGCCGGGTGGACTATTTTATTTTATTTTGTATTTTTAAATTTACTATAATTTACTATAATTTAAATTTACATAATTTACTATTATCTATTCACTATATCTATACACAGAGGTTTATGTATATACTATATTCATACACTTGGATTTAATTTTGCACATTTTTTGTGAATCTAGCACCTAGTGTGATATTAATTGGTTATTATTAGCACATCATTTATTTAAATTTATTGGTGGACGAAGAATACATCGCCGGAGAGAGCAGAGGAAGAAGGAACCAGCGGAGAGAGAAGAGGGAGAAGAAACCAGCAGAGAGAGAAGAGGGAGAAGAAACACCGGAGGAAGAAGAAACCAGCGGAGAGAGAAGAGGGAGAAGAAACACTGGAGGAAGAAGAAACCAGCAGAGAGAGAAGAGGGAGAAGAAACACCGGAGGAAGAAGAAACCACCGGAGAGCGAAGAGGGAGAAAGAAGAAACCACCGGAGACTATGCACGGTCATAATTTATTTATTATGTACTTATGTGCAAATTTGTTTTTAATCATCTTTTTCTTAATAAATTGTTTTATTCTAACTTTGGCCTAATCCTTGGGTACCGAGAGAGTCCTTAACTCTAACAGTGCTGGGGGGCATGTTTGGAGCAGCCCTAGGCACCCCTTTCCAGTAGCGAGAAGAAACCACCAGAGGGAGAAGAAACCACCGGAGGAAGAAGACACAAGAAGAAGAAGACAAATAAATGACTTGTCAAAAACCGTCTGTGTTTTGTACGCTACACTTCTTCCTTTTTTTTTTTTTTCTTTTGGTGAATGGGTAGGGTTACCCCATACTCATTCCCATAAGGGAGGGTAGGGAACTGGGGGTCCCCTTGTTAAAGGGAGCTTCCAGATTCCGATAAGCCCCCTGCTGCAGACAACCACAACCACCACCCAGGGTTGTTGGGAAGAGGCCCTCGTCCCCATCAACATGGGAACGAGTTGCTTTTGGGTGGGGGTGTGGAGCCCCCCCTCCCACCCCAAAGCAACCCCCCCATGTTGAGGGCAGGTGGCCTGGTATGATTCAGGAGGGGAGGTGCTTGCTCATCCCCTCTTTCCTGACCTGCCGGGCTGCTTGCTCGGATAAGGGTCTGGTATGGATTTTGGGGGGGCCCCACACCATTTTATTTTTTTAAATTTTGGAGTAAGGGTGTCCCCTCAAATTATACCAGACTCGAAGAATCTGATATGAATCTGGGGGAGGGGGTCCTATGCCATTTTTTTTTTTTTTTACAATAAATTTTCTGCCGGCAATTTTGTTCTACATTCAGCTGTCAGCCGGGAATCCCGCTGACAGCTGATGACTCATCGGTTGTTAAGGACGCGGCGGCTGGCTTCCCGGACCACTCTTTAGCAACCAGCTATTTACAGTGTATTTTAAATTTAAAAAAAAAACGCAAAATGCATGAAAACTGCATGCAAAAACGCATAAAAAAAGACGGTTTAAAAACACAAAAAGTACTGCAGAATGTGCCTGAAAAACGCATCAAGCGCAGCCCACATAGATGGGAACCTAGATTTAGATTCCCATTTGGAAATATCTCACCAAAAAATAACAATTTTGTTGCAGGGGTTGATTTGTTTCTTATTGCAGACTTCTGGGAAAATCAGTGAGCCAATCACACAAGCTGGAAATTAAATTTTCAGGGGGCGTTCTATACACATTCTGTGTACAGAAATCCTCCAGGTAGCCGTATTACATTTTACAGAAAATAACAGAGCTGCAGATTGAAAAGGAAAGGTAACATTTACCGTAATTACAATGTGACGTGTGTCAAAATTGTATACACTATATTATTATTATTATTATTTTTTTTTATTTGCTATTTTTTTCCCACGAAAAAGGAGTTACCCTTTAACTAGTATTAAAAATGCACCCCCCCCCCCCCCCCAACACCTATGTTGACTAACCTGTGTAAAAAGGTTCTACAGGTATATAGTTACCTATTTTCAGGTTCCTCTGGTTCAGTCGCTTGATCCAGCTCCCCTGTGTCAGCAGGGAAGAGGAAGGAGTGCCGACAACAGAGCCATGGGAGCCTATGGGTGTCGTCACTGTTTCTGGCTTTCCTATCCGTTGCTGAGCATTCTCTCCTCTCCCCTGCAGCTGCATCTGGCTGACGCAGGAGATCACATGTCCTGGCTAGAGCAGGCTGAAAAATAGGCAAGTATACAGATCTTTCGTTGGCAGGACATACATAGAGTGAATTTCTTTCCTGCAACCATGGGTTGCAAGAAATACAGTAAATTTGCTTGATTCCCCTATCAACACATACAATGTTGATGGGGGAGTCCCTCCTGCCGAGCCATTGTCTTCTCCTGGCAGGGAGAAGACATAGATGGTCGCTAACGGCTATAGCAGCAGCTAGCGATAATCGTAAGAGAATCCAGCAGGCTGGTTGTACCCAAGTCGATCGATCAACTTGGTGCATTCAGCCTGCCCATTAATGGTTCGATAATGGATGGCCTTACACAGGTTCATCAGCATAGGTGTTAGGAGGGGGAGAGGCTAGTAAGACTAGTTGGGTTTATGCTGGAAATCTACTTTTAATGTTGGCACATTTTTATTCTGTAGGAATAAAACCAACTTTATTGTTAATGCAAAATACCAGCAAACCCTACGCGGATGCGATGATGCCTTTTGCTCCCTGGTGGAGCTTAATCGTAGAGCAAAAGGATGTGGGGATGCTTTATGTGTATACGCATTGCCAGTTATTTTTTATAGTTCAATATTTTTTTTTTTAAACTAAAATGTTATCTGTGATTTTCTCACTTTTTCTTTTTAAGATTTCTGCTATACATCCCTTTTTTTTTTTTTTTTTTTGGCAGTAATAATCTTTGGGACCTTGCTGTAGCAGAGGTACAGAGGAAGGAAAATTCTGAAGATGACTCTGAAGCATCTGCTGATTCAGAGAGATCCGTGTTCTTTATAGGCAACAAAAATGGGGTAAAGCTGTTCTGTTCTGTTCACAACTGTTCTGTTCCAGGCGTGTGTAGTTTATATAGATTCTATATGTTACTTTAACAAGACCGAACTGCTTCTGGGTTTTTATTAAGCTTTCATTTTATTTATGATGTTTGGGGAAGCAGTACACTCTCTAGTGGTGATTTACTAAAGGAGTACATCATGTTCAGTTTGCAAAGTGAATTTTCATCTAACTTTGTTAAAGGAGAAGTACAGCCAAAGCTTGTTTGGCTGTACTTCTCCTGTGGATGACAGGAGTGCAGTTCGTTGTGCACTCCTGTGACCTGTTTTCAGCAGAGCAGAGAGCCAGTGACTAGCAGTCAGCAGCTCTCTGCTCAGGGAGCTGTGAGAACCGAGCAATCTTCAGTGTTAGATCGCTCAGTTCTCAGTGTCAGCAGGGGACCGATGCAGCTTCCACCCAGGTAAGTATAAATCTGCAAAAAAAATAATGTTATTCTTCTCTTTTATCTTTTATTTACATGATGTTTAAAGGGTATGTGCACCAATTCAGGACAAATTAAAAGGTGAACTACCCTTTGGACCCTACTGCCCCATGCTGCGGTGATGTAGTCCATACACTATACACCACAATACACAACTCTAGAAAAAGTAACCATCATAAATGCTTGCAGTGGCAAGTGCTTATTGGTCAGCACGACCACATGACTGTGCTCACCAATGAGAAGTGCTTCTTTCTTCTGGGACACCTTACTAGAAAAAGAAGCCTAAGATGCACTTCTCATTGGTCAGCAGAGTCACGTGGCTGTGCTGACCAATGAGTACTCACTCCAATGTTGTGTACTATGCTGTATGGTACACTAAGGATGAACTCAGGCGTGTTCGCAACCCGCACGTGCAGAGCCCGCCAAAATGTTGGCACCGCACAGCGCTAATCACAGGCAGTGAGACATTTCTCGATCTCTGCAGCCGCGGATCAGGAAAACGTCTCACTGCTTGCGATTAGCACTGTGCAGTGCTGACTTCCTGGCGGGCTCTGCACATGCGGGTTGCGAACACGCCTGAGCTTATCCTTAGTGTACACTGGTGTTTCATCAGATTAGGCGACCCGTCAGATTTGGAAACGGAAGTGACATTCAGTCGCCGCCATCTTGCTACACCCCGCACTCGTCCACAGTAATGCCGTGTACACACGGGTGGACTTTTCAACCGGACTGGTCCGACGGAACGAATCCGTCGGACAATCCGACCATGTGTGGGCTTCCTCGGACCTTCAGCTGACTTTTTCTGTCCAAAATCAGACTAACTTTAGATTTGGAACATTTGCGATTTGGAATCTTTGCGACGGACTCGAGTCCGGTTGAAACATCAGTTCGTCTGTATGCCAGTCCAACGGACAAAAAAGGACGCAAGGGCAGCTATTGGCTACTGGCTATGAACTTCCTTATTCTAGTCCCTTCGTACGTCATCACATTCATACCAACGGACTTTCAAACGGACTTTAGTCCGTTCGTGTGTCGGCAAGTCCGGTCGTCCGAAAGTCCGTCGGAAAGACCGTTGGATTTTTGATGCTGAAAAGTCCGCCCGTGTGTACGCGGCTTAAGGATACAGTGAGAAGGTGGCAAGCGGACATCTTGTTACACCCTGGCATTTCACACTTATTTTTACCTCAAAACTGAGCTTTTATAGTGAAATACAGTATTTGGAAATCCATATGACTGTTTTAATGTTGAATTGGAAAAGCAGTGGTGTTCTGTCAGATCAGAAAACCTGTGAGATCAGCAGGCTTGCCGCTGCTTTTACAATTTAACATCAAAACAGGCAGACGGATTTAAAAACACTGAATGTCACTATATAAGCTGCGTTTAGTGGTTAAGATAAGTGTGAAATCCCAGACTCCGGTGGGTGTAACAAGATATCCACTTGCCACCTTCTCACTGTATCCTTACTGTGGAGGAGTGCGGGGTGTAGCAAGATGGCGGTGACGGAACGTCACTTTCGTTACGAATCCTGGCAGTTCTGACGAAACACCGGCAGGATGGGGCAACATGGCTGTTATGTGCAGTGGGGGTCAGTATATTGGGATTTAGTTCACCTTTTTTATTTTTCCTGAAAGGGTGAACTTATCCTTTAACCACTTGACCTCTGGAAGATTTACGCCCCTTCATGACCAGGCCATTTTTTGCGATACGGCACTGCGCTACTTTACCTGACAATTGCACCGTCATCCAACAATGTACCCAAATAAAGTTTATGTAATTTTTGCCAACAAATAGAGCTTTCTTTTGGTGGTATTTGATCACTTCTGCGGGTTTTATTTTTTGCGCTATAAATTAAAAATCGACGGACAATTTTGGAAAAAAAACACAATTTTTTTACTTTCTGCTATTAAACACATCCAATAAAAAAAGGAAAAAAATCGAATTTCTTCATAAATGTAGGCTGGGAAGGGGGTTAAACATCTAGGACGATCAAAGGGTTAACAGTGTGCTTAGCCAGTGTTTTTGTGTACACAGTGTGTTGCTTTCACTTAGCCCCGGTTCACACAGGGGCGGCACGACTTGCATGCCTCACCGAGGCGACCTGCACACGACTTCCACGGTGACTTGCAAAACGACTTCTGTATAGAAGTCTATGCAAGTTGCCTCAAGTCGCCCCCAAAGTAGTACAGGAACCTTTTTCTAAGTCGGAGCTACTTGCGTCGCTCCTATTAGAACGGTTCCATTGTACAGAACGGGAGGCGACTTATCAGAGGCGGCTAGGTCGCCTGACAAGTCGCCCCTGTGTGAAATGGCACTAAGGGACGAGATCAATTCTAGTCCTTGCTTTGCAGAGACACCCGAATCTCCCTTCCCACGTCAGAACTGAGATAAGCCTTGTTTACATAAGCATATCTCTATTCTCTGTGTTTTTACTAATGATCGACTGGTGCCGGAGGACATAGAGTCCCCGGAATCAGCAGATCGGCTTCTGCTGTGAATTATCACAACAGAAGTGGCCTGTTGGTGGCGCACACGTGCCCCCCCCCCCCCCCCTTTCCCTACAGGTGGAAAAAAGTGCAGGATCACCTATACATACGCCGCCCTGTAGCAGTAAAAGTGCTATAGAGCAGTCAGAACGTGGTAAAATAATAATTTACTTTGCAGAGAATACCTAATTAAATGTAAAGAAAATAACAAACAGGACTTTTTCTGTATTCCATCTAACGCCAAAAAAAGCAGATGAGTCATAAACTAATTCCGAATATACTGTATGAATGAATACATCCACCATTTCCTGTGTTACTGTATTCTGGTACTGCATCCCTGCATTATTATAGCTAATTCTATGTTTCTATTCTAGGGAAAGACAACAATTATTCTTCGGTGCATTGACAGGTAGCACTAAATATACTTTTTTTTTTATGTTCAGTACGTTAAAGGAACATTTAATTTCAATTCTCATTCTTAGCCAACAGGTGGAGTTTTAGTGTTTTTTTTTAACAGGATTACTGTTTACCTTTACCACTCATTCAAAAAAAAAGCTTCATTGTTTACAGTGCTCAATAGCTGAAATTTACTCATACAAGTAAATGGCCCACATGAATGATTGAGCAGTGGCCGATCTGCCTCTCTAACCTTCCCTCAGTATGGTGTTTTATCTGGGGGTTTCAATCAAAGACAGGATATCTAAAAGGAAACAACTTCTACTTCACAGATCTTGGTGTGATCAAATGCTTTTAAGTGCAGAGGAGGGTTTTGGGGTTCTATAAACCCCAGAGCGCTCCATAAAGAATACCTGTCGTATGCCTATTGCTGTCACAAGGATATTTACATTGCCTCCTACATGCATGCAAACAGCGATCTTCCCACACATGTGAGATATCACTGTGGGCAGTAATTCTAGCACCAGACCTCCTCTGTAAATCTCGAATGGTAACCTGTAAAGGCTTTTAAAGCGTCGCCTGTGGATAATAAAATGTATGTTTGTTGTGGTTGCACAGGCATACGCAATTTTAAAGCACAGTCTCAAGAGCATGGAGGAGATTCCAGGAGATAGGCAATTACTCTAGGAAAGCTGGACAGGGCAGTAGAAGGTCCTTAACCCATCAAAGGACCAGGATCTGCTCCTTTGTGCAAGGAGAAACCGGATGAGCACTGTCAGAGCCCTACAAAAATGACCTCCAGCAGACCACTAGTGTGAATGTCTCTGACCAAACCATCAGAAACAGACTTCATGAGGGTGGCCTGAGGGCCCCACGCCCTCTAGTGGGCCTTGTGCTCACTGCCCGGCACCGTGGAGCTCGATTGGCATTGGCCATTGAACACCAGAATTGGCAGGTCTGCCACTGGCGCCCTGTGCTTTTCACATATGAGAGCAGGTTCACCCTGAGCACATGTGACAGATGTAAAAATGGTCTGAAGAAGCCATGGAAAATTATTATGCTAAACACAAAAAAAAAACAAAGTCAGTGCTGACCCCACAACCAACTCTCAAATGTTCAGTCTATATAAAAAAAGTTCTCTTGCTCTAGGTGCTGCAGCTCTCTCAAAGATCCAATGGGTGGTGGACTTAATCTGAAATATACAACTAAAACAGAGCGCACGGCTGCCCTAGTATAATTCCATTTTAATGATACAAATGCAAAATCAATCAATAGAGGATTGCACTCACAAACATGGGACTTAGATAACATGTACAGCAGGATGTATGTCTCCCTTCCTGGCCTGTATAACTGGGTTGGCTCCCAAGAACGAGTGGTGATGGTATGAGAAGTCACTGCAGATTCCGTTTCCTCATCTCCTCAAGCTGTGTCTGCTGTAGGGCACGGTCCAGCCAGCACTGCGTCACTTGCGGCTGGAGAGGAAGGACAAGGTGAGTGAGATGTCTGAAGAAGGAGGCCACGCCTCCAAAACATGTAGTCTTGGTAACCCTTTTTTGGTAGCTAAGGAGGAGACATCTCACTCATGTGCGTGCCCTACAGCTGACACAGCTTGACAAGACGAGGAAACTGAGTCTGCAGTGACTTCTCACTCACAATTCATATCAGGCCCTTTGAAAGGAAACCCCACGCCAAAATGGAAAAAAAAACAGCGCAGGGTCTCCCCCCCCCCCCCCCCCCCCCCCAAGACTATACCTGACCCTTCAGGGTTACATACGTTTACAAGCAGTTACAAGCATTTGCCATTTGAAATGACAGTAAACTACCATCCTGAACGCGATTTATCTGCTTTAAAAAAAATGCCTGTAACCTAAACTGCCTCTAAACTACTATAAGTTCAGGAGAGTTCAAGAGCTTCTGAAAAAACGCCCAACTGCTCAGTTTAGCAGCTGCAGTGTACATGGGGCCTTATAGTGTCTCTTTATATATGTAGCTACGATTATAGAGCTAGTACATTTCATGTATTTACTTTAATTATTTGTATCTGCATTCAACAAGTCTACATAACCGAGTTGCTTATGATCTTTATCACCAGCTGTAGGGTATTTATGAAGATTTCTTTTTGTTTTAAGAGATGAAGCACCTAAACCAACCCTAGCATTAGAATACACCTTCGGCAGGAGGGCAAAGGGACACAATACGGTAAGAAGCAATAGCAATCTTCAAATGCCTAAAATTCCTACAGATGTGTTGCTGTCAGTAAATGTGTTTTGTTTTCCTGAAGGCTTAACCACTTGACCTCCAGAAGATATACCCCCTCTTCATGACCAGGCCATTTTTTTTGGCACTGCGATAGTGACAGTTGCGTGGTCGTGCAACGCTGTACCCAAATAAAATATATGTAATGTTTTTTTTCCCCCCCACAAATAGAGATTTCTTTTGGTGGTATTTGATCACCACTGAGGTTTTTATTTTTCGCACTATAAACATAAAAAAGAAAGATTTTGAAAAAAAAAAAACAATATTTATTACATTCTGCTATGAAACATATCCAATAAAAATATTTAAAAAATGAAATTTCTTCATGAGTTTAGGCGAATATGTATTCTGCTACATATTTTTGTTAAAAATAAAAAAAAAATCCCAATAAGCGTATATTGATTGCTTTGTGCAAAAGTTATAGCGTCTACAAACTATGGGATATAGACTGGACTTTTTTTATTCTTTTTTTTTTTTTTATACTAATAATGAGAATGATCAGCGACTTATAGCGGGACTGCGCTCTTTTGGTGGACAATGGGACACTAACTGACACTTTTGACACTTTGTGGGAACCAGTGACACTAATACAGTGATCAGTGCTAAAGATATGCACTGTCACTGTGCTAATGGCACTGGCTTTGAAGGGGTTAAACATCTAGGGCGATCTAAGGGTTAACTGTATGCCTAGCCAGTGTTTTTGTGTACTTTGCGTGCTAATTTTTCTAAGGGATGTGATGGATCTTACTCCCTCTCCACTGTCAGAATGGAGCTCTGCCTTGTTTACATAAGCAGAGCTCCATTCAGCCTCTCTTTCCAGTGATCGGCAGGGGCCAGCCGACATCTATTAGCCGGAACCCGCTGATCAGCTTCTTCTGTGACTAATCACAGCAGAAGTGGCGCTCCCTAGGCGGAAGTGCGTAATCACACACACATATATATATATATATATATATATATATATATATATATATATATATATATATATATATATATATATAATATGTGTGTATATGTGATTCTGCGCAGAACGGCCGCCCTGCAGCAGTATATCTGCTAAGAAGCGGTTGTTGGGCGGTTAAAGTGGTTGTAAACCTCAGACATGAAATATGTAGGGCTGCAACTAACGATTATTTTCATAATCGATTAGTTGGCTGATTATTGTTTTGATTAATTAATTAGAAACCTTAAAATAGCCAACTATATGGCTGGAGAACAAATATCTAATCCACTCTGAGAATAACAGATAGAAGATATATGAGGTCTTCAGAAAATTTCCGCACTTTTTCATATTTAATAGAGTTTAAAAAAAAGTGCAGAAACTTTTTGAAGAACCCTTGTACCAATAGAGGTTGAATCTGGCACATATCATCAGACTCGAATTTAAATTTAAAAAGACCTAAAACTCTGTTTTGCAGATTGTCAGACAGGACTATACTATAATATTTTTCCTTCAAAATGTTCTTTGTAATAGTCTTTTCTAAATGTTAGTGAGGTCAAAAGGACGTTCGCTTTCGACCACAGTGACAGGAAAATTCGCAGGAGCAGAATAGAAAACCTTTCTCGACTGAATGAATTTTTGGACAGTGTACATGGTTTTCATTCAGAAAATATATTACATTTTAAAATTGAATGTTAAAAGTAAGTGAAATTTGCAAACAACATTCGTCCATTCGTCAATTTTCAAACGAATATTCTTGTCCAAAAATCGATACGTGTATGGACAGCATAAGACATTTAGTAGCAGAAACATGCTTTTTTTTTATCACCTGTCATGATGGGTTTAAAAAAACAAAAACAAATTGTCCCCTTTTTTATAGTACAAAAACAGCAGATAATCACTACTATAAGGGGTTAATTTATACTGTGAAAGAGTGAAAGTAATAAAAATGTTTTTTATATATATATATTCTCACTTCTGTCATACATATAATAATAAATATACCCAGAAGTAGGATATACAGGGTATATTCAATTTGGAGTCAGACATAAGGCTACGTGAGGGGTGGGAGATATACTATTAAAGTAGTACTAAAGGCTGAGATTTTTTTCATGGATATCATCATGTAAATATAATGGACAATACGGGTAAACTTTTATTTTAACCACTTGCTGCTCGCGCTATAGCTGAAAGACAGCTACAGCGCAGGCTTAAATTGCCGGGAGGGAGTATATGGACGTCCTCCCGTTCTCGCGCGCTCTGTGATTGCCAAGTCCTAGAGACTCGGCTGATCATAGATTGGGCTGATCATGTAAGGGTGAAATCAGGGCAGCTAAGATAGAACACGAAAGGCACGTAGCGGAGGAGATTAAAAAAATCTCAAGAAATTCTTTAGTACATAAATAGTCAGATCATATTGGCCCATTAAAGAATGATGAAGAGAATCTGGTTACTTAAGCTGGCCATACACCTATAGATTATCTGCAGATTTTCTATGGTTAGAAAGAAAAAGTGCAACAGATCTCTCCATGTTCGCTGAACTGTGTGGATGGAGGAATCTCCCACTTTTTCCATCTAACCATAGAAAATCTGCAGATAATCTATAGGTGTATGGCCAGCTTAAGGATGGGGAGATGGCGAAGGTATTGAATTTTATTCTTTTCATCAGTCTTCACAAGGGAATCAGGGGGCTTCAGTAACCAAAACTGCAATGTTTGTCCTCATCACAGGAAGCTCCCTCGTGGCTTAGAGAGGACAGAATTAGAAATAGACTTAACTAAACTTAACACAAAGAAGTCACAGGGACCAGATGGCTTTCACCCGAGGGTCCTTAAGGAACTCAGTCAAGTAATTGCCAGACCTTTAATTTATTCATAAACGACCTGGAGGATGAGGTAAACAGTTCATTCTCTGTATTTGCGGACGATACTAAGCTAAGCAGGGCAATAACTTCTCTGCAGGATTTGGAAACCTTCCAAGAAGATCTGAACAAATTAATGGGGTGGGCAACTACATGGCAAATGAGGTTCAATGTAGAAAAATGTAGAATAATGCATTTGGGTGGAAAAAATATCTATACACCTGGAGTATGCCGTCCAGTTCTGGGCACCAGTCCTCAGGAGGGATGTGCTGGAACTGGAGAGGGACCAGAGAAGGACAACAAAACTAATAAAGGGACTGGAGGACTTTAGGTATGAGGAAAGGTTGCAAGCTCTGAAATTATTCTCTCTGGAGAAGAGACGCTTGAGAGGGGATATGATTTCAATGTACAAATACCGTACTGGTGACACCACAATAGGGACAAAACTTTTCCACGAAAGGGAATTTAATAAGACATGTGGCCATTCACTAAAATTAGAAGAAAAGTGGTTTTAAACTGCATAGAAGGTTCTTTACTGTAAGAGCGGTGAGGATGTGGAAGCGGGAGCATCGATAATTTAAAAAAACTATTAGATAAGCACCTGAACGACCACAACATACAGGGATATACAATGTAATACTGACATAAAACTATGGGTAAAGGGCCAATCACAGTAGACCCTTTACCACGTGATCAGGTGTCAGCCAATGACAGCTGATCATGGAAATAAACAGATCCCGGTTATCTTTTTTTTTTTTTTTTTTTTTTTTCTTCATGCTGTCAGCGTGAAGGAAAAAAAAGCCGTAGGAGGGACATTGGTCCCCTTAGTGCCCGCATGTGCTGCTAATCAGTGCCCACCAGTGCCACCTATCAGTGCCCATCAGTGCTGCCTATCAGTGCCCATCAGTGCCTCCTGACCAGTGCCACCTCATCAGTGCAACCCATCAGTGCAGCCTATCAGTACCCATCAGTGCAGTCTCATCGGCGTACATCAGGACAAACATTACCTGTTTGCAAAATGTTATAACAAATTATGAAAAAGTTTTGTTGTTTTGGTTTTTTTTTTTTTTTTTGTTTTTTTTTTTACAATTTTTGGCCTTTTTTTGTTTGTTTAGCAAAAAATAAAAAAACCCAGTGGTGATTACATACCACCAAAAGAAAGCTCTTTTTGTCTGAATGTCATATGTCAATGTCATATGGGTACAGTGTTGCATGACCACGCAATTGTCATTCAAGCTGAAGCTGAAAACTTGCCTGGGAAGGAAGAGGGTATACGTGTCCAGTAAGCAAGTGGTTAAATACAATTGCAAGCCTCCATCTTCTCTGGGTTCAGATGCTGATTTTCCCTGCACAGAGAAGGGCTCTGTGATTGTAAACTTTGGATTTTTGTTTTTTTATTTTTATATAAACAACACATTTGTCATACTTGCCTGCTCTGTGTAGTGGTTTTGCACAGAGCAGCCCAGATCCTCCTCTTCTGGGATCCCCCGCTGGCGTTACTGGCTCCTCCTGCCTTCATGGTGCTCCTATTGCAAACCGCAAAGTATAGTACTGTTTACCCCTATAGCAAGGTAAAAAAAAAACATCTGCCTTTAGAATCATTTACTTCCTTCTTCTGCTCAGGACTACATGTCCCATGGGGCATTGCTCCTCACACATTTGCAAGCTCTCAGGCACTTACTGACATGTATGAACTGTGTACTGAACTTATATGTATGCTGCACTGTGTATACTGATATGTATGGATAATGTGCTGCACTGTATTTTCTGATATGTAAAGCAACTAATCGGCTGACCAACTAATTGATTATGAAAATAGTTTACATTATAATCAATTATGCAGATTAGTTGTTTCAGTGCTAGAAATATGAGCAAAGCATATCTCTCTATAATGTGTACCTGTCTCAATCAGGAGCACCAAGTGTCATATCTGTATTCTGTCTCATTTCTCTGCTATCAGCATGAATCAATTCTGACAAGTTTTCCTGACACCAAGAGAAATAAGGTGACAGGGGACGGAGCTCCAGCTGATTGACAGCCTCAGCTCTGTTCCTGTGTAAGGATGAGCTCAGGCATGTTCACAAGTCCACATGCCCGCATCCGCCAGGAAGATGACACTCTGCAGTGCTAATCACAGGTAGTGAGACATTTCCCGATCTGTGCAGCCGCGGATCAGGAAATGTCTCACTGCCTTAGTGCTGCGCAGCTTCCTGGAGGGCGCGGGCGCGTGGACTTGCGAACATGCCTGAGCTCATTCTTATTGTTGTGTGAAGGGGAGGGTGTCCCTTACCGCCAATCAGCTCTCAGGGGTCTCCTCACTGAGCTCTGCAGAGTGTAATCTCCATCCCCTGATTGTTGACACCTCAGACAAGCTTTATAAATGATGGACTTTGAACAGCTGTAGATAAGAAGACTGCAGATAAGCACTTTAACTCTAGAATCACCTCTTCCTAGCCAACCAGTCCCTGCAGCTTTATGTAAGCTGTGTGTTTTGTTTTTTTTTTGTTTTTGTTTTTTGTGTGAGTATGCTAATTTTTTTTTTAAGTCTTTAGGCCAATCATGTGACGCCCACAATACTCAATACACAATACTCTGCCTTCACAGGATTGTCTATTACTGATTGTCATTTAACCTGGGCTTTAACCTCTTTATGATTGCAGCACACATGTATGCGGCATCAAGGAAGTGTTTCTTCTCTGTGATGATCTCTTTAGGTGGGATAAAGCTTCCATTTCTAGGTGCACATCTTTTTTGGTAGTCAGACCTTGTTATTAGTGTCAGCTGCATACAGGCCTTTGTATATGTGAGTTGTTTGTTTCTCAGAGCTCTTGCTCTCTCTGCTCTGAGAGCCTTCTGCTGGTGAAAAGGCTGAATGTTGACAAGAATTAGGGAGCTTATTAGGAGGCACACTATTAGTCAGGAACTTAGTTGACTTAGGCACAGTTTCATTCCTATTTTTCAAAGAAGTCCAGTGCAGCTGCGTTCACAGGTTCAGGTGCGATTTTAAGTGTATGATACTTAAAAGGACAAACTGAACTGGACCTAAAATCGTACAAAACTCTTGAAAAATGCACTGTGGCCGGCCCGCAGATACAGTATGTGAACCAGCTTCATAGAAAGGCGGTCAAACTGCATCCAATTCGCATATACAGTGGAACCTCGGATTATGAGCATAATCCGTTCCAGGAGAATGCTCGTAATCCAAAGTGCTCACATTTCAAAGCGAGTTTCCCTATTGAAGTCAATGGAAATGAAAATAAAATTGTTCTGCACTGACTTCAATGGCATGCAATACCGCATGCGGCCAGATGGGGGTGCCGAAGAGCCTCGGAAATGGCCGGAAAGGCCCGAGGACACCTCGGCTGACCTAGGCAAACTTCGGAACGACTCCGTTCCCGAGGTTTGCCAAGGTCAGCCGAGCTGTCCTCGGGCCTTTTCGTGAATTTCCGAACAATCGGTGCCGCTCGGCTCCGGCGCCCCCCCCCCCACCTCAGGCCAAACGCGGTATTGCACACGCTTTGGCCTGAATCGTGCTCGTTTTGCGAGACAACACTCGCAAACCGAGTTACGATTTTTAAAAATACAGTGCTCGTATTGCGAAACTCTCGTTAACTGTGTTACTCGCAATCTGAGTTTCCACTGTATATGTGAACCAAGCCTTAGTGGCTCAGATGAGCACATATTTAGTTTTATTGATGAAGATAGGGAGAAAATTCTGGATAGCCGCACTGGTGCGGCTGTCCAGAATTTTCTTCCTATCTCCATTGCTACATGCATTGCCAGCACCTGTGGCTTCTAAAACTGGAGGAGAGGTTTCAGTCTCGGCCGACCTACCTGGAGCGGTGGTGTTTCTTTCTCTATGTTTTGTTTTATGCTATGGAATATTTGTATAAAGTCTTTAAAACTGTGCCTGTTTGCTGCCTAGCAAAGGAAAACAGCAGGACAAACCTGCTTGGACTATTCCTGGGTGTCTGTCTCATGCATTGTCACTTTCACGGTTACATGATCAGAAAGCTCCCGACCGCAAGTATGCATTGCGAGCTTACCGATCCCCACCAGCTACCTTGCTGAGAGTGCGTGGTTTACACAGAGCTGAATATATGCCGCCGCTCAGCGTTAAGGTCCACCCGCCGAGAGGCCGCATATATGCGTACGACCGGAATGAAGAGGTTAAAGTGATACTAAACACACACTATGTCATTTACATTGTCCCTTCTATTTCTGTATATGGATGATGGCAATGTAATGTAATGTAAGTACCTTCTGTCTTATTCGATATACAGCTGTCACATGACCCAGCTCTTTCCCAGCCTGTCTGTAGGGAAACAGTGGTAGGAGGAGCTTCTAGCCCACTGCTGCTGGTCACATGGTCAAAATAAATAAAAACAGCCTTTGCGATACAGAGTAAAAAAAAAAAATATATAAAAAACTGTTTAAAATTGTCATGCAGATATTATTTGAAATCAAATTAATTTATTATTTTTATTTTCTGGCAATAACATGCTGTGGGGGGATTTCTGTCACGCCCCATCAGCCCATGTCTTAGAATGACAGGGAGGTGAAGCCTGTGTCAATCAAGATGTAATGTCCCTCCCCCATTGTGTTTAGCTGGTTAGTAGACATTGAGGGCGAGGGAGGGGGTGGGCAGCCATTTACCACTGTGTATACACCCAGTCACATGGGCTGCTCAGATGTGATGGGGAGGAAATGCTCAGCATAGAAACACACTGAAAACTGAGCATGTGCAGAGCTGCCAACACTGCTCTGCAAAATCCACAACTGCACTAGGGACATGAACAGAAGGTAGAGATAGAGAGCAGAAGGATCAACCATGTTTTTTGCAGAATACAGAAAACGAATCTCATAGTGACTGAGTGAGTATGAACAGCGTGTAATACACCATTTATTGATAGTTTTTTATGATGCGGGTTTAAAAGGATAGTTCACCTTTACAAAAAACCTACCTATGCAGGCAAGGGATATTTGTAGATTAAAAAAAGCTGTGCAGCTCTGACTATAGATGTAGGCCATTTACATATCTTATGAAGCCTGAGTGGAATACTCCCAGGACGTTGCTAAGTGAGGCCTGGTCATCACTGCTCACCTCCACTATCACAGGAGCGCTTAAAGCTGAAAATTGTCCTGGGCGGGAAGGGGCGAAAGTGCCTGGTATTGAAGTGGTTAATGACACTTTAAAGTAAAATATATTCTTTTTCTCTTCTTTCCTTCCTCTCTTCTCTTTTCTTTCTTACTTCCTTCTTCTGGCTCTTATACGTACAATACAGATGATTGCCCATGGGACCTTACTCAGTAGTGGGCCCCGGGATAGTCTTGGGGTTCACAACCAGAATTCCCTGTGATTCCGGGTCTCTGCCATTCACAGTGTGTGGCGGGATGCCGGATCATGGGGGGGGGGGGGGGGGGACATTATTCAGTCCCATTGGTATTTAGATACATATCGTACTATTTGCGTTCTATGATGGTAGAGGACAGATATGTATGTTGACCGTATTTTCTGTACATCTGTATTGCTAAGTTGACCATCTAAGAATTCGACTTTGTTCTATTGATGTGTCTGTTTACTTTGAAATGTATTTTTTTTTTTGAATAAAAAAATATTGAAATATAAAGTAAAATATATGCAGTTCATTGTGTAAGAGTTGACAATGTAGAAAAAGTATAGTAGAAAATATGTTCTGCAGTATAACCATCACCTTGAACAAATGATAATATTCTCTTTTCTGGATAAGATAAGGATGAGAATTCTGCACATTTGTAATAATTCTGACCCCGTATTCCCTTCATAACGATGAACCTTCTGCACTCTCCAGAACATTTCTTAATATTCACTGATGCAGTCACTAAGCATTATCTTTATTCAGCTCCTTCAAAGTGTACCTGTCATGTTGTAGTAGACAAAGGAACAGACTAGTACAAGTAGATGCTGCTTTTGTAAAGGAAAAAAACTACAAATGACTTTCACTGCATAGAAGTACCTTAAAGTGTAAGTTCACCTTTGCAGAAAAATCTGTAAGGTGAATTTACACAGGACCGCCTCCCCACTGACCTGCTGCGTGGCGATCTGCCGTTTTGAGCCCTGCTATAGCCGCCTCACGGCTCTGGGGCTTAGAAATCCTCGGAGCTTAAGTTCCTAAACGTACCCATCAGAAGGGACATTTAGGAGCATTCTAATTGGTCGGCGCCAACCAATCAGAACCTGCATGTCCCGTCCTCTCAGTGGGGAAGAATGGAGATATTTGCCAGCACACCATGGCATATATCTCCATTGTGACTTGAACCAGTATCCAGCTGGTTGTTGCTGCAGCACCCATACTCGTGAGCTCATCCAGGAATGTGTGCGATGGGAATATAAAGTATTCTCAGCGGGGAAGAAGACGTGTAAATGCCGAGGGGATTTCTAGGCCCTGGAGCCGTGAGGTGGCTATAGCAGGGCTCAGAACGTAAGATCGCGGTGCTGCAGGTCAGCGGGACTGGGGGGGGGGGGGTGAGGAGGGGGTCCTGTGTAAGCTCACCTTACAGATTTTTCTGTAAAGGTGAACTTACACTTTAACAACTTCAACACTGGGCACTTTCACCCCCTTCCTGCCAGGCCAATTTTCAGCTTTTAGCGCTTTCGCACTTTGAATGACAATTGCGTGGTCATGCGACACTGTATCCAAATAACATTTTTGTCTTTTTTTTTTTTTTTTTTCTTTTGGTGGTATTTATTCACCGCTGGGTGTTTTTTTTTTTGTTTTATTTTGTTTTTTTTTATTTTCTTAGTTTCTGTTAGAAAATAAATAATTCTTCTCCTTCACTGATGGGCACTGATAGGGTGCACTGATGAGATGGCATTTAAGGGCACTGATATACAACACTGATGAGCACTGATAGGCAGCACTGATATACAGCACTGATGGGCTTTAATAGGTGGCACTGATGGGTACTAATAGGTGGAACAGATAGGCAGCATTGAGGAGCAGGCACTGAAAGGCAGCACTGACTGGCATCACTGATAATCAGGGCACTGATTATCTGTGCAGGTCTCCTCTGTGTGAAAATGCCACTGATCGGCTCTCCTCACACACTGTTGTTTACTGTTATTGGACACGGCTGAACACCATTGGCGCTCCTGACCCCCCCCCCCCCCCCCCCGCTGAGTGCCCCCATAGAAAGTCGCTTTCTCTTGAGTCTCCTATGCGTCAATTGACACAGGCATCGAGATTCAGCCCTGCCGCTGCTCTCTCATCACTGGCTTTGAATGACAGCACAGCCAGTGAGACCTAGAAGAGAGAAGAGCTGCAGACGGGCACAGCACTGGATCAAATGAGAGCTCAGGTAAGTAAAAGGGGCAACGGGTGATACTGATGCCTAAACATTTTTTATTCTGCATTCTATACATTAAGATAAAAACCTTCTGTGTACAGCAGCCCCCCTAATACTTACTGGAGCCCCATCTCTGTCTACGAGTCCCTCGGCCGTCCGGGACTCTCCCTCCTGATTGGCTGAGACACAGCAGCGGCACCATTGGCTCCCACTGCTGTCAATCAATGTCAGTTAGCCAATCAGGAGAGAGAAAAGGGGTGGGCCGAACTGCAGCTCCATGTCTGAATGGACACACAGAGCTGCAGCTCGGCTTGGGTGCCCACATAGCAAGCTGCTTGCTGTGGGGGCACTCGGCAGGAGGGAGGGGCCAGGACCACCGAAGAGGGACCAGAGAAGCGGAGGATTGGGGCTGCCCTGTGCTAATCCACTGCATAGAGCAGGTTAGTGTAACATGTTTATTATCTTTTAAAAAACAAGACTTTACAATCGCTTTAATGCAAGGAATGCATTAAAGTAAAAAATGTTTAGACTTTATAACCACAATAATGATTTCTTTTTGTGTACTTAAAAGTCAGCTGTGTGTTGAAAACTATAGTCTTTCCGTCTTTCTGTTTTTTGTCTTATACTTAAAGCGGAGTTCCACCCAAAAGTGGAACTTCCGCTTATACTCTAACCCTGCCCCCCCCCTTCCCCCCACGGTATCACATTTGGCACCTTTCAGGGGGGGAGGGGGGAACACAGACCTATTTTTGACAGGTCCCCTTCCCCACTTCCGGAATCGGGGCTACGGCCCGATCTCCTAGAAGTTCGGCCTCCTTCCCCCGCCGCTGGGCAAGTTAGAAAGCACAGCGTGCTTCGCGCATGCGCAGTAGGGAACCAGCTGTGAAGCCGATAGCCTTCACTGCCGGGTTCCCTTACCAAGAATGGTGGCGCAGCACCCGGGAGTCGGTCTGAAGATCGGCTGGGGTGCCGACATTACAGGCTTCACTGCCGGGTTCCCTTACCAGGAATGATGGGCGGCAGTACCCAGGAGTCAATCTGAAGATCAACTGGGGTGCTGACATCGCGGGCTCCCTGGACAGGTAAGTGTCCTAATAATAAAAGAGAGCAGCTACAGTATTTTTGTAGCTGCTGGCTTTTAATTTTTTTTACCCAGGCTGGACCTCCTCTTTAATTCCTGACTTGTTAAAGGGAGTTAAGCTGGGTACAGATGGATCAAAATTTAAACTGGTTGAGCAGACTGGATGATTTTCGATCTGTATGTGGCCCTCCCTGTTCAACAGAAGTCAATCGTGACTATTGACTTCTATCAAGTGATCAGCTGGAAAACTATCATTAATTAGCAACTGCAGCCACTGATCAGTGTATTCTGACAGAAGAGAGACCCACTGTCAGAATATAATATCCTGGCGGGGGGCAGGGGGTGGCTTCTATCCACCTTTTTTTTTTTTTCATTTAGCCCACCAGCTGAACGAAAAAGATAACTGTCTGTGCCACTGTACCCAGCCTTTGTGCACCTGTTCTTTTATCTTAGCACATTACCATGGAAGCTCTAGGATATTATTTTGTAGCCTTTTTAGGTGTCAGCTGCTCTAATGTTCTTAGGAGCAAAATGTTATGCCGCGTACACACGAGCGGACTTTCTATCCTACTTGGTCCGGCACACTTTCCGACGGACTTTGTCCGCCAGGTGCGCCGGACTTTAAAACGGACGGACTTGCCCACACACGCCGGGACTTTCCGGCGGGCTAAGTCCGCCCGTCTTTCCGACGGACTTTCGCCGGAGTTCCGGCGGACTTTCAGAATGAACGGACTTGCCCACACACGGACAAGTCCGTTCATTTTGAACGTGACTCAGGTGCGACGGGACTAGAAAAGGATGTCAATCTTGCCGCTTTTATCGGCGAGATTGACACCTTGCTAGCCCCGTCGCGGGGCATACCAGGCCCTTAGGTCTGGTATGGATTATAAAGGGGAACCCCGCTACGCCGAAAAAACGGCGTGGGGTCCCCCTAAAATCCATACCAGACCCCGATCCGAGCACGCAGCCTGGCCGGTCAGGAAAGGGGGTGGGGACGAGCGAGCGCCCCCCCCCCCTCCTGAACCGTACCAGGCCGCATGCCCTCAACATGGGGGGTGGGTGCTTTGGGGGAGGGGGGCGCCCTGCGCCCCCCCCCCCAAAGCACCTTGTCCCCATGTTGATGACCTTGTCCCCATGTCCCCTCTTCCCGACAACCCTGGCCGTTGGTTGTCGGGGTCTGCGGGCGGGGGCTTATCGGAATCTGGGAGCCCCCTTTAATAAGGGGGCCCCCAGATCCCGGCCCTGGGCCCTGGCCTGGGCATGCTGGGACTGTGACGTTTTAGGGGGCGTGGTCGACCACGCCCCCTAAAACGTCACAGTCCCAGCATGCCCAAGGACTGTGACATCATATGGGGGCGGGGTCTCCGCCTATATAAGTCACAACGCAGCCCTCAGAGACCAGTCCAGCCGGAGAGAGCGTCGTGTCAACATCTGGGGGAAGAGAAGAGAAGAGAAGAGAAGCCAAGAAGCCAAGAAGCCAAGAAGCCCAGAAGTCCGGACCTCCGCTCGCAATAGAGCTACATGAAGAGAGCGGAGGGGCCGGCCGAAGACCTGCGACACCGGGAGAAGAGGCCGGAGAGCGGAGAAGAACCAACCGGACGCCGGGAGAAGATGAAGCGGAGGGACCCCCGAAGCCGGAAGAAGACCCCCGAAGCCGGAGGAAGATCCCCCCCCCGGAGCTGTTTAATAAAATATTTTAAAAACCTGTGTAGTGTGTTTTATTACTTACACTTTTTTCCTAGGTAAATGGGTAGGGGTACCATGTACCCCATACTCATTTACATAGGGTGGGGGGCCGGGATCTGGGGGCCCCCTTATTAAAGGGGGCTCCCAGATTCCGATAAGCCCCCGCCCGCAGACCCCGACAACCAACGGCCAGGGTTGTCGGGAAGAGGCCCTTGTCCTCATCAACATGGGGACAAGGTGCTTTGGGGGGGGGGCGCAGGGCGCCCCCCTCCCCCAAAGCACCCACCCCCCATGTTGAGGGCATGCGGCCTGGTACGGTTCAGGAGGGGGGGGGGCGCTCGCTCGTCCCCACCCCCTTTCCTGACCGGCCAGGCTGCGTGCTCGGATCGGGGTCTGGTATGGATTTTAGGGGGACCCCACGCCGTTTTTTCGGCGTAGCGGGGTTCCCCTTTATAATCCATACCAGACCTAAGGGCCTGGTATGCCCCGCGCTCGCCGCAATAGGAAAATGTGTTTTTCCTATTGCAGCGAGCGTGAGATGCAATACCCTGCCCTCGTGTTGTATCTGGTCCGTCGGACCAGCCTACACACGAGCGGGCTTTCCGTCGGACCAGCACACACACGAGCGGACTTTCCGCCCGAAACTGAGTCCGGCGGAAAGATTTAGAACTTTCTTCAAATCTAGGTCCGGCGGGCTTTTGGGAAAAAGTCCGCCGGAAAAGTCCGCCGGTGCCTACACACGGGCGGATTGTCCGGCACACTCTGGTCCGCCGGACCAAGTATGCCGGAAAGTCCGACCGTGTGTACGCGGCATTAGTGTGGTAAATGAGAATACAAAGGAATGAAAATAGCTTCAAACAGAACTGGGGAAAAGTCTCTGTGCACAGTTCAGTGCAGGAAGGCTTTGTACAGCACATCCATAGCATAAAACAGACAAATGATCTTCTTTTCCAAGCCACTAGCTAAACTAATTATACGCCTGACTAACAGCATGCCCCCTGGTGGGTTAGCCCAAAACAAACATGCATTTTTTTCAATTTGTTTTTTACATTTTTAGTATTCTGTCAGCAGGGCAGCCTTTTCACCTAGCAATAGGATCCCCAGCAGAGAGAAAGAGTGAGGGCCCTAAATATTAATCGGCTCACATTCACGCAGACATGTGCACAGCTGAGATTAATATTGAGGTCTAGCTACCAGGTAAAATGTTGACCTAGGAATGGAGGCTTATTCCACTCAGAACCTCAAGGCTCCAGGACCCAGAACAGAACTTTTTAAGATCTGAGCAAACAAGAAGTTTGTTTTCTCTATATCATTCCTAAATCCTGGAGCTCCTCACCAAAGAAAAAATGTTATATATATATATATATATATATTATGTATATATTACTCTGTAAGCGTATATACAGTGCATCCGGAAAGTATTCAGAGAGCTTCACTTTTTCCACATTTTGTTATGTTACAGCCTTATTCCAAAATGGATTAAATTCATCATTCTCCTCAAAATTCTACAAACAATACCCCATAATGACAACGTGAAAGAAGTTTGTTTGAAATCTTTGCAAATTCATTAAAAATAAACACAAAAAAGATCCCATGTACATAAGTATCACAGCCTTTGCTCAATACTTTGTTGAAGCACCTTTGGCACCAATTACAGCCTCAAGTCTTTTTTGATGCTACTAGCTTGGCACACCTTTTTTTGGGCAGTTTCTCCCATTCTTCTTTGCAGAACCTCTCAAGCTCCATGAGGTTGGATGGGGAGCAACGGTGCACAGCCATTTTCACATCTCTCCAGAGATGTTCAATGAGGTTCAAGTCTGGGCTTTGGCTGAGCCACTCAAGGGCATTCACAGAGTTGTCCCATAGCCACTCCTTTGTTATCTTGGCTGTGTGCTTAGGGTCGTTGTCCTGTTGGAAGATGAACCTTTGCCCCAGCCTGAGGTTCAGAGCGCTCTGGTTTTCATCAAGGATGTCTGTACATCGCTGCATTAATCTTTCCCTGAATCCTGACTAGTCTCCTGGTTCCTGCTGCTGAAAAACATCCCCACACCATGATGCTGCCACCACCATGCTTCACTGTAGGGATGGTATTGGCCTTGTGATGAGTGGTGCCTAGTTTCCTCCAGACATGATGCCTGCCATTCAGGCCAAAGAGTTTATTCTTTGTTTCATCAGACTAGAGAATTTTTGTTCTCATGGTCTGAGAGTCCTTCAGGTGCCCTTTGGCAAACTCCAGACGGGCTGTTATGTGTCTTTTACTGAGGAGTGGCTTCAGTCTGACCACTCTACCATACAGGCCTGATTGGTAGAGTTCTGCAGAGATGGCTGTTCTTCTGGAAGGTTCTCCTCTCTCCACAGAGAAACGCAGGAGCTCTTTCAGAGTGACAATCAGGTTCTTGGTCACCTCCCTGACTTGTGCCCTTCTCCCCCCCCGATAGCTCAGTTTGGCCGAGCGACCCGCTGTAGGAAGGTGGTTCCAAACATGTTCCATTTACGGATGATGGAGGCCACTGTGCTCATTGGGACCTTTAATGCTGCAGAAATTTTTCTGTACCCTTCCCCAGATCTGTGCCTCGATACAAACCTGCCTCAAAGGTCTACAGACAATTCCTTGGACTTCATGTCTTAGTTTGTGGTCTGACGTGCATTGTTAACTGTGGGACCTTATGTAGACAATTTGCAAAGATTTCAAACAAACTTCTTTTTACGTTGTCATTATGGGATATGGTTTGTAGAATTTTGCGGAAAATAAATTATCCATTTTGGAATAAGGCTGTAACACAACAAAATGTGGGAAAAGTGAAGCGCTGTGAATACTTTCCAGATGCGCTGTACACAGTGCAGTTTTACTGTATTGGGGAGGTCAGGCTGGTCCGAAAACCAGTCAGTATCTGGTGAGACCACCATTTGCCTCACGCAGTGCAGCACAACTCCTTCGCATAGAGTTGATTAGGTTGTTGATTGTGGTCCATTCCTCTTCATTGGCTGTGTGAAGTTGCTGAATATTGGCAGGAACTGGAACACGCTGTCGTATATGCCGATCCAGAGCATCTCAAATATGCTCAATGGGTGACATGTCCGGTGAGTATGCCAAAATGCCATCAATAAAATGCACCTGTGTTCCTTGTCCATAGCAAACGCCTGCCCATACCATAACCCCACCAGCAACATTAGCCACTCGATCTACAACGTTGACATCAGCAAACCGCTCACCCACACAACGCCATACATGCTGCACAACAATGGGCCTCAGGATCTCGTCACAGTATCTCTGTGCATTTCAAATGCCATCAATAAAATGCACCTGTGTTCCTTGTCCATAGCATACGCCTACCCATACCATAACCCCACCAGCAACATGGGCCACTCGATCTACATTGTTGACATCAGCAAACCGCTCACTCACACAACGCCATACATGCTGTCTGCCATCTGCCCTGTACAGTGAAAACCAGGATTCATCCATGAAGAGAACACCTCTCCAAAGTGCCAGACGCCATCGAATGTGAGCATTTGCCCACTCAAGTCATTTACGATGATGAACTGCAGTCAGGTTGAGACCCCGATGAGGATGACGAGCATGCAGATGAGCTTTCCTGAGACAGTTTCTGACAGTTTGTGCACAAATTGTTTGTGCACAAAAACTGATTGTTGCAGCAGCTGTCCGGTTGGCTGGTCTCAGATGATCTTGGAGGTGAAGATGCTGGATGTAGAGGTCCTGGGCTGGTGTGGTTACATGTGGTCTGCGGTTCTGAGGCCGGTTTGATGTACTGCCAAATTCTCTGAAATGCCTTTGGAGGCGGCTTATGGTAGAGAAATGAACATTCAATCCAAGGGCAACAGCTCTGGTGGACTTTCCTGCAGTCAGCATGACAATTGCACGCTGCCTCAAAACCTGCGACATCTGTGGCATTGTGCTGTGTGATAAAACTGCACATTTAAGCCTCGGTTCACACCAGAGGCGGCACGACTTGCAGGTCGCCTCACACGACTGCCCGGGTGACTTGCAAAACGACTTCTGTATAGAAGTCTATGCAAGTCGCCCCAAGTCGCCCCCAAAGTCGTACAGGAACCTTTTTCTAAGTCGGAGCGACTTGCGTCGCTCCGATTAGAACGGTTCCATTGTACTGAACGGGACGCTACTTGTCAGGCGACCTAGGTCGCCTGACAAGTCGTCCCAGTGTGAACCGAGGCTTAGAGTGGCCTTTTATTGTGGCCAGTCTAAGGCACAGCTGTGCAATAATCATCCTGTGTAATCAGCATCTTGATATGCCACACCTGTGAGGTGGATGGATTATCTCAGCAAAGGAGAAGTGCTCACTAACACAGATTTAGACAGATTTGTGAACAATATTTGAGAGAAATAGGCCTTTTGTGTACATAGAAAAAGTGGTAGATCTTTAAGTTCAGCTCATGATAAATAGGGGCAAACACAAAAGTACACAATAGTTCAAACACAGCCATTGTGGAAAAACAGAAAAGCTGCAGTGAAAACTCAGTGCCTTGTCAGCTGGTTTCATTATATCCTTTGTAATTTTATGTTACCCCTTTGTACACTGCTATATACCCTCAAATAATCCTAAGGCTCCATTCACAAAAGTGTTGCGTTTATAATTTTGCTCAGTGTATATGTGTGTGTGTTTAGTAATAGAGTAGGGCTTGACCCAAGATGGGTTATTTTCTGACACTTGTTAGGCTTCATTCATATCTCGGCATTTTGAATCGTGGACAGATTTTCCACGTTTCCCGCTGCGACTTCAAAGTGAGGTGTGAATGACAAGTCGCAGAAAGCACATTCATTTTAATGGCACCTAAAATCACGGTGCGGTGCTGCCGCGTTTGTTGCACGATAAATCACGCTGCAATCGAGGCAGTCCGCATCACGTGCAGCATGTCGCCCAAAAGTAGCTCCTGAACTTTTTTTGGGCGACAAGCTTCACATGATGCGGGTTGCCACGATTGCAGCGTGATTCATCGCGAATTCGAATGGATGGCAGCTCAAATGTGCTTTCAGCAATTTGTCGTTCACACCTCAGCGCTTTGAAATTGCGAGCAGAATCGCTGCAAATCTGCCCGCGATTCAAAACCCTGAGATATGAATGAAGCCTAACAAGTGTCAGAAAATAACCCCTCTTTGGTCAAGCGGTACTCTATTACCAAACACACACACGCACATATACACTGAGCAAAATTATAAATGCAACACTTTTGTGAATGGAGCCTTTGGGTTATTTGAGGGTATATAGCAATGTAAAAAGGGGTAACATAAAATTACAAGGATATAAAGGATATAATGAAACCAGCTGACAAGGCACTGAGTTTTCACGGCAGCTTTTCTGTTTTTCCGCAATGGCTGTGTTTGAACTATCTTTGTAATATCTCTTTAGGACTCAAGCCGGTGGCCATTTTTTAACCTAAAGGCATGCTTTTGAATAAAAAAACATAGCATTTGACAAGAAAAGGCTGCCTTTGACTTGCTTGGACTGCAGTTCAGACACACCTCAACAGGACATGCCATGTCCATAGGAACGCGGTGCAAAACAAAGCAGGTCAAACACAACCTCTGAATCAATTAAAGTCGGTGATATTTTGTTGACCTGCATTTGATGTGCGTTCCAGGAGCTAATCAAACGCATGAAAACAACACCCATCAACATGAGCGCTTGTCATTTATCAACAACAATGTAATGTGAGGACCCACCTACCTAATCCATTCAATGTGTATCTAATCGGGAACGTCCTTGCATTAAATATTTTTTGGTAGATATAAAGGAGATTCTACCATCTGGTTGTAATGTCTGTGACCAGCTTTACAGATTTAATGAGATGACAGACAGGATTGCTTTCTTTAAATATAATAAATTCCCGCTGCTTCGTATTGCAGAGCGAGTTGCTTTGCTTGACCTGGTTCCCCTGCTTTTACGTGGATTGAAAGGTTCTCTGGTGTTTCCAAATCGCTCTGGCCTTTCATTTCAGCAGAAGAGGATCTGGGACCTGGCAATGTCCAATATGGACTGTTCTGTATTTCATAGCAATACTCCTCTATGGTACAATAATCTCCTTCTGGAACTTCTCCAGGTACCTGATCCCACAATTTGGATATCTAAGGGAGTATACCTATTGTCACATGTTATTCATAATGGTGAGATTAAGAAGTTTGATCGGCTGAAGGCAGAGTTTAACCTTCCGAACTATATGTTCTTTCGCTTTTTTCAGGTGCGACACGCACTCCATGCACAGTTACTTATCCTGCTCTACCATCTCTAGATGTTTTGGATGTGTTATACAGTGATGAACCACGTCAGCACTTATCTGTTTTCTATAATATGCTCATCACTCCAGCTGTGACTAAACTAGCATTTCTTTATCGTACATCACGGGACACAGAGCACCATAGTAATTACTATGTGGGTTATAGGCCACCCTCAGGTGATGGACACTGGCACACCCTAAACAGGAAGTTGCCTCCCTATATAACCCCTCCCATACCGGGAGCACCTCAGTTTTTTCGCCAGTGTCTAAGGTGTTGGTCACGAGTGAAGATGTTCTCTGAAGAGCTCCGCTGGAGGGGTCCTTGCTGGATTTAAACAGCCTCCATAGACCGGATCCATCCAAAGTGCCACTGAGGCCAAGGTGGATGGTACCCGAGCCTTGTATACGAGCACAAGGTTTTGCCTGTAACGCCTCTATTTGCAGGGCTGCACCCCGGGACCCAGGGCTTTTTGGTCATGCTTACATTACCTAAAGATTTTTCTGACGGGGTGCTAATACAGGCCCAAGGGTGTGGACCCCGATAAAAAGGGCCCCGGTCCTTGAAGGTTTGCTAATGCAGCCCGCCGTGATGGGTGAAGTTTGGATCTGTCTGTCTTCACTAATATCCTGCGGTGAGGATAAGGTAAGGGAAGAAGCCTAGGAACTGTAAAAAGTCCACCTATGGTTTTTTTTCTTCCATGAGTAAAATGTTGTCATGCCTTAAGTCTCCACTAGAGGGAGTAAATACACATACCTTTTAACGTTGCCTCTCAGTCAGCTCTGTGTTAAATACCTAAGAGCAGGTGTGTGGTCTCATTCATGCAGATTGTCAGGGGATTCCTATCAGGAAAGAAGTAATGTATTCTTCCCCTGAGGGAAGGAGCTAGCAGATACATCAAGTGTACACCCCCCCACCCCCCTCGGGGAGTGCCGTGGCTTCTCATATATTTTGTATGTGTGTGTATCGTGTTTTGTTCTGTGTCAAAGCGGTGGGTGAATTCCGGGCTCCCCTCTGCTCGCACTGGGTCTGCCGCTGGCAAGACCCGAATGCCCCTCGTGCACGTGGGAATCACTTCAAGATTGAAAAAGTGGGCGGGTTGATGTGCGGATGGGGCGTGGTTTAAGCACAGCGCCGTGTGCGGGACGTAGCATCCACGAGGCACACGGCGCAGGCGCCGGGGACACAGAGTTTGCAATACAAATGATGCTTGCTTCGGCAGCACATACACAAAAGAACAACGCTCCTCGGCTAAAGAGCTGGAGATACAACTGCAGATCACACAGGACACAGGAGCGGTGGGGTTACATAAGGCATTGCATACAGGCATTTTCCCAGTAAAGGAAACACTTTTTCCTCAGCACCAAGCTGAACTTTATTAGCGGCATTGTATGCTAGACTATTGCTCAGCAAGTAGTGCATTGACTTAGTGCCTCTGCTTTTATGCTTAGCACTATGGTTCCCAAGAAAGACACCATAAGAAGGTACCAAAAATTTCACCCCCAGGCGCTGGGAACTCCAGTCGTGCCTCCACACTGTCATCCTCTCCTGAAATATCAGATGTGGAAGCCAGGGTGAGTCATTGGAACCAATTGGTGGTGCAGCTGCTTCTCACATCTCAGCCCCAGTATACGTGACTGAAGATGCATTTTCCTCTGCCCTGCTGGGCCTAGAAGGAAGATTAGCGGCTTTAATCGCATCCTCCATCCAAGAGGATAGGAAGCGTGTTAGATCCCCCTCCCCCACCTTAGACTCTTTACTAAGGGACAGTGGGTAGGGGATGAGGTGTTACCCTCAGGCGATCAAGAGGAAAAACAAAACGATTACTTCTCTGAGGAGGAGACAACGGTAGATGAACCTTTTTTTCAGCCTCGCAATCTGAGAAATTGCTGGTACAATCGCTTACGGAGATGGTTAGTTCCACTTTCAAGCTACCCCTAACGGAGTCAGCTGAAAGTTCTGTTTCTTCTTTAGGTTCCTTTAAAACCTTCACAGCCTTTGCATGTGTTTCTTGTCCATGCATTACTAGAACAACTTATTTATGCTGAATGGGTTTACTAGGATAAGCATTTTCTCCCTCCAAAGAGATTCACAGCACTCTATCCCATGGAGGAGAAATTCATCAAACAATGGAATGTACCAGCAGTTGACGCTGCTATGTCCAGAGTGAATAAATAGTCTAACTTGTTCAGTAGACAATGCACAACCGCTTAAGTATCCAACAGGAAAAAGGTTGGAATTCCTGTTAAATTCCTCTTTTTTTTTTTTCCTTGGCAGGTGCTGTTACTCAGCCTGCAGTCGCTGCAATAGGCATCTGTCAGTCCCTAAAGGACCAGTTTAGACAGGCCCTTAAGGATGTTCCTGTACTACAAGCCCGGGATTTGGTTGAACTACCAAAACCATTATGTTTTGCCATAGACGCCTTCACCAGGCATCCCGCCTTGCGCTTGTGCTAGTACACATGCGTAGGATTCTGTGGTTAAAAAATTGGTCAGCCAAAGCACCATGCAAAAGGCTCCTGACTGGTTTTTCTTTTCATGGGGATCGGCTAGTTGGGGATGATTTGGACAAATACATCCAAATGATTTCTAGTGGGAAAAGTACTCTTTTGCCAGTCAAAAGAAAGTATAAACGCCCTTCATTTAAGCGGACTTTTCTCTTGCGCCAGGGGCATCCGCCTCTAGGCAGTGGCGTCCTGGGGCGGAAACCTACCAAACAGAATTCTAAAGCTTCATTATGAAGGGATGCCCCCCCCCCCCTCGCCAGAGTGGGGAAGACTTCTGCAATACTCAGAAGTCTGGCAAGAGGAAATTCAGGACAGATGGGTCGTCTCCACGGTGTCTCTAGGATACAAACTAGAATTTTGGGAGTTTTCACAGTCTCGTTTTCTGAGATCAAACGTTCCCAAAGATCCAGGGAAAAGGCAATCTCTGTTTCGGGCACTAGACCAATTACTGGCTCAGGGGGTGATCATACAAATCCCCACAGAAGAGCAAGGTTTGTTGTTTTATTCAAACCTCTTTATGGTACCAAAACCGAATGGAGATGTCAGACCCATTCTAGATCTAAAAAATCTAAATCAGTTCCTGAAGAGCCACTCCTTTAGCATGGAGTCAATCAGGTCAGTGGTTTCTAACCTACAAGGAGGAAAACTTCTGGCGTCTATCGACATCAGGGATGCATATCTGCATGTCCCTATATTTCCCACTCACCAAGGGTTTCTGCGGTTTAAGGTAGAACAGCAGCATTTTCAGTTTGTAGCCTTGCCCTTAGAGCTAGCTAAAGCACCCCAGGTGTTTACAAAAGTTCTGTCCCCACCTCTAGCCAGGTTAAGGGCACAGGGCATAACAGTCTTGGCGTACCTAGACGATCTATTGCTAGTAGACCAGTCGGTGGCTCGTTTGGAGCAAAGTGTGCGCATTACAACCAAATACCTGAAAAATCTGGGCTGAATTCGCAAACTAGAGAAGTCTTCCTTAAAACCGCTAAAGAGTCTGGAGTACTTGGGTCTGATCATAGACACAGTCCAGAAAAAGGTGTTCTTGCCTCAGGCAAAGATCAACTCCATAAGAGAGCTGATGCGGATGGTCAGGTCGAAAGGAGATCCCTCCATTCGCCTTTGCGTGAGGTTGTTAGGAAAGATGGTGGCTTCATTTGTAGCTGTTCCCTATGCCCAGTTCCATTCGAGACTGTTGTAAAACAGTATCCTGTCTGCTTGGAACAAAACGATTCAAGCTATAGACTTGCCTATGCGGCTGTCCCCAAAGGTGCCAGAGCCTCAGTTGGTGCTCAGTATCCGGGAATCTGCAGAAGGAAAAAACCTTCATACCAGTTACCTGGAAAGTGGTAACGACAGATGCCAACATTTCAGGTTGGGAAGCAGTACTGGAAAAGATAACTGTTCAGGGACAGTTGTCCAGAACTGAAAAAGCCTTCCCATCAACATCCTAGAGATTTGGGCAGTGAGTCTGGCTCTGCAGCCCTGAACATTCAGGTTACGGGATTGTTCTGTCAGGATCCAATCCGACAATGCCACAGCTGTGGCCTATATCAATCGCCAAGGGGGCACTAAGGGTCACACAGCTCATAGAGTGGTGGACCATATTCTAGCTTGGGCGGAAAAGGATGTTCCTTGCCTATCGGCGGTCTTCATTCCAGGAATAGAGAATTGGCAGGCTGGCTACTTGAGTCGCCAGCAGTTGTTTCCGTGGGAGTGGTCCCTTCACCCCGAAATCTTTCTGGCTATATGCCAAAGATGGGGGATCCTGGACGTAGATCTTTTGGCGTCCAGGTTCAACATGTAGTTGGTCAACTTTATGTCAAGGACAAGGGATCCACTCCCATGCAAGACAGATGCGTGGTGACTCCATGGGGTCAGTTTTCACTGAGTTAGACTTTTTTTCCTGTTCAGTTGCTGCCATGGCTTCTTTGCAGGGTCAAGCTGGAAAGAAAGCTAGTAATTATTGTAGCCCCAGCATGGCCCAGAAAGTCTTGGTATGCAGAAATCGTAAAGATGGCGGTGGAGGATCCATGGTCCCTTCCACTAAGGCCAGACCTACTCTCACAGGGGCTGATATTTCATCCTTCCTTACAAACTCTAAGTTTGGCTATTGAAGCCCACATTCTGAAGAGATGTAGTCTCTCCGGGTCAGTGATTTCTACCTTCATTAATGAAGCCAGCTTCCAGACTTATATATTATAGACTCTGGAGGGCTTATGTTTCCTGGTGTGAATCCAAGGGTTGCCACGCTCGGAAATATAACATTGGTAGAATTCTTATTTTTCTACAGGTACAAATGAAGCTGGCCTTGAGCACTATTAAGGGCCAAGTCTCGGCTTTATAGGTCTTATTTCAAAGACCGCTTGCTTCGCATTCTTTGGTCCGGGGTTTTTATACAAGGGGTAATGCAGCTTATTCTGCCAATTAGACCACCCTTGAACCCTTGGGACTTGAACTTCGTTTTTTGTCAGTATTGCAAAAACAGCCCTTTGAACTGTTACAGCATACTCCCTTGGTCCTTCTGACAAGGGAAATGGTGTTTCGAGTTGCTGTACCCTCTGCAAAAGGGTATCAGAGTTGGCTGCTCTTTCCTGTAAAGAAGCCATATTTAATTATTAGGGTGGTTTTAGGTTTTTACCTAAACCACAATATTGTCCTACCGTCGTTTTTTTCCAAAACCAGGTTCTAGGGTAGAGAACTCACTACATTGTCTTGACATAGTGAGAGCGTTCAAGGTCTATTTAAAGACGACTGCTCAGGTCTGAAAGACTGATGTTTTATTATGCTGCCAGAGGGTCCTAGGAAGGGACAGGCAGCGTCAAAATCCGTGGCTCAGATCTGCAAGGCCGCAACTTGGTCTGCAGTGCATACATTCACCAGATTTTATCAACTGGATGTAAAAAAAGGGCATGAGGATATTGTCTTTGGGTGCAGTGTGCTGCAGGCAGAAGTATAGGTCCTCAAGTCTGTTGGCGCCCCTACGGGTTGTGTCTCCCCCCTCAAATAGCATTGCTATGGGACGTCCCACATAGTAATCACTATGGTGCTCTGTGTCCTGTAATGTACAATAAAGAAAATAGGATTTTTATAACAGTTTACCTGTAAAATCCTTTTCTTGGAGTACATCACTGGACACAGAGGTCCCTCCCCTTTTCTTCTGGGGTATATGTATATTGCTTTGCTACAAAAACTGAGGTGCTCCCGGTATGGGTGGGGTTATATAGGGAGGCAACTTCCTGTTTAGGGTGTGCCAGTGTCCATAACCTGAAGGTGGCCTATAACCCACATAGTAATTACTATGGTGCGCTGTGTCCCGTGATGTACTCCAAGAAAAGGATTTTACAGGTAAGCTGTTATAAAAATACTATTATTCTATTAAGCATAAATGGGTAGACGGACTTGGAGAGTTAGATGAGGATTGGAGTGAGGCGCTAGAGACCTGCAAGCTGGTGTCCCCCAAAATGTCTGATAGGCTTACCCAAGATTATATTACACATAGGGCATACTTGACCCCGCAACTAATGGCTAAATTTTGCCCCTCTCACAGTTCTATGTGCCCTAGGTGTTAGATCTCTGTTGGCACCTTTGACCGTCTCTTCTGGCAATGTCCTTGAATTCGAGGATGCTGGTCGCAGGTTGTTCAGTTCCTCCACGAACAGACAGGCTCACCGGTGTCGCTGGATCCCAGGCAATGCCTTTTGGGCTTATTTCATGATACCAAAATAGATAAATATATGCTTCAATGTCCCCATGAAACCTTGTTTGCAGCTAGAAAGATTATAGCCCGGAATTGGATTCAGGCTGCTGCCCCCACGCTGGCTGCCTGGCTCGCTTAAATAAACATCATCTTACCTTACAAAAAGATTATTTACATTAATAGAGGTTGCCCAGGCAAGTATAACAAAATATGGGACAAATGATTACAATCCTCTTCAACCTGTGTCTCTTAATCTGTATAGTATTCTTTTTATCGGCATAGTGTGTAGCCTCTTTCCCATTATCTGTATGTCTTTATATTAAAGGTATGGTTATCACTGAATATGGAAATAATTGACACCAGCTTTTCTTTCTTTTCTTTGTTGTAAAATTTTTTTTTTAATTATATACATTGCACTGTACAGCTGTCCTGTATAAAAGTCAATAAACCTTTGTTTATAAAAAAAAAAATTAAATAAAGATTATATAAAAAAAAGAATAAATTCACTAATATAAAGCATCCAAGTAGAAATTATAATTGTTTAATGAACAGCTGAAAGGTTTGGTGTAATATGAATCTATTTGTTTTCTTTTTAAGCCAAAAGACATTGCTCATTTTTGGGAACTAGGCGGGGGACTATCTCTTATGGATTTAATAAACATACCCATCTCCATTGAGAACATAAGGTAAGTGATGCAATGCTTATGTAATTTTTCTAGAAGTTGAGCTACTTAAAGAGGAGTCCTGGCTCTCCCCCCCCCCCCCAAATTTTTTTTTTTTAAAAGCAGTTACAAATACTGTAGCTGCTGACTTTTACTATTGGGGCACTTACCTGTCCAGACATTCAGCAGTGTCCTTACCCTAGCACATTCCCAAATGGGCTCTCCGGTGCTGGCGCCACAATCTTGGCTAATGGAAACCGGCAGTGAAGCCTTGCGGCTTCACTGCCGGTTTCCTACTGTGCATGCGTGAATCGCGCTGCGCTTTGTGAACAGCCCATCTGCGGGGGGAAGGAAGGGGACGAACTTCCGGCCTACTTTGCCGTGGTGAACTGAGCCAGAAGTGGGAGTGTGTACCTGTCAAAACCAGGTACCCGCTCCTCACCAAAAGGTACCAAATGTGGCAGCGGAGGAGGGGAGGAAGCAGACAAGCAGGGCTTCCCCTTTTGGGTGGGGCTTAGCTTTAATGTGTGTAAACCTGACCAAACCCTTCCAGGAACGGCTAATGCTGATGAGGGGAACTGGGAACAAGGCTTTGCTTTTCTTTTCCCTCCTATTGCATTCTCTAGTGATGTAGAGGTCTGTGGGAGGAACTATAGAACAAGAATGAACCTGTATTTATTTATTCATTCATTACAGGTATTTATTTAGTGCCATCAATTTATTCAGCACATTACATATTGTACATTTACATCTATCCTTGCCCTCAAGGAACTTACAGCCTAAGGTCCCTATCTCACATTCACACACATACTGGGGCCAAATTTAGACTTTCGTTTATTAACCTACTAGCATGTCTTTAGAGTGTGGGAGGGAACTCATGCAAGCAGAGGGAGGACATGCAAACTCTATACAGATAATGTCCTGGCTGGGATTCAAACCCAAGGCAGTTGTGCTAACCACCAAGCCACTCTTCTGCTTGCAATAAATGTTTTTTTTTTTCTTTGTCTTTTTGTTTCCATGACCGGTAGACTTAAGATTAGAGTTGCCCAATATTAAAGTATTCTCCCGGAACAAGGAATTGGTGAATGGGTGGGGTTTTGCTGTGGGGTTGGTGTATATCCAAAGTATTCCAAGATGTGAAAGATATGCTGGCTGCCTTTTGTATTGAACATGTTACAGTGGATGTTGGTTGGCATCCGGCATATTGGTTACATAGCCCTGCCATTGGTTATGGTTTTCTGAGCTAGAAACTGCTGTACCTGCTGTCCGAAATGGGGACAGCAATGAAGAAAAAATTGACAGAGGGTCTAATCCTTTAATCCTTTCCCACTCTATCCAAAACTAAAACAGAAAAAACTGTTTTGGCTTTACATACATTTTAAAACCATGCCTAGTAATCTTTAGTGAAGAAATAGAATACAGCAGAAGATGGCACCCCAGTTTGCTCTTGTCTTTCTTTTTTTAATACTCTGTAAACTATTTTAAATGGTTTCTCATGCATACAGTACAGTTATTATTATTGCTTGTGTTTTATAAACTGAACTAATTTTCTTTTCTTTCTATTTTTTAAGGACATTTTCCATAGTACTTGTTCTTGATCTCTCAAAGCCCAGTGAACTGTGGCACACAATAGAGAAGCTCTTACCGGTCACTAAGAACCACGTAGATAAAATTATAGCTGATATTGGGAAGTCCAACTCCAAGGTAGCCAATAAGATTGTGCAAAATGTCTGGAGAAGTTTTCCAAATAACCATCCGGTGTGTATATAATATGATGAAGGCTTGTTGGATTTAAATATACGTATGTATTAGGCATTGCTTTGCATGCTACATAGGAGAAGGGTATTTGCCTCCAGCATTGCTCCTGTTTCTTGGACCACCTTCAGTAAACAGCAAGACAAAATGATCAGTGCATCCAGAGATACGGGCGGTTTGAAGTTATATGCACTTTTGCTGTAAAACTGACCTTGGCCTAACCTCTTCCACCTTCAGAGCCTCCATATTGGTGAGTGAGGCCACCCATATCTTAGATAAGCCAAAGGGAAGGCTTGGAAAGCAGGAAGGGGTGGGCTTGGGTCTGCATAAATTTCATCTGCCTATATGTTTGGATCTAATGATTTGTTTTTTTCAGGTAATGGCATTAGCCAGTGTATTCGAATTGGCAACAAATATAAAAGAACTAAGGCTAAACCAGGGTGACTAAATTGAAGTATAAGCCCAGGTTCACAATGACAGCCGATTTGGAACTGCCGCCGATTTTGGCATGCGATTTGACATGTCAAATCACATGAAAAATTGCTCCAATGTAAACCCAGGCTTAAATAGCATGCCAAATCGGCAGTAATGGCACCGTCCTAATCAGTGCGATGCCGCATCTGCGGCACAAATTCCCAAAAGTAGTTACTGTACTGTACTACTTTTGGGGTGCGATTTCCATAGACATCTGTGCAGCAACCCACATAGAAATTGCCCCTGAAATCGTGTGAGTTGAGCTGAACTAGCATGATTTCATTCCCACTGGCAGTGTGAACCTGGGCAAAAAGACACATCAAAAAGACAAAATGGTCCTTTAAAAAATATAAAGCCGAGGGGACACCATCAACATTCCAGCACTACAAAGAAAGCAATAAGTTTCCAGTGCTGCGGGGCAGCGGGCGGGAGAGCGAGCATCACCAGGGAGACAGAGAGACTGCGGTGGGCATGGCGTGTGTTCAGAGCATGCATGCTCCTTCCTCAGGCCTCCCCAGCGGCCATCTCAGCTGGGGTTAAATAGGGGCAGTGGTGCCGGTGGACAGCAAGGCTCAGCGCACCAGCTCCAGCTATAACCCCACAGAAACAGCACAGCAAGTGGCAGCCGCGGGAACATGCCAGTGGTGTAATACATTAAATAAACGGTTTATTCATGACACAAACAGCAAGGGATTATAATATGAAAACATAAAATCAAAAAGTGAAAACTATATAGAAGTAAAAGATAATGTCAAAAAAATTATCTGTCCAAAAAAAAGGGGAGTAAAGAATAGGAAAAAAAATAATAAATAATAAATGATAAAAATAATAAAAAATTAAAAAACAGTGGATGGGGTCTAAAAGGTCAGCTCTCCATCCAGAAGGACTTCACTGCTTGATCTCTTTTACATGACATTTTCTTGGTCTTATCCTGTAAGTGAAATACATAATAATGTTCCTTTTTGCTTCACATACTGCACTTAGATAGGAGCTGCTTCTCTCTTATCCTCTTTACCTACAAAGCCACTTCTTACTAACCAAAATGGCATTTTAGTCAAAACACTATAACTGAAATGAAATCAAAATTTGACGCCAAAATTAAAACTGAAGCCAGTGTTCTAAAAAGACTGGAAAGATGTAATGTGAGAAGATCACAGTAGAGTCCTCAAAGAATTTAGCCAGGTCATTGCTAAACTGTTATTTTTAATCTTTATGAAAGCTTACTGACTGGAATGGCACCAGCAGATTTACGTTAAGCTAACATGGTACCAATATTCAAGAATGGGCCTAGATATATATATGGAAACTACAGGCCAGTCAGCCTAACATCAATAGTTTCTAAACTATTGAAGGGGATGATAAGGGACTATATCCAGAAATTTGTATAAAAGAATAGTATCATTAGTAGTAGCCAGCATGGATTTATGAAAGATTGTTCTAGATAGTATCTAGACTTCGCCAAAGTATTTGACACAGTCCCCCATAAACGCTTAATCCACAAATTGAGGTCTGTTTGCATTGACAATAGTATATGTACCTGGATGGAAAACTGGTTACAGGGGCTTGTCCAGAGGGTGGTGATAAATAGCGTATCTTCTGAATGGTCTGCAGTTATAAGTGGGGTACCCCAGGGCTCTGTCCTGGGACCAATCCTGTTTAACTTGTTCATAAACAATATAGCGGTTGGCATAACTAGTTCAATATCCATGTTTGCTGATGATACAAAGCTAAGCAGGGCAACAACTTCACAACTAGGGTAAAGCAACTCTACAGGAAGACCTGTAGATAAGATAAAAGGAAGATAAAATAGAGAGGGGGGCAAAAACATGGCAAATGAGGTTCAATGTAGGGAAATGTAAAGTAATGCACTTGGAGGCTAAAAATATGAATGCAAATTACACACTAGGGGGAGAACTTCTTGGGGAATTGAGGATGGTGAAAGATCTAGGGGTCCTAGTAGATCACAGGCTCAGCAATAGCATGCAATGCATAGCTGCAGCGAGCAAGACCAGTAGACTGTTAGCATGCATTAAAAAGGGCATTTAAGAGATGAAACTACAATTCTACCACTGTAATAAGCTATGGCTCGGCCACAACTTTGAGTATGCCTTCCAGTTCAGGTCGCCAATCCTCAGAAGAGATGTGCTAGTACTGGAGAGAGTCCAGTGAAAGGCAACAAAACTAATAAGAGGGCTGGAGGATCGCAGTTACGAGGAACGTTTACGATCATTAAACGTATTCTCCCTGGAAAAGAAACGTTAAAGAGGGGATATGATAGCGAAATACAAATATCTTTATGGTAATTCCAGCATAGGGAGGAAACTATTCAGTCTCAGGTCACTCAAGAAGACATGTGGCCACTCAGTGAAGTTGGATGAGAAGTGGTTTAACCCTAAACTGCGTAAGGGTTTTTTATACTGTTAGAGCGGTAAGGATGTGGAACTCCCTTCCACAATTGGTGGTTTCATCAGGTAATGCCACTAATTTCAGAAACGTCTTAGATGAGCCTCTTATTGAACACAATATACAGGGGTATGGGAAGTGGTAGAGCCGTTGTTCATTATAGGGCTGCAACTAACAATTATTTTCATAATCGCTTAGTTGGCCGATTTATTGTTTTGATTAACCTTACAAAAAAGTGTGGTGTATAATTTAGTTACTATGTAATGTTTAAAAAAAAGCAATTTATTCTTAAATATCTCTATGCAGCGGTAAATATAAATAACCAACTACGGTATATGGTTAGGGAGCAAAATATCTAATCCACTCTGAGAATAACAGACTGAAAAGATGTACTGTATCTACTATTAGAAGAGATGTACTGTATATACTATTAGAGGAGAGATATACTGTATATACTATTAGAGGAGAGATATACTGTATATACTATTAGAGGAGAGATATACTGTATATACTATTAGAGGAGAGATATACTGTATATACTATTAAAGGGTGAATCTGGTAAATATCATCAGACTCAAATTTTTTTATTTAAAAAACAAATAAGGTCTTCCTTCAAAAAAATTTAATTTCAAGAACGTTCCTTCCATTTTCTAATCGTTAGTGGGATCAAATCGACGTCCATTTTCAATCACAGTGATGGGAAAAATTTGGAAATAATAGAAAACTTCTTAGTCAAAGGAATTTTCAGACAGTGTATGTGGTTTTCGTTCAGAAATTATACATTGATTTTAAAAACAGAATGTTAAAAACAAGTGAAAATTTCAAACAACATTCTTTCATTCAGCGAATGTACAAAGATTTTTCGTCTGAATATTCTCGTCTGAAAATTGATCCGTGTGGCCAGCATAAGGCTCAGTACACACCTGTGCAGTTTGCTTTTGATGTGTTTCCGCAGTGCTTTTTGCTGTGCGTTTTGATTTTTGCGCACATGATTTTGCTGCAATTTGTGTTTTTGCATATTTTTTATGGCCAATTTGTTGTTGGGCAGATTAAAAACACAAATTGCTGCAGAAACGCATTACATGCTTTTCTGCAGCTTCTCCATTGAAGTATATTAAACCAAAAAATAGCCATTTTGTGTTAAAAAAAAAAAAAAAGTCCCTGACCCTTTAATGCGCAGCAGCTGAAAAAAAGCATATGTGAATGTGTCCCATAGGAAACCATGTAAATGAACTGTAGTGCGTTTCTGCTAAAAGCACCAAAAAACACATAGAACCAGGTCTAAGACGTTTAGTAACATAATGAGGTTAAAAAAACTAAAATGAGCCCTTTATAGTACAAAAAAAAGCAAATAATCACTACTGTAAGGGGTTCATTTTTTTACTGTAGAACTGTGAAAGTAATATTTACAGTAATGATTATTTGCTCTTTTTGTGATATTAAGGGCTCATTTTAGTTTTTTTTAACCCCATTATGTTACTGGCCAATCAATTGATTATGAAAATAGTCGATTAATCGATTATGAAAATGGTAAGCGATTAATTTCATAATCGATTAGTTGTTTCAGCCCTAGTTCATTATATTCTCAGTATATATTTGTCAGGCTTATGATAGATTGCATTTAAGATCAATTAAACAGACATTCTATTGTTACCACAATTTAATAGATGACTGATAGACTACTTGTTTCTTGAAGCTGCTTTTTAAACCTTACCTTGCAGTTGAACTGGTTAATTTTATGCTGTCGGCTCCCATGACTTTTATTTATTTATTTATATATATTTTAAATCTAACAGGACAGAGAACTGATTGATCCATTCCCATTGCCTTTACTAATTATCGGAAGCAAATATGATCTATTTCAGGTAAGCGTCGTACTATAGTGTGAGATGCTGTGATGGTCACAAACATTTTAGTTTTTTTCATTCAGCCAGCTGTATGAACAGAAAAAAAAAATTAAATTCCTCCATCCACACAAACGAGGTGACTTGAGGAATCTGCCCCCACCGGGACATTGTATTCTGAAAGTGTAAGCCACCACTGTCAGAATACACTGATCAGCAGATGCAGCCATCGATTGGCAGAAAATTTTCCAACATGTCTCTTCGACAGAAGTCAATAAAACAATCTGTCGAGTAGGGGAGCCCACACACTAACTGGAATTTGGCTGCTCCAGCAGGGACCAGCTAAATTTCCATGAGTGTTCGACCAGCTTAAGGGGGTATTCCACTTGCTGCCCAGGCCGCTCCAGCAGGGACCAGCTGAATTTCTATGAGAGTTTGACCAGCTTAAGGGGGGCAATTCCACTCGCTTTTAGTGATGTTCTCTCACTTCCCGTTTTGTTTTTAGAATAGGAATTGAGGGTAAATCTCCCCAATGGTACACAGACAGAAAAAAATAATCTGGCGGGGGTTTTAACCCTTCCATATTCTATTTAAAAAATAAAAAAAATTTTAGTTATACATACGAGGTGTGTCTAAAAACTTTTGGTGAATGGTCCGATATCTCAGCGGCAACATGGGCCAGTTGCACGCGCATACATATGGCTATCCAGACACGCATTGAGACGCGCCACCTATAAAGTATATGTGACTGTTAGGGTAAACCCGAGTTAACAGCAAAAGTTCTGCTACAAACTGACAAAGCGACAGAGATGCATGAAACGTTGGTGCAAGTGTACGGGATGAAAGCCGCGAGCAGAAAATGTGTTTGCGACTGGTTGAAACGCTTTCGCAACGGGAAGGAAACAACTGAGGATGAGCGACGTTTGTCTACAAGCAGAACCCCAGACATGATCGAGCGAGTGCGACGATTGATGGCGGAGGAATTAAGAATTAGCAAGGACATGTGCGCACCATTGTCCTTGAAGTTTTGGGTAGGCGGAAGATCTGTTCCCATTTTGTGCCGCACAAGCTGACAAAAGAACAGAAAGCAAAACGGATGGAAACCTCTGGAGATTTCATTACCATGTGTGACCAGGATCCTTCCTTTCTGCGAACCATCGTCACAGGGGATGAGACCTGGTGCTACCAAGCGGCAATCGATGGAACAACATTCACCCTCTTTCGGACTTCATTCTATTTCTCCACCTGAAGAGCGTCATGAAAGGAGCACGTTTTGCAGGGTGGCAATCCAGGAATGTGACAGCGGTTCTGCGATCGATTCCTAAAGAGGTCTTTGCGGACAGTTTCCAGAAGCTTTATGAACATTGCCAAAAGTGTGTTGTGAAGGATGGCCATTATTTTGAATGCCAATAAAGGCAATTTGTGTCTTCTGTTTTGTTGGTTTTCTGATACAATTCACCAAACTTTTTAGACACACTTCATACACTTTAATAGAAGTTTGGGTGCACAGAGATTTATTTAGTTCCATCTGGTTCTGTTTACCCTATTTTCTTCCTCTTTTCCTGGCCCAGTGACGGTATATTACCAAGACAGGAAATAATGATACGGAGGGATCAGCAACATTTTCTGTTGTAGAATGGAGAAGGTTCAGAGCCTTCTGTGTCTTCCTGTCCTGGTGACACATGTTCCTCTTGTTTATTATTTAAAGTAAAGCTTGCCATCAAATTTTTATATGAATGTGGGTTTTTTTTCATTGGTCTAACTGCTTATTATCTACTAATTTTAGGATTTTGAATCTGAAAAACGCAAAATTATATGCAAAACTCTTCGATTTGTATCGCACTTTTATGGAGCGTCTCTTTTGGTTTGTATTGTAAACTGATTTACATATTTAAGAAAGTGTTAGATAATTTTGCTTCTTAGAAAAAACAAAAAAAAATTATCACAGTCCCTAGCGCATGTCAGTTAAGAACCACTAATGTGTGCTCATTGATCACTATCTAAATATGTGTGCAGAATTTCTAGTCCCTGAACCATTACACATATTGGGGTTGATTTACTAAAACTGAAGAATGCAAAATCGAATGCAACTCTGCATGGAAACCAATCCGCTTCCTGCTTTTTTGTCAAAGCTTCTTTTTTTAAATTACAAACATCTTTATAATGGAATTGCAAAGCGCAACCCTGAACCTCCTCTTTTCTGGTCCCTCCCCAGTGCTCTTGGCTCCTCCTCTATGTCCAGTGCCCCCACAGGAAGCCGCTTCCCCTGGGGGCACTTATGCGTGCTTGCTCTTAAGCCCCGCTGCTCCGTCCATTTACACAGACAGCGGGACTTGTCGTCCCCAATGCCTGCCCAAAGTCACTGTCTTTGATTGGCTCCCAGTGCCCCAGCAAAGCCAGTGAGATCCAGAAGTGAGGGGAAAGGAGAGCATATGAAGAGCTCTGGCAAGTAAAAGGGGGAGGGATACTGATGCCTAGACATTTCTTTTACCTTAATGCAAGGACTGCATTAAGGTAAAAATATTTAAGTTTTAGAACCACTTTAATTGAACAAACTGAAGTTAGAAGCTCATTGACTATCATGCACAGCTGCACCAGATTTTGCACTCTCCAGTTGTAGTAAACCAACCTCGCTATACAGTATATAAAAAGCAAAATGATAAATATTTAAAACTTCCAAGAGGTTTTCAGAAAACAAATTGGATTCAGAAAACATGTATACTAGCTTAATGGAACTTTATTTTCAGCCATGTGACTGTAATTTTCAAATTTGATTGGACTCTCCTGAAAATGCAGTAACTGACACTTCTTTATATAAAAAAAAAAAGGGTTTGGGAGTAAAAATGACGCATTTCAGGAGGGAAAACACCAAGGACTTCTGTCTTGAGAACCATGGGGGGAAACCAATAAGTCAAAGAAATAGAAAAGGGCTCCATGGATGACACAAGGCGACAGAACAGGATATATTTGTTCAGCCTCAGTGGGGGCAGATACCTTTAAAAGTATCAGAGCTCCAGTTAAGACACCAAGAAAGTATTCTAGCTCCAAATGTTGCCTTGTGCCATCCTTGGGGCCCTCTTCTACCTCTTTGGGTTCTTGGTCTCCCTCATGGTTCTTGGAGCAAACGTCCTTGGTGTTTTCCTTCCTAAAGTACTGCATTTTTACTCTCAAGCTGGTTCATATCTCCTAAGTAGCATCCACTCCTGAGGAAATGCATTTATGTTCATGAACCGCATCGATATATAGGATCTGTCCTCACTAGGGCACAGATGGTAATAAAAAGGGAATCCCCACACTATCCAAAACCAAAAAAAAAAAAGTTTGGCTGAAGCTTGACTTTTCTGTCTAAGCTGAATAATACTAATACTAGGAGCTGGCAGTAGTGAATCGCCAATTAAAATGTTGATCTAGATACGTTGGCTCTCTCACAGGATGATATATATTCTTTTTCAGTTCACAAGCAAGTCTGAAACCCATAAAGGAGTTATGCGTTTGTTTGTGAACCACTTGGCCTTTGGACAAGATAAAAGGTAAAGAAAAAAAAATTCCAAAAAAGTATTTCCAACATGTACAATTGGTGTTTGTAGTTTTGTTTTTGTTTTTTTTGTTTTTTTTACTATTTTCATTATTTGATTTGTATTGTAGCCAGATGGATGTGAGATATTGCCTATAGCTTTTTTTATATATACCACTTACATCCAGCAGATATTTACTGTTTAATGGTGTTATGTTAAACGCCTTAATAGACCCTGTATTTAAAATTTAAATCTCCTGCTGTTTAAGTCTATCTTACAACACACACAACTGAATGAGATGGATGAGGTTTATTCATCCTTTGTATGTCCCATGTGGATTTTCAGATAGAGAAAAACCGTCAAAAAGTGAACAGTGTGCTTTGCAATAAGTGTCATGAAGGCATTAATTAGGATCTATAGTCACAGCATGCACTTTCATTTTAAAACGTCAGCTTTATAATGACAATATAAACAATAGTTATATTTGAAAATCCAATATACTCTTACTTGAAAAATCTCCTTTCATGCTGTGAGTGCTGCCTGTCTGCTGGTCATCTCTTTCCACAACTTCCTGGATTCTCTGCATGCTCTACAGTTTCTGCTGTTTGCCTTTGATTTCTAGGGACTACATATCCCATGGTACCTTGCCTGCCAGCAGTGATTCATGTACTGACTCTGCCTCCTGCAACTCTTCCTTTCAGCGCCTCTGTAGCTGAGATGGCAGTCTCTGTGAAATGTGTGACAGCAGTGCCTGCCTTTTTTTTAATAATGTTTTCTGCTGATTATTACCAAGCATTCTAAGTGGGAGATTCTGCCTTTCCTAAAATGGCATGATCAGTTCCAGTGAGGTAGTATTTTTAGTGTCCCCAACATCTCAAATTAGACCTGTCCAGAGATAAAACTCCCTGTACAGCAAACCTAAGGCGCCTTTCACACAGACGGCTATTCTGCCGCAGTTAAAAACATGTTTTTTTTTTTTCCGTGAAAATCAAGACACCAGGCATTGCGATCAGCTGCATTTGTACAGTGCGATTAGCTGCGGTTTGCCATTTCAATAGCAACCCGACAGGGTACCGACTCATATTGAACAGGGATCCGACTTGGATCCCCGCCAATACCAGGCACTGTGTTTGGTATGAATCTTGAGGGGGAACTCCACGCCAAATTTGAAATAAAAAACCGGCATGGGTTCCCCTCCAAGAAGCATACCAGGCCCTTCGGTCTGGTATGGATTCCAAGGGGCACCCCCTACGCCGAAAAAACGGCGTGGGGGTCCCCCCAAATCCATACCAGTCCCTTATCCGAGCACGCAGCCCGGTCGGTCAGGAAAGGGGGTGGGGACGAGTGAGCGCCCCCCCCCCCCCCTCCTGAACCGTACCAGGCTGCATGCCTTCAACATGGAGGGGTTGGTGCGGGCCCCTCCACCCCAAAGCACCTTGTCCCCATGTTGACGAGGACAAGGGCCTCTTCCCGACAACCCTGGCCGTTGGTTGTCGGGGTCTGCGGACGGGGGGCTTATCGGAATCCGGGAGCCCCCTTATGCCGTCACAGTCCCGGGGCATGATGGGACTGTGATGTCATAAGGGGTGGGGTCACCAGATGACTTCACCCGGTGGCCACGCCCCATGCCCTTATAATTGGTTGCAGACCTCGCTCACGGCATTACAGCGAGGGGGGGCGTTGTGTAAACATCTCTGGAAGAGAAGAGGGAAGAAGACATCTCAAAAGACCAGGCTCCCCTGCTAGCAAAAGAGCGGCAAAAGAGCAGAAGATAGCGGAGGAGCCTGGCAGAAGGAAGAAGGCACCAGAGAAGAACCAGAGAGCGCGGAGACAACACCAGAGAGAGGTAGAAGATGCCTAAGAGACCCCCGAAGTCGGCAGAAGACCCCGAAGTTGGCAGAAGACCCCCGGAGCTGCCTAATAAATTACTTTTAAAACCTGTGTAGTGGTGTTTTTTTTATTGGCACTTTTTTCCCCCAGGTGAATGGGTAGGGGTACCATGTACCCCATACTCATTCACATAGGGTGTGGGGACAGGATCTGGGGGCCCCCTTGTTAAAGGGGGCTCCCGGATTCCGATAAGCCCCCTGCCTGCAGACCCCGACAACCAACGGCCAGGGTTGTCGGGAAGAGGCCCTTGTCATCATCAACATGGGGACAAGGTGCTTTGGGGTGGGAGGGCCCGCAGGGCGCCCCCCTTGCCCCAAAGCACCAACCCCTCCATGTTGAGGGCATGCGGCCTGGTACAGTTCAGGAGGGGGGGGCGCTCGCTCGTCCCCACCCCCTTTCCTGACCGACCGGGCTGTGTGCTCTGATAAGGGTCTGGTATGGATTTGGGGGGGACCCCCACGCCGTTTTTTCGGCGTAGGGGGTGCCCCTTGGAATCCATACCAGACCGAAGGGCCTGGTATGCTCTTGGAGGGGAACCCATGCTGGTTTTTTATTTCAAATTTGGCGTGGAGTTCCCCCTCAAGATTCATACCAGACACAGTGCCTGGTATTGGCGGGGATCCAAGTCGGATCCCCGTGCTTGTCGCTCATTGGGAAAGGAAAGAAACATTTTTCCTTTCCCGATGAGCGAGCCACCTCAGCACTGCTATCCGCAGCTGACACAGTGCACTGCGATTACCTGCGGTTATGTGCGGATAGCTGCGCTAAATCGCTCCTGAACGCAGTCAATCCTATTTTTTTCTATTCGCACAAAACTGCAGGTAATCAAAACGCAGCTAAACGCAGTGCATGAATGGGGCCATAGGAAAGCATTGTGTGCGTTTAGCTGCGGTAAAAAAACGCAGCTAAAAGCATAATTCTATCCGTCCGTGTGAAAGGGGCCTAAGGACATTGTTAGGGATGCCTAATTTGTCATTGTTTTCACTCGCAGTTGGCACTACACAGATAAGGAAAATCCCTTTTCTCTCAAAGTATTTGCTATCTCCTTGATTCACCATTATATGATCCCAGGAGTCTTCATGGGCATTTTTATTTTATTTTTCCATTTAAAGGAATGGCTTTCTCAGCTACGCAGACCCTCCTGCTTGCATGCCTGAGCTAAGGTCAGCCGGATTCCAGTGCTGTGGTAGTTCATTGAGTCTTCCTGCCAGAATGTATCAGCTTGCTCGTACTAGGTACGAGCAAGCCGATACACTGACAGATCTGCAGGAGACCTGCATGGCAATGGAACAATGCTTTACAGGCTCCTGCAACAAAAAATAATAAATGCAGTTTTTTACCTGCAAAAAAATGAATTCTTTCAGATTCTTTTTAAAAAAAGTGAACTTATCTTTAAAGTGTAACTAAACCAATAAATTACCAAAACAATTATATGCAAGACAAGCTGTGAATGATAACTGTCACAGTTGCTCATGCTTTCACCTGAACTGTTAGGCCATCAAGTAAAACCACTTTTGATGTAAAGGGACACTTTTTGGTTGCTATGGACAATCTCCAGTTTCCAGGCAGAAGGAACAGTATATATCATATAAAACTGCATGCAGGCCATGGGCCAAAGCATTGGGGACAAAAGGGATGTGAAATTATTTCATACAGTACTGTAATCTTTAAGATTACAGTGTACTGTATGTGTTATGAATTTTCACTTTTTTGAATTTGCCGCCAGGCTCCGCCCCTGTGCGTCGCGACGCTCGCAGGGAACGGAGTCTGGCACAGAGAGACTTCGGGCAGAGGACGGAGCCCGCAGACACAGCGGGGGACATCGCAGGATCCTGGGGACAAGATAAGTAACCTGCACCAGGATCCTGAGATGAAATCCCGAGTGTGGCTCGGGGTTACCGCTAATGGTGCTGAAATTTAACCCCGAGCCACACTCGGGAAAACCTCCAGGGAGGCTACCTAAATGTTTCCATGAGGACAAGGTAGGGGGCCTAGCTGACTTCCATTTAAGTACTATGGCCTTTCTAGCATAAAATTGGAGGATGTCTACTGAGTATGCGTTGCTTTAGCAAATGCCAACGAGTCCACTAGTCCAAGGAGACAAATACTGACTGTCAAAGGGATAGGTATGGTAGTTAACCTATGGAGGAATTGGGTCCCCTCCTGCCAATAATCCTGATCCGTGGACAATCCCAAAAGATATGTGCATAGCCTGCAGGAGTGCTAGAGCATTTCCAACAACTAGCCAAGGAGGTGGGATATATGCGGTGCCAGCATTGTGGCATGTAGTAGATCCTGTTTAAAATTTTGAATTGGATCAGTCTATCTCTAGTCGCAATCAACGGCTGAAGTGGGTAATCCCACATGTCTTCCCAGTTTTCGCTGTCCAGTTCCTGCACCTCGGCCCGCCACAAACCACGCAGACCATCCAGGCCAACCTGAATGGACAGCAGCAACTCTTTATATACCTGGGATAATGGCTGACTATACTTCCTTAAAGCAGAACTCCATCTTCCACTTTAAGCTTGTGCTGAGTGACTCTATCTCTGCTGTCTACACATAGTGCTATTTTGTCTTTCAAATTCCCCTGATACTTACCTGTAAATTATGTAGTTATTTGTGATAAATTGCTATTGTAAACACCCCCCCCACCAGCAACAACCAAGCCAATTTTTAGAAACTGTAACTGGCTGTTTATGGCAGTTTATTTACTTAATGAGAGACGCCAAGCCCAGGATCTTGACTTAAACCTCACAGAAAGAAAGTGATCAAAAGGCCGCAGTAAATGCAAACTAGAAATGGGTTTGAGATTTCTCTCCAGCAGCGCTAAATGTGTAAGTGCTTGGCTGCTCTCATATAATGGGAGGTCTGAGAAGGTTACAAGTTTAGCCTTAGGGAAATCCAACTGAGTCTGTATGGATTTTATCTGCAGAGCAATGAGAAAAGGCTTTAACTTGTTTAGTGCTTTTCCTGTTTGCCTGGTGGAACAGAAAAGGGATTAAGAGAAAGGCGATGGTAAGCTTTGAAGGATTGACTTCAGTCATTCTGTTTCTATGTAACGCACTTCGGTTTGCCAAGAATGGACATCAGAATGGAGGATCAGCTATGGAGGGAAGGGGAGTCACAGAATACAAATGGGGAAAGAGAACGAAGGTTCTTTTCAATGTGGATTTATTTGACCACGTTCGTTCTTTTAGTATTCATTGCTTATGTTTTTTGGGGTTTTCTTGTAGAACTTGTGAAATAACAAAGATCTGTATTGCTGAAGCACACCTCCAAGCCTCATCCCATTAAGGGCTCATTCACACAATACATGCATGAAAACTGATGGGAAAACCGCACAGATTTCACTTGTAAACTGAGTTTACATCATTTACATCCGTTTTCATGCGCGTTTCAATGAGTTTTTGGGATGCATTCACACCTGAGTATTTTTAAAGTGTTCTTGAGCTTTAGCACTTTTTTATTAGTCAATAGGGAAACATATAATCTATTTCATCATTTGTTGCTGTTTTTTTTAACTTTTTAATGCGCTTTTATTTATTATTTATTTATTATTGATTTTTTTTTTTAACTTGTTTTAAGGGGTTAAGGGTTAGGGGTTAAAGGTTATGGTTAGGGGTTAATTTTTTTTTATTATTTATCTAATTTTATGTATTTATTTTGTTGGGTAAGGGGTCAATATTAGGGATTAGGGTTAGGGACTAATATTAGGATTTGGGGTTAGGAGTAGGGGTCAATATTAGGGTTGGGATTAGGATTGGGGGTCAATATTGGGGTTAGGATTAGGGGTCAATATTAGGGTAAGGATTAGGGATATGGGTTAATGTTAGGGGTTAATATTAGGGTTTGGGGTTAGGAGTAGGAGTCAATATTATGGTTAGGGGTTAGGATTGGGGGGTTAATATTAGGATTAGGGGTCAATATTAGGGTTAGTGGGTCAATATTAAGGTTAGGATAGGTTAGGATTGGGGTTATTGTTAGGTGTGAAACCGTGTACAGCAAATGCAACTCCCTTTAGGTCTTGCAAAGTTTTTCTTTTTTTTTTTTCTTTTATGTTTTCTGCAGTTTATTACCTAAGCATTCTAAGTGGAGGATTCTGCCTTTACTAAAATGACATGACCAGTTCCAGTCAGGTAGCATTTAGTGTCCCCGACATCCCTTTAGACCTATCAAAGATAAAACTCCCAATACAGCAAACCTATATATATATATATCTATATATATATATATATAGATATATATATATATAGATATATATATATCTATATATATATCAGTCATCAAAAAAAAAAAGGAAGGTATATTATATTTACTTGTTTTAAACTTCAAAAAAAGCTCCAGAACTTTTTTGAGCTTCAGGCGTTTGGCTTCTTGTAGTGAAGATGTGAACCATCTCCATAGAGAGTAATTAAATTTTTGCTCCTCCAGCGTTTTGGAGCTTCGAGTTTCAGGCTACAAAACGCGGAGCTGTGAATGGGGCCTTATGCACATTGACATCAGTTTTCATACGCGTCAGTTATGTGCCCTGTTCACACCAATGTTGATGTCACATCGTTTTTTTTCAGGGTAGAAATCTGCATACACGTGGCAGATTCCTGCGCAGAAAAAATCCACACGTGATACCAATCATGTAAACAGGGCACATAGAGAACAGTTGTTTGTTTGTTTTTTTGTTTTTGCTCTTGCAGAACAAGTGCAGAAAAACTGATGTTTTTGCGCATGGTGTGAACGAGTGCATGCTGCAGCATCTAAGGCACGTATGCTAGCTTAGCTGTTTGCTGAACTGCCTCTCATTCATATAATAGAATCAACTCTTTGTATCATTGTTTTTTGTCTATGTAGGCCTGTTTAATAATGCAGTCTACATAAATAGGGATCAGTATCTGTGTTAGTGCAGCTGCTGCATCCCAGCAGACATAAAAGAGATTGCCTGTTCACGGATGCATGGACAAGTGCAAGAAGGTTCCAAGAGGATATGTAGATATCCACAGTAAGGGAAGCTCCAAATACTCATCCGACCAGCAATGAGACATGACCACAAAACAACAAACAAAGGAGCGCTCCCAGCCCTGTGGAAGTCTATAGAGCCACAAGCCAAGGAATAGATCAAATCAAAAAGTTAAAATGCATGACATGCAGGAGTGCCCGGACTGATGCATCATCAAGCCAGTGGAGAGGAGAAATGCATAATCCCAAAAGCTGAAGGATGAAACATGATCCTGGACCCAACAGTAGGTTACACTGCATGATCCCGGACCCAACAGTAGGTTACACTGCCCAGGAACCTCTGGACAGTTTAAAAAGTATGTGGATTATGGCCTCTGGGGTCACTAAGATGGCGTGTCCATCGGAAGTCACGTTCCTGAATTGGCTGTGATGTCATACACCTGGCCAAAGAGCAACCGAATGTCAGCTGGCGAGCAGGAGGTGTCTCTTCCCTCCTATCTGCTCTGAGTGCTCCTCACTGAGTGTAATTTCAGCTCTCTGACCCATGCTTTTCAGAGCTTAGAGATCCTGTGTAAATTATGTACTTTGAATGGATGTAGGGGATAAATGGCTGCAGATAAACGGGTACAATTTATGTAGGAGGATTTATTTCATCTCTGCGTATCATCTGATGGCAGTCACTTCGCTGAGTATATGTAAAGGTTTACAACCACTTTAACATAGAGCAGGAGCTCTGGTAGGGGGAGCAGGGAGAGAACTGAGTTACAGAGAGAAGGACTTGAATGACTTCAATGCTTCTTCCGTGCCTTTGAGGATGAATTGCTCCACAGTGTCTGTAGCTACAGGGAGATCATGTTGTACAGCTCATTTGGCTGTTTAAGATTTTGTAAACATCTAATTTTATATATGCTTTATATTTTTACATGCCACAAGTTCACTTTAAACCACTCATCAGCTTTCATCTCTCCCTCAAATTCCAATAGCCAGACGTTTCACAGCTATTCGTAGGTAGTCAACCTTTAGCTGGCCATACAATAACAATTTTTTTTCATCAGCCAGCAGGTTAAATGAAAAAATAAAATACCTGATCTTCCCCATCCCCATATTCGAAGTGGATGGGGGAATCAATTCCACTAAGCTATTGTGTTCTGACAGCGGGGAGACTTCAGAAAACACTAATCAGTTCTACCAGCTATAGCCGGTGACGCTGATCATGCAGAAACTTTTCAACAGGCTGGTTGTACAGAAGTTGATCTGTAAAGTGACTTGACTTTTATGTACAACCAGCCTGCCCATACATGGATCAAAATTTGTCTGGTCCCTGCTGAACTGGCCAAATTTCGATCCACGTATGGCTGCCCTTTGTCGCAACGTTTAGCAAAGGGCTGAATAAAGATTTTGCTATAGCTGTCTATCAGATCATTTCGTTGTCACTGTACTGGAAAGAATGACGGCATCTGATAGACTTCTGTTGTTGGAAATCTCTTCCCTTTTCATCCGGCTGTTTGCTGTTCTTAGTACTGCAACCGTAACATGATAAATTATTAAATATTTCATAATTTTGTTTTTTCAGCAAACTTGTGTCAGTTGATCACAATAAGCCACTGGTCATTCCAGCAGGAACTGATTCCTTCAGTCAGATTGGTGAGTTCTGTCATCACTCTTCTCACCTTCATTACTAACAAGGTCTAATTTAAAGCAGGTGAATTTATTCTGATATTTTAGGGTCGCCCCCTGCATCTGACAGTGACCTGAGGCAGATTCATGTACGCACTCCCATGGAATTATGGAAGAAGGTTTATGAAAGACATTTTCCTCCCACGGTAAATTTAATTAATTTATTTATATTAGTAGTACGGTGCCAACAATTTACACATTGCCTTACGCACAGTACATTCACACCAGTCACTGCCCTCAAAGGGCTTACAATCGAAGGTTCTTATCTAACATGCATATATATTGATATACTAGAGCTACCAGAATGTCTTCATAATGTGGGAGGAAACTGGAGCACTAAAGGAAAACCCACTCATGCACAGGGAGAACATGCAAACTCAATGCAGGTAATGCCCTGGTTGGAATTTGAACCGAGGACTCTAGTGCTGCAAGACAGGAGTGCTATCCACTAAGCCACTGTGATTTTATCTACTTATATTTCTTGAATCCATCTGTCAGACTTTTTATTAAAAAAATATAGAGTAAAAATTCACTGTTCTGCAGGAGACAGCTTTTCATACTACCACTCTGTAGATGCAACACTTTTGTGTCATGTTTTTTCTGCATCATGGTGGGTGAGCAGTGTCACCTTCTTTGAGAGTTTTGCAGTCGAAACATCTCACTGATCATGATACTATTTCAGTGTAAAAAAAAGAGGCTCTCATAGGTAAAATTGTGGTCCGTGGTGTATATTTTATCTTGCATTTCTCCCTATAGCTTCTTTAGCAACATAATCATAGCAAAGTTGTAGTTTGGAGCCTTTCCTATTTATTCCCAACATGTTATATTTCTTTTGTTGGCAGACAAATTACTTTAATATTGTAGCGGACGTGAATACGTATAATTTCGAATATTCGGATGTGTCATTTTAAATGATTTTAAACTGTTGATTGTTTTATAGTAATTATTTTTTATAACTTTAATAACGGCAGAATTAAAGGGGTTGTAAACCCTCGCCGTTTTTCATTTTAATGCATTAAGGTGAAAAAACTCCTGCGCTGCAGCGGCGCCCCCAAGCCCTCTTATACTTACCTGAACCCTGTCATTCCCATGACAAACGAGCACACCAGCTCCGACTGTGTCTCGAGTCCTGATTGGATAGATTGATAGATTGATAGCCATTGGCTCCCGCTGCTTTCAATCAAATCCAGTGATGCCAGCGCTGTAGGGCGGAGCTGAGTCCTGCAGTCTATGTCTAAGGACGCAGCAGGACAAGGGAGCGCACCCGCACGGGTGTCCACGAAAGAGAGCACTTCTCCGACGGGGCACTCGAAAAGAGGAGGAGCCAGGAACGCTGCGGATGGACCCCAGAAGAGGAGGATCGGGGCCACTCTGTGCAAAACTCACTGCTCAGCGGAGGTAAGTTTGACATGTTTATTTATTTTTTTTTAAACAAACCTTTACAACCACTTTAACTTTAAGAGGTTATCAGCTGGATAATAAGTAGAAAAAGGAAAAAAAAAAAATACATATTCTGGTAATTTTTGTGATGTTACTTTTAAAAACCGCCCAAAAAATATGTAATATATTGTAGCTTATAGGTCTTAGATGTGGTAGCTACATTAGTTTTCCTTTTTTTCACACCTTTTTCCCCTTTATACCTGGTCTTGCCAGTAACACACTTCTGTCCTAAGGTGACTATGCTCACTCAGTAAACTGTATCTATGGAGGGGCAGTGTTGTCATGTTGGGCTGATTTTCAAAATTGGCACATTCTACTCTCCTTACTCCATTGCATAGGGAAGCTTTGCTTTGTAGTTAATAGAAGATAGCTGGAAAAGCTGATCACATTGTTTAAGATGGCATTCAGTGCACAGAAAGTTGCAAGGACACTAGATTTGTTGAGATCAACAACTTTTTTGTAGTTGCAGAAAATGTACTTGGCTTTTAAAAGAAAATAAATGCAGCCACTACAGGGACTGGTAAGCTGCAATGTATTACACGTTTCTCCTTGGTTTAGACATCCTTTAAATATTAAGTGCAACCCCATATATTTACCCCATAAAGTCTCCCAAGTACAAGGATACTTTTGGGATTGATTTACTAAAACTGCAGTGTGCAAAATCTGGTGCAGCTGCGCATAGTAGCCAGTCAGCTTGTTCAGCTGGAAGCTGATTGGTTTCTGTGCAGAGCTGCACCAGATTTTTCTCTCTCCAGTTTTAGACCCCTTTCACACTGGGGCGTTTTTTTTGGGCTAAAAATTGGGCCTGTAAAGCGCTTCTCCTGCAGCCCCAGTGTAAAAGCTTGAGTGCTTTCACACTGTGGCGGTGCGCTTGCAGGACTTAGAAAAAGTCCTGCAAGCAGCATCTTTCGGGCGGTGGAGGAGCGGTGTATACACTGCTCCTTTGCCGCCCCTGCCCATTGAAATCAGTGGGCACCGCTGCCGACGCGCTTGCAAAGCGCTTCAACAGTGGCGCTTTGCGAGAGCTTTTAACCCTTTTATTTGGCCGCTACCAGGGGGTTAAAAGCGCCTCACAGGCGGCCGAAAAGTGCAGCTATTACAGCGGTAAAGCGCCGCTATTTAGCGGCGCTTTACTGCTAACGCCCCCCCCGGCCCCAGTGTGAAATTAGCCCTAGTTAATCATCCCCAGTGTGTAAAAAAATTATGTAGTGTAGTGCCAAAGCCAAAATCTAGGTTCATTGTTCAGCTTATGAAAGTTTATTTTTCTTGCAACATCAGAACCTATTCCAGATCAGTGACTAATAAAGTATTGGAGCCGCAACAGCCCAGCGCTCCAGTGAGCACTGGAGGGAAGAGCAGAGAGCTGATGACTGACAGTCCAGGCTCTCTGCTTAGAGCGGAGGGGGAGAATTGAGTGATCAGCGGTGATTGCTCAGTTCTCATTGCAGAGCTGGAGGGGACAGATGCAGCATCAGATCAATTCCGCATCCACCCAGGTGAGTATAAATGTTGTGTTTTTTTTGTTTGTTTTTTTTAAATCCTGATCTTCTCTTTTAAGAATTTACAAAAAGTTAATTAAACAGGCTGTCCTAAAATCAGTCATCTGACATTGCCCTTTAAAACATATTCAGCTCAACAGTTCTTTAAAAGCTACTTAAAAAAAAAAAACACTTGTTGGCTGGCCAGATTTGTTTGTAACCTTATCTGCAATTATAGGGATTAGTTTTATTGCAGTTTTATAGTACAGTACAGTAATGTCAGCTTGACATCTTTTATGTGTTCAAGGCTGGGCGCAGTTATTTTTTATGATAAAGATTGCTGTGGATGTCTGCACTAAATGACCTAAATTGGCTTGAAACACATTACTTATGACCCTGAAAAGTAAATTGATTGATGCTTATACACTACATTTGGGTTTAAAACCGAACTAAAGGCGCAGAATAGAGGGGGTTCCCTTATACCCCTGTACTAAAGGTAAATGCAGCCTAAAACTGACATTTCAAACAGAATTTAAGTTAAAATAGAGAAGAATATGCCTAGGAAGTGTAAAGATAAAAATAAAAGCAAATTTTGATGAAGTACGTGCCTTCAGTCTGGAACTGACATTTGCAGTGCTTGGTTTCCACCACTAGATGTGACCAGTCTTCCTGGTTAAATGATGGTCAGCATCATTTAACTCATTTCCTGTGAGCCCAGGCCGTCATAGACCCACGTCCTAGGAAGATGTCATGATAAAACCTGGGCTTTGGTACTCCTGGAATAAGTGACACTAATGCTGCGTACACACGGCCGGACTTCCCAACAGAAAAAGTTCGATGGGAGCTTTCGGTCGGACATTGGCTCCCACTGCTGGCAATCACAGCCAGTGAGCCAATGATGAGAAAGCAGGGACAGGACTGAGCCACAGCTCCATGTGTCTTATGAACGAATAGAGCTGGGCTCAGGAGGGAGCACACACCAGTGCCCCCATAACAAGCCGCTTGCTATTGGGTGCTCTGGTCAAGGGGAAGAAGCCAGGAGTGCCGTCGGGGGACCCGAGAAGAAGAGGATCGGGGCTGCTCCATGCAAAGCCACTGCACAGAGCAGGTAAGTATAACATGTTTGTATTTTTTTTTTTCGAAAGCCGAACCTTTAATACCACTTTGAGTACATTTTAGTTGCAAACCCACAACAAGCATGCTGTAAATAAGGGGCAGAAAGTAAATGTCAAAAACAGATGTAGAAAACATCAATACACAAATTGTGTAACGAAAGTTGTTGTCAACAATCTGATGCTTATATTTTTTTGTAAGGTGTAGCCCAATACAAAGGGGGTAGGATAAATCCCTAGAGTGAAAAAAAAAATGATAAGGTTCAGCGCCAATCTTATAAACTCTGAGGTATTAGTTTTGTGAAATGAAAGTAGTATGGGGGTTTATTTACTAAAGCTAGAGGGCAAAATTTGTCACAATTCTACAGAGAAACCAATCAGCTTCCAGGTTTTATTGCTAAAGCTTAATTAAACAAGCTGAGGTTAGAAACCGATTGTTTTCTCTGCAGAATTGTGACTAATTTTGCCCTCTTTTGCTTTAGTAAACAAACCCCATAGTGAAAAAATAGTGCAGCTGCTCCTTTTAAGTGAACAACACTTGCAACAAATATCAGTATAAGCAAAAGGTAGGCGCTACTATAAAGCTAGTTTTAAGTAAAAAAAAAAAAAAAACAATCAAAATACAATGATCAATATGTGGCTAATCCAAAAAAACAATAGTTGATCAAAAAAAACAATTACTGAGTCCCTATTAAAGTCCCATGAATGTTAGAAAATCTTCATGCAAAGCTCCATGAAAGGTTGCATTCACTGTGCACAGAAGTGAGTGCTATTCTTACTTTTCTCCACAATAGTGCTCCACCAAATTGTGTAGATAAAATGCACACTCACTTAATCACAAGCAAAATGCACACGTGAATCATGTCTCAGCAAATCCAGTGATTCCAGTGATGTTTGCCCAAGGGTTCACCAGGAGTCTCTCTCTCTCATAAATAAAAATGGATATATAAAAAAACAGTACACCCGATCATAGTGCAGTAGGTTTAATCAGAAAATTTTCCCCATAAAATCGTTAAAATGTGCACTTACATAAATGGTGCTATGGTCAGCACCAACCTTAACAGCCGTGCTAGATGTCGCCAGCCATTGTGCGTTCCAACAGCCAGAAGAGATGCCCAAGATGAAACCAGATATGACGTCAATTATGGCAAGCATGCGGCCTCAATGTATTTCCTAATCCTCGCGTCATCAGGAAGCTCCCTAAGGATAAATCCATATTTATGGTACATCATGCCTCTAATAGGCACATATATACACATGGGAAAAAATGATCACTGAATGGTCATTCCTCTGCACCTTGCCGTAGTTGGTGTGAACCAGGAATAAAATGCTCAACTCCTATAGAGCTTGTCCTTTTGGCATTATGGCGCTCCCTGTGATTTTCAAGACTTTGTAAGAGATGGAGAAGTGCTGTCCAGCTCCTACCTGCTGCAATAGATCACTGCTTTAGTGATCTATTGCTGGCTTCTAGACATCAATACATCACTTTTAGAATGAATTTGTTGTTGTGGAGTTGCATGGGGGAGGTTCGACCGGGTCTCAACTAACTTGATTCAGACCTTCCCCTATGAAGAAAAACCGAGATAAAATTTAATTTGGCAGACTTGGTCGATTATATTTTAAAATGGCTATCTGGGGGTTTCCAAATTACATAAACATTGCGTTGGGAAAAATAATAGAAAATTATTTTATTTTTTTCCACTATTTCTTCTTAGTAAAAGTCTAGTAGGTAAAAATAAATATACCGGTAATCAGATCCTCTGCTAAAGTAACCACTTGCTGTCCAGGGCAAGTTTTTTTTTTTTCTTGTTCAATACTTTTTTTGTGTATTTTAAATTCAAAAACAGTACAAGGGTTGCATGAACAAACCACCGTGTACATTGATTGAACAGAGTAGGGAAAATTTTTTCATTTTTCATGCACATATTAAAATCAGCATTTTTATGCTAGAAACTTACTTAGAACCCCCAAAGATTATATATTCTCTGGAAAATAAAATGGTGGCTGTTAAAACTTTTTATGGTATGCGATATTTGCATTTGCATTCTGCCATTTATTAAAAGCTAATTTTCAGGGGAAATACACTAAAATAAAATTTAGTGCACACAAACAATATAATACCCAATTGTTTGATAAAATATAAAAGATCTTGTGTCGAATGAATAGATACCAAACATGTCAAAATGGTGAAAACTTTGGTACCTAACGTTTTATTAAATGATGCTTTAAAAGGTTATCATTGAAGAGTTAGTTGTGAATGATGGCCTATTTGCGTTGGCGTGTATGCGCAGGGGTTGGGTGCTTTTAATTTTTTCAATTAACTTTATTGCTATCACAAAGGAGCTAACAAGCCCTTCTATGTGATAGCTTTGGGCAGGTGACAAGTACCCTTTATAGAGACATCAGGACTCTAGCTGCTTTCCTGGCTGTAGCAGCCAGAGCTCTGAAACCAGAAGTGATAAAACGTCTTTATAAGTCTCACAGAGGGGAATGGGGATCAGATGTTCCTCAATCTCCTCTGTATCTAGCTATCCTAGCTGTTTAGCACGGTCCTGGGCTCCCCAGAGGAAAAGGAGAGCCAGGGAACCACCGTGGGCGGCAGCAGCCATTCTCATTACAGTAAAAGTAATCTGATGGTTGTAGAGCAGTGATGGCGAACCTTGGCACTCCAGATGTTTTGGAACTACATTTCCCATAATGCTCAACTACACTGCAGAGTGCAAGAGCATCATGGAAAATGTAGTTCCAAAACATCTGGGGTGCCAAGGTTTGCCATCACTGTTGTAGAGCCACCCAGATCACTTTTGTTGAACAGACAATCACTAGCTGTAAAAAAGATACCAAGCTCATGGGCTTATTATAATCACCTGCAGCCAGGACATTTTTGTACGTTCGGCAGTCAGCAATTGGTTAAAGAAAATTCATTTTTTCTTATTTTTCACTATGACTTTTTACAAAAATCTAGTAGATTAAAAAGAAATCCAAACCTGCTACTAAAATAAAGCCCTATCTGTTTAGAAAAAAAAATGTATAATACATCAGGGTAGACTAAAAGCGCAAGATATAAAGAATGGAACCGAGACCTCTCCAAAATGAAAAACGCTTAAATGGATATAGAAAAAAAAAGGCACAGGGACTCAGGTAGTTAAGCTTGTCCCCTCCCATCTTCCATGTCTCACTATTAGTCATCAAGATGACTTATCCTAGTATGGAGGCTTAGGTGGTGGAAGGGTAGGACATCTTAAGTAGCATAGTAGAACAACTTGAGTACACGGGGCTCCCAGTGTTCTGCAAACTATCCAAAAGTACATGTAGCCACTTTGAGGATACCTGTCACTTTACTAGCTTCAGCAAGTATGCATATATACAATGCAACGAAATATGATTTTTCTCTTTTCTGTAGAAAACAGATGATGTCAAAGATGTAAAGGACCCAGCAAAGGATCCACAGTATGCAGAAAGGGATGTCGATGCCATGAGGACCCAAAAAGATCAGGTATGTGTCTGTAACCTTATGTAGGTTTCCAGGAGAGGTAACTATCAGTCATCTGCAGTTATCTATACAGCCATGCACAGGACAGGAATTAACCGTTTCAGAGCTGCATGTCTTATCAGCCACAGATAACTTTCCATACCATGAACCTGTGTCTCAAATATATTTCTGAGAGTTTGCACATAGGGAAACATGCTAACGGTAAAGGCAGGAGGGACAGACAATGTTTTTGTGTTAAATTAAAAAAAGAAGCATCCCCGTCCATTTAGATGTGGCTCCTGTGTGTTCATTCCTACTAGCAAATAGTAAGTTAGTATACAGAGATAAAGATATAGTTACAAAAGTAAATATTACAGTTGAATTAAATTGAGATTAAAGTAGTTTTAAAGGCTTACAGTGTTGCTAAGCCTAAAAATGTTTTTACCTTAATGCATTGTTTGCATTAAGGTAAAAAAACGTTTTCAGTTTCTGTGTGCCCCCCCCTTCCCCTGTGTGAAGGGGAAGAGAGGGTAGAAGAGACCAGCGCTGTGCGCAGCTGTATCTATTCTCCTCTCTTTTAATCCAGTGCTGTGCCCGAGGGCAGCATCACTGCTCTCCCTCTCTCTTCTCTTGTACAAAGGGTTTTATTGAAAATACAGATCAACAGGTTAATACAAAAGCAGTGATGGACACATCATGGAGAAATATTAGTAAAAACTTCAGGTATCAAAAATGTTAGTCCTAGACACAGAGATTTACGCAAGTTCTTGAAAATCCAAGGGCGATGTGTGGATGAAGAGGCTGTCAACCACTCGTAAGTCCTGATACAATGATAGCACGTTAAACTAGGTTTGCGTGCTAGTGGTCTAGGAGAACCACATGTAACTCACGTGTCGAGAGGAGAATGTAATACATAACTTTTCATAAAATAAAAGAATAAAATAAAAAAAAAATACATAAAGAAAGATGATATATACCATTATTTAGTGTAAACATTTTCACATCATGTATCCAATCACAGCAGGGTCATGCCTGTGGGCCAGAGAGAGATAAAAAGAAGATAGGAAGGAGCAGTGAGCAGGGGCATGACCGGAAAAAGAATAGGATAGGTGTGCAAGACTTTAAGAAAAAGGGAAAAGGAAGAGAAGAAAAAAAAAAGAGGGGGGTGAGGGGAGTCCACGGGGTGGGGGGGGGAACAGTGGCACACTAGAGAGAGAGGAGTGCTGGGTCAAATCGTGAAGGGTGGTTATGAGCCACCCAGGGTTGCCATATCCGGAGGAATCTGTCATGGGTATCTGCTAATACAGCTGTCAGTTTCTCATTAACCATGATGTCATTGACACAGGCCATTTCTAGCACCTGAAAACCGCCCCAGTGTAAAAGGGGACTTAGAGAGGTTGAGGTGCAGCTCAACTAGACTGTGGGTTCTTTTCAGGTTTCAAGAGACAAGTAGAGGTATTTTCAGGCAGACATATGGTGCCCAAACTTTGTAACAATAGCTTGAGAGAAAAAAAATGCCTTTAATAACCTAAATTAAAAGAATATCTGCGCTTGTAATGAATAAAAACTTAGCTGCTCAACACTATACCTTTGATACTAGGCACATGCAAAACCAATAAACAACTGCAGTGCATAAAAATAAAATAAATGATAATCCCATAATGGGAAAAATATTAATAACCGTGAATAATGTCCATAAAACTCCAAAAAGCACACAGTGTAATGTACTAATATCTGCACCTCAAAACGTGAAGTGATAGAAAAAAGAAAGTAAAACTATGTGGTAGGTTAGAAAGAAATCCAGGGATAGCCGATGTGACACCGAGGAAATATCCACACCAAAGGCTTACCAGTGTGCCAGTGACCCCCTTGTTCAGGGTGGTCAGAAAATGCTCAATCAAGCAGTAATGATAGATCCCGTGGCAGGGACATGGACATCCACTCAGATAACGCTTGCTAGTTAATCCAACGGGTCCTCACCCGCACTCCCCTCCGCGTCGTCTGCTCTTCGCAGGATTCCGCCAGGGCACTTGGCACTGGAGCCAGCGGATGGTTAACACCGGACACCAAACCCGCAATGTACACTCCAGCCGAGATTCTCAGAAGTTACAGTAGACCATAGGAGGGGTTTGGAGGTGGACTGGACGTGAGGTCACGATCACGTCTCTGTCACGTGATCATGACCTCACATCCCATCCACTTCCAGACACCTCTATACTGGCACTTTGGTAAGCCTCTGGTGTGGATGTTTCCTTGGTGTCACATCGACTATCCCTGGATTTCTTTCTAACCTACCGCAGAGTTCACTTTTTCCTTTTTTCTATCACTTCACGTGTTGAGGTGCAGATATTACTACATTTCACTGTGTGCTTTTTGGACTTTTATGGACATTATTCATATGTTTATTATTAATTTTCCTATTATGGGATTGTCATTTATTAATTTTGTTTAGTCACTGTGTTTGATTTTATGCGCTGTGCTTGTTTATTGGTTTTACCTTTTTAATAACCAGTTTCAGCATTGGTCCGATAAAAATGGTAGCTTGTTTTGATTTTTATTCTGCGCTCCTAATAATTGAAACATTGTAGACTAGCATATTAGTTTAGGGCTTATCATTGGTTATCTAGCGCCGTACACATTATTGATGTAAAAAAAAAAAAATTCCTTTAATAACTTATTTCAGTGTCAGACCTATAACCCCACGGTTAACTTTTGCTTCTTGCTTATCAATAAGTTTGCTTTTGGCATATGTAGCTGATAAGTTTGTGCTTATATTATACAGTACTATGTTTGTTGTAAAGTGTTTATCAGCTCCACACATGATAATAGCTTAAGGTCAATAACCTGCAGTTACCTCTTCAGTTTACCTGTGTTAGATGCTCATGGATGCCATTTTTTTAATCATCTCTTAAAACAGTGCAGTTCAATCAGAGAACCCCACTCCTGAGTTCTATAAAACTGTGTGTGCTGGTTAGACTGGTCTGTTCCTGACTGATCGCTACAGGATACCATACACATGGAAAAAATGGGCACCATCTCCCTAGAGTGGTTCTCCCTTGGCCTCATGCACATGGGCAGAAAAAAATCTGTTTTTAGGGTTTGTTCACACAGTGGTTGAGCCTCACTTTTACTAAGCTTAGCTGAAGTGCCCCTTGACATGTATATGTATTACTGTTAAAGCCTTTGTACAGTCAAAATGTTTTCCATTGAGTTTTAGAAAGGAAGGATTAAAAACTTGTTACGTGTTTCTTGCATATAGTGCTCCCTCTGCGGAGATCTCCCCTCCAGTGGCGGCTGGTGGTAGACTGGAGGGGACGGCAAACAAACCCCCCAGGTCCGCACTCACCCCTCTGCGGTCCCCCTGCACTCACCCCTCTGCGGTCCCCCTGCACTCACCCCTCTGCGGTCCCCCTGCACTCACCCCTCTGCGGTCCCCCTGCACTCACCCCTGCGCGGTCCCCCTGAACTCACCCCGCCGCGGTGCTCTTGCACTCACCCCTCCGCGGTCCCCCTGCACTCACCCCTCCACGGTCCCCAAGCGCTCACCCCTCCGCGGTCCCCCAGCACTCACCTCTCCGCGGTCCCCCAGCACTCACCCCTCCGCGGCACCCCTGCACTCACCCCTCCGCGGTCCCCCTGCACTCACCCCTCCGTGGCCCCCCCGCACTCAGCCTCTCAACGGCTTCCCGCCAACCCAATCCGCCTCCTGTCCTTATTGGCTGGTAGTGGAAGCTGAAAAACAATAGCGAATATTAATTTGCTAGTGTCATAAGCGGGTGGGGTTCGAGGCCCAACCTTTTTTCAAGCCAATTAAAGCCTCAGGCTCCAATCATGTGGCTTGAAAAAAAAACTGTCTAGCGCCCTGCATGCAAACTTGGGGGGCGGCGCACCTGCGACCCTTATGGACCGGCTGCTCCTGCTTCCCTCCCTGTCTATTGTACTCTGATACAGCAAAGAGATTACGAGGTCTGTAAAAAGTCCAGCCACTGTTAACATATCGACAAGAGTTTGCGCAGCATCAATGTAACCTGGCAGCCAAGGCGAGTGGGCTGGAATTTGCATGCGTGAACAATGACAACTTCACTGTACTGGTCAGTGGGAGCACTAGACATCGTTGAGTGAACATGTGTACTGTGTGGCCGTCACATTCAAAATGACTGAGCCAGTAGAGCAGGGAATATGCATCACATTTTGCATTAGGCTTGAACATTCCTCCATGGAAACTATTCGGATGATTAAGAAGGCTTTTGGGGATGCAATGAGTGCAGCCAAATAAAAGTGTGGCACAAACACTCCAAAGATGGTCAAGAATCTGTTGAAAGTGATCCACATTCTGGAAGACCTGCAACAAGCAGAACACCTAAAAATGTTGAACATGTTCGGGCTGCTATCAACAAATCTTGGCAATTGACAGTGTGAGAACTAGAGGTTGATCTGAGGATTCCAGAAAACTACTGTGTCTGAGATTTTGACGCCGGATCTTGGCATGAAACATGTCTTGTCAAAATTTTTTATGCGGCTTCTGCTACCATAGAAGGAGCATTATGCTTCAGTTGCTAGTGACTTGCTTCAAACCGCTACCAATAATACAGATTTCCTCAAGAAGGCCATAACTGGAGATGAATCGTGGATCTACAGCTATGAAGGCCCGGTCATCCCAATGGAAGAACTGTGTGAGGTCCCACGTTGCCTACTTTCAAGGGGACTGAGGTGTCCTTGCCCTTCGTACAATATTTCTTAAATCTTCTTCAATAAACGTCTCTATTTTATATATTACATGCCTGAATACTTTCCAAACAGACCTTGTATATAAAATAAATATTTATATGCCCCATATTGCCTCTTGGGGAATCAGGAGGGAATTTGTATCCCCCCCCCCCCACTGGGACAGGTTGGGCCATGCTCCCATATTTTTATTTTATTTTTTACTTCCTCTAGTGTGTGTGTGTGTTTTATATTTAACTTTATTTTTTTTAATTGAATAGGACCTGTGTATAGCTATGTAACTGTTATAATTTTAATTATTATTTGCCAAAATGTTCCGTTGTCATGTAATTATGTGAATAAGCAAATTATCCTCTGGGTAAAAATAGTTACTTAGTCTGGTTGAAAAGAAGACCATCTAGTTCAACCAATAAAAGGGAAAAAAAAGAATCATAAATCCTTTATACACAATCCTATACCCACAGTTGATCCAGAGGAAGGCAAAAAACCCAGCAAAGTATGAACCAATTTGCCCCAGCAGGGGAAGAAATTTGGATTTTTCTCTGGATCAACCTTACCTATAAATATTAGTATCCAGTTATATTATGTGCATTTAGAAAAGAATAAAGGTTAAAGGAAAACTATAACAAGACGCTCTACAAACTAAGTACAGTGATGAAAATAGATAATGGAAATAAAAATAAAGTATGAAAAATAAAAATAATTTTCATTTTTCATTCTATATTTTTTATTTTAATTTCTGTACTCAGTATGTAGAGTGTCTTGTTAAAGTTTTCCTTTATTGTGTTAGCAGGATTTTATAGGATATTTCTTCCTTTTTGTTTTTTTTTTTTTGTTTTTTGTCTTTAGGAACCATACTATTAAAGCTTGTGGGTGTTTTATGGGGTGGGGGGCTAAGTATTTATATTTTAGCCACACTACCACATATTTTTGCACTTTACTTTATCTACACACAGACTAAATTGGAGTCTGGCCGGTCAAGATTATTTTTTAGCAATTCGATTTCCTTTAGTTGCTTACCCACTTAGTGGTGGCCAATGATGCACATAAACCGCCCCCATCCACAGGAGACTCCACCCCCATTAGTAAGCTCAACGGGGCGGAGTTAAACTTGTTGGGGGCGTGGTCTGGCGGAAGTCCAGGCTGAGACTGCCACTTCATACACAGCAGGTCCTGTTCTGATGTGTGGCTCCCGGGACCTTCAGCTCTTATCTACCATTGTCTGGAGCATGGGCAGGCTTCTTGCTCACAGCTCTCACAGCAGCAGGCCCAGGACTACACTTCCTTGCATCTTGAGCAGCTCACATACACACCATGGGTTCTTAGGTAGCTGTCGGTGCCTATGCAGCCAGTGTAGCGGTCCAGGGATTTGAAATCCCCGCTCTTCTCTTTTTGTAGGGCTTCTGGGATGGATCAAAACGATTCCAATTGGTCTGCATTTCTGGTATATTTAAAGAGCAAAAGGGAGCAAATACGTTATTTCTTAGGGTTTACAAACACTTTATCACCTTTGTAACCAGTAACCCAATGTTACATGTCACATTACTTTAAATGGTTTTGTTGATTGAGTAAATAAATGTGGATTTATTATTACATGAGAAAGCTATTGTGTAAATTAATTAAAGGACTAATATTTGTTCTTTAGATAGTGAGATAAAGATATCTGTGCTAGTGGCAGAGCACAGCTGCCCTTTGCTCAGAGATGGCTATGTTTCCAGACATCTCTAAGAATTTGGCACTCGTTGCCTTCTTTTTATAGCTGTCATGCTGACGTGTCACTCTGTATATCAATACCGTAAACTTAATTTATCAGAAGAACGGTATATTACAGTGATGTGCTACAGCGTTTAAAAAAGGTAAATCACAAATGGCTTGTTTAACCTTTTCACTGCCAATTTTTGCACGTTTAAAAAATAATTTTAAGCCTGAAGATTGGTTAAAACCCCCAAACGTTACATATTTTATGAAAGCAGACACCCTGGAGAATAAAATGATGATAGTTCAATGCACGATATTGCCCAAATTTTTGGTAAAATATAAAAGATAAGGTTAGGCCAAGTAAATAAATACCCAACATGTCAAGCTGGTCTCCCTCCCCTCCACGATGCCAGCCATGTGGGAAACATGGGGGGGGGGGGATGCTCCAGAGTGGCCACATTCCAGGGGTCACAGAAAGCAATCCAGCAGCCACTTTCATTAGAGTGTACACGCAGCCATCGGGAATGTGTGTAAAACCCCGTGCTGCCACCGCTGTAAGCATTACGGGGCGGTGGCAGTAAAACGGTTAAAGGAGTACTGTGATCACAGCATACACCATTGTTTTATAACATGAGTTTTGTAATAACAATACAAATAGTTAAATTTGACAATCCAATATAAGCTTACTTGAAAAATCTCTTTTTATGCTGTGAGTGCTGTCTGTCTGCTGTCTCTTTCCTCAACTTCCTGGACTCCCTGTATGCTTTGCAGCTTCTCCTCTGCTTTTTAATGTTCAGTTTTTTAAGGACTACAAATCCAATAGTATCTTGCTGTGTGCAAGCAGTGAGTCCTGTACTGACTCCGCCTCCTGGAGCTCCTCCTCTCAGAACCTCTGTAATTCAGGAAGCAGGCTCTGTGAAATGTGTGACACAGCAGTACCTACTCACAGGACATAGTGACTACGGGTCACAGAATTAGAAGAAGTCAATGTGTGGGGATCTTCACAAAATAAGTTGACAAACTTCAAGATCGTTCAGATTAATAGGAGTAGGCTAGAAATAATTTAAATAAAAATTTGAAGTGAATATGTCAGTTTACATTTTGACCATATATATGCTTTAGTATATTTTCAATATGAGGTTTATATCCTGTAAGGTTTCAACCGTGTCATCCCTTACCCTTTTTTCTTGTAGACTGTACATGTTACGGTTTTTTTCTTTCATATTCTTTTATTTCATATTGTTTTTATTACAGTTTTTTTTTCTGTACATATTCAGTCTTTCCTGATTAGGTTTTATCCTTATTAAGAAAACATATCTTAAACTTTCTTCCTTTTTTCCTTGAAGGAGCTTGAACAATACAAAAGAAATGCTGACAAGTCCTGGAAGGCGATGTCACTTGGATCTCATACATGATAGATATGGACTTTTTTTTTAATCATATCTGTAAGAAATGTTTGTTTCATATACTGTATATGTGTACAATAAATTCTTCTGTATCAGTTATGATCTATTCATGTGTTTCAATTCAAGCCCCAAGGATACTCAAAAACTGAAGTATAAAAAAATGAGTTTGTTGCCCATAGCAATTAATTACATATAACAAAAAGTATTGTGACAAGTTCAGTTGGAGTATGTTAGTATACAGTGCCTTGAAAAATTATTCATACCCCTTGAAATTTTCCACATTTTGTCGTTACTAAACTAAAAACGTAAATGTATTTTATAGGGATTTTATGTGATAGACTTGCACAAAGTGGCACATAATTGTGAAGTAGAAGGAAAATGATAAATGGTTTTTAAATTTTTTTACAAATAAATATGTGAAAAGTGTGGCGTGCATTTGTATTCAGCCCCCTTTACTCTGATATCCCTAACTAAAATCTAGTGGAACCAATTGCCTTCAGAAGTTACCTAATTAGAAAATAGAGTCCACCTGTGTGTAATTTAATTTCGGTATAAATACTGCTGTTCTGTGAAGCCCTCAGAGGTTTGTTAGAGAACCTTAGTGAACAAACAGCATCATGAAGGCCAAGGAACACACCAGACAGGTAAGGGATAAAGTTGTCGAAGTTTCAAGCAGGGTTAGGTTAGAAAATTAAAAAAATCATTAGCTTTGAACATCTCACGGAGCACTGTTCAATCCATCATCCGATAATGGAAAGAATATGGCACAACTGCAATCCTACCAAGATATGGTCGTCCATCTAAACTAACAGGCCAAGCAAGGAGAGCATTAATCAGAAGAGCAACCAAGAGGCCCATGGTAACTCTGGAGGAGCTGTGGAGATCCACAGCTCAGGTGAGAATCTGTCACTCGTGCACTCCACAAATCTGGATTTTATGGAAGAGTGGCAAGAAGAAAGCCATAAGAAGTCCTGTTTGCAGTTTGCGAGAAGCTATGTGGGGGACACAGCAAACATGTGGAAGAAGGTTTTCTGTCAGATGAGACCAAAATTGAACTTTTTGTCCTAAAAGCAAAACACTATATGTGGCAAAAAACTAACACTTCACATCACCCTGGACACACCATCCCCACTGTGAAACATGGTGTTGGCAGCATCAAGTTGTGGGGATGCGTTTCTTTAGCAGGGACAGGGAAGCTGGTCAGAGTTGATGGGAAGATGACTGGAGCCAAATATAGGGTAATCTTAGAAGAAAACCTGTTCGAGTCTGCAAAAGACTTGAGACTGGGGCGGAGGTTCACCTTCCAGCAGGACAACGACCCTAAACATACAGCCAGAGCTACAATGAAATGGTTTAGATCAAAGTATATTCATGTGTTAAGGCCCATAAACACGATCAGAAGTAAAATTTTGTCCGAACAATCTGCCGATTTTCGGATTGTTAGTATGGTGCTTTTCGACAGCTGATCCGACAAAAGCTGGATGCAGACTATACAATTTTTGTTGTACGTTAACTCAATGTCCGATTTCTGTTTAATCAGTATGGTTTTCGTCTGAAAAAAATCGTAAGAGCAAGACTACGCATGCTCAGAAACACAAGAATACATACAAAACCATTCAACACTCTGGTATCTGGATGGCCACTAAATCAGCCTCCCCTAATATCTCTGCTTTAAAAACTAATTATAAGGTCCTCTCACATTGATACCTTGTGCCAGCTAGAATCGCAAAATTTGTCCCCATCCTATTCTGAATCTTGTTTCTGAGGCTGCTCTGATCCTGGCACTCACTTACATGTGTGGTGGCAATTCCCGATCGCTCTAGAAAGCACTAGAAACCAATCTGCGACCAGATCCTGCAACAACTCTCTTAAACCTAAAACCAGCCGAATTGACTCATTCCCAATTCAAATTATTTCTACACTTGTCCACGGCGGCCAAGCAGACCATGCTAGGGCTTGGAAATCTCAGACCTTGGTCATGGCTGGGGCCAAACATAGAATGAATAGGGCCCTCATATTCGCTAAAATGTCAGCTATTGAGAATGACCAGATATGTACATTTGAGAAAGTATGGCAACCGTGGGTGAAGCATTATTTACCTTTTGGATTTTGACAATACCCACCTGTTACCTTGGTAAGTATATTTTTCTTTCCCCATTTAATTTAGTTACTTTTTTATTATTTATTTTATTTGGACCAACAACATCAGCTACCGAAACTGAACCGCACTACCGTCCATGGGAAACCCCCCCCCACCTTTCTCTTCCGTCCCAAGGGCTAGCCCTCATGTAAGTGAACCAGAATCCGCTATAGAGGAACGTATATCTTCCCCATAACCAGACTCACTTCCTCTCCTCTCCCATCTTTGCTATTCCCCCCCTCTTCCCTTACCTCTTATACCTTGACTGCCTTTATAGTCATTTTCTTTCAATCACAAACAGTGTAACCGTCCTTCTACGTGTCTAAGCCTGTCTTTGGCACTTATTTTTATGAACTATCTCTGCATAAAATTAATCTTGACCACTACTCTCCTGTTTAAACATTTGTGTTTAACGTTTAATGCACTTGCACAACTGCTTTTTCACATGTCAATTAATGTATGTAAATATGTCGGTTACTCTAACAATCGAGTAATTCTGTCTTTCTCTGAGACAATAAAAATTTCTTGACAAAAAAAAACAAAAAGAAAAAACAAAACTATTCGACACATTAGGTCACTTCTGAAGTTGAGTTCTGTCGTATGAGAATTTTCATATGGTTAGTAATTTCTTCACTTTCGACATGAGACTAGCATGCAACAAAAAACGTACGAACGGTTGTCTGAAAATCTGATCGTGTGCACGAGGCTTTAGCAAGACTTGAAAATTGCTCTCCATCCAATCTGACAGAGCTTGAGCTATTTTGCAAAGAAGAATGGGCAAAAATGTCCCTCTCTAGATGTGCAAAGCTGGTAGAGACATCCCCAAAAAGACTTGCAGCTGTAATTGCAGCGAAAGGTGGTTCTACAAAGTATTGACTCAGGGGGGCTGAATACAAATGCACGCCACACTTTTCACATATTTGTTTGTAAAAAATGTTCTCTTTATGGTCTCTTTACCCCTAGCTGTAATCAGCTGTGTCCGAAGTAGTGGGCATGCGGGGGGGTGGGGGGCACGCGGTCACGGGAGGACGTCATATGACGCCCTCTCAGAACTGGCCAACCGTGCTGTAGCTTCCATTCATGCCACCGATGTTGTCACATCTGTCGAAACATGTATGTCGGAAGTAACCACGCTATCTGAGCTTGTATACAAGTGGATTTCATCCTGGGAAATTACTGTTTTAATGACGATATTTTAATAGATTGATGTAAGTGTTTAATTACCTTTTTTCAAAATAAAGTGTTTTATGGTTTTACACTATGTGGACCCCTTTCTCTTCCTTATTGGTCACATCTTAGAATTATTAGGGGTCTGTCTGATCAGCTATAATACCTTACAACTACTGAGGTTGGGTTCACATTGCAGTACGGAGCTGCTCACAGCAGGGGTCTGGTGCATCCCTGGTCCCTGTTTCAGGTCCGATTTCAGTCTCAATTTTTAGCTGAATTCAGACCTGAAATGGACCAGAAGAGGCACAGGACACTTGTGCAATTCGGAGCCGCTCCAGAGATGTGCGAGACGGCTCCATTGGGAGTCGGTCACAATCTCCTGACATGCAAGTGGATGCAGGGAAACCAGCATCCAATTTGCAATAGTGTGAACCCAGCCTCGGATTCATTTTGAGAGCTGGATCATAGTATAATGCCTGGTAAGGATACATCCTATTAATTATCACAGTGGAGGTGCATTTGGTGGATATTCATCTAAATACTCCCTTTCTTTGGACCACCAAGGACTTCTTTTTCTATTTGTCCGTTATCATTAGTTTAAATTGTTTGAACACTATACAGTGGGGACGGAAAGTATTCAGACCCCCTAAATTTTTCACTCTTTGTTAAATTGCAGCCATTTGCTAAAGTCATTTAAGTTCATTTTTTTCCTCATTAATGTACACACAGCACCCCATATTGACAGAAAAACACAGAATTGTTGACATTTTTGCAGATTTATTAAAAAAGAAAAACTGAAATATCACATGGTCCTAAGTATTCAGACCCTTTGCTGTGACACTCATATATTTAACTCTTCTTCTGATCATCCTTGAGATGGTTCTACAACTTCGTTTGAGTCCAGCTGTGTTTGATTATACTGATTGGACTTGATTAGGAAAGCCACACACCTGTCTATATAAGACCTTACAGCTCACAATGCATGTCAGAGCAAATGAGAATCATGAGGTCACAGGAACTGCCTGAAGAGCTCAGAGACAGAACTGTGGCAAGGCACAGATCTGGCCAAGGTTACAAAAAAATTTCTGCTGCACTTAAGGTTCCTAAGAGCACAGTGGCCTCCATAATCCTTAAATGGAAGACATTTAGGACGACCAGAACCCTTCCTAGAACTGCGGTCCGCCATTTAGTGATGCCCGCTATATGATTTTGTAAGAACAAACAACAATGTACAGCAAGATTGTTGTGATTTGAGATACTTTTATTGATCCTGTATTGCATGATTGAAAACAAAATAAAAACATAGCAATTGACCACTTCAGCTCTCACACCTGTACACCCCTTATAGATGAGGACAATTTTTACATTTCTGCTATAGACCTATGGAAGTAATACATATGGTATATCATTTTTTTTCTTTTACAAAGGATTTTAATATTATTCAGTCCAACACATACAGTCAACAGTTAGATGGTTATTGTATGGTGATCAAGACCTAATCAGGAAGGTATACATGTTCAAGGTTCGGCGCCCATGGCAGTAAAGTTCCAAAAGCTACTAGCCGTGACAACATAGAACTTCCTACTACAGTATATATTGAATTAGAACAAAGGCATCCAAGCATACAGCCCAAAGAGCAAGGCATAAGAGCTGATTTGTCCGTGAATAAACCTTATAGGTAGAGATGCAATATATATATAACGGTATATAAAAAAATTTAAGGACAAACAAGGCTGGTATCCTTGCGAAAATGAAAAGATGAGTCAGTTTTTTTTTTTTTTGTTCAACCAGTGGGCCTGAGCATGGCCTTAACAATTAAGCACACTAGGTGGCAAAACGCATCTGAGGGACCTCTCCTGCAGGAGAGCACAGCAGAAGTCATCCTTTTTTTTTTTTTTCTTTTTTTTTGGAAGTTCTCTTTATTCAGTTTTATGTTTATAGTACAACACAGAGCCTCAGGGGCATACCTCAGCTCAACTTATACAATCAGAACTAATAAACCCCTCCAAAAAAATTACAATGGTAGAATGAAGCATGGAACACAGAAAATGCCCTAGGGAGACACGGGTAATATCAGGGCAGGTAAAAAAAAGGAGTAACAAAAATGGCAAAAGTATAAACCTGCAAGTCATATGTAAGGAATACATATATAACATGTGTTGTCGGTGCACCCACCTCTACCTAATCGAATTAGACTAATCCAAAAAATGAGTGGTTCAAGCAGTGGCAGTGGTCCAGCAAAATGTCCCAAACAGCCGCAGTGGCCTTCCATTTAAGAATGATAGATTTTCTAGCATAGAATGAGTGGAAGCCATCTTACATTACCTGGTTTTAGTTTTGGTTACAGTAAGTCGGCATACTGTGTGCGATTAGCTGCCATTTTTCTGTAGTATATTGTAGCCTGACAAGCTAGTCAGAATGGAAGTCTTCCGACTTCCGTGTTGGAGCAGTATCAACCTGGCCTAAAGGGGAAGTCCCAGATATCTGACCATCTCCATCCAGATCCGGTATGTCACCTAGCCATCTATTCCATAGGGCTGATCAGATTTAGAAATCTTAGATACAATCTAACATTCATGTTACTTTGTTTTTATTATGTTTCAATCCTCTGCAGGCCAAAGGGGGTGAGCTTCAATCTGCATATATTGTCAGGTAATGCAACCTTACGAACCCGAGACCGGAAGAACATCTATACAAATTTTCCTTTTCTTTTTCTTTATTCATGTTATATGGAATCCTCTGCATACTGCAAGTTTATTCTGTATAATTAAGTAAACAATTGTTTATATATACAGTTGTGCTCATAAGTTTACATACCCTGGCAGAATGTATGATTTCTTGGCCATTTTTCAGAGAATATGAATGATAACACAAAAAAATGTCTTTCACTCATGGTTAGTGTTTGGCTGAACCCATTTATTATCAATAAACTGTGTTTACTCTTTTTAAATCATAATGACAACACAAACTATCCAAATGACCCTGATCAAAAGTTTACATACCCCAGTTCTTAATACCGTGTATTGCCCCCTTTAACATCAATGAAGTCTTTTGTAGTATTTGTGGATGAGGCTCTTTATCTTCTCAGATGGTAAAACTGCCCATTCCTCTTGGCAAAAAGCCTCCAGTTCCTGTAAATTATTGGGCTGTCTTGCATGAACTGCCCGTTTGAGATTTCCCAGAGTGGCTCAATGATATTGAGGTCAGAACCTTCACTTTATTCTGCTGTAGCCAGTGACAGGTCAACTTGGCCTTGTGTTTTGGATCATTGTCACGTTGAATGTCCATGCACGTCCCATGCACAGCTTCCTGGCTGATGAATGCAAATGTTCCTCCGTTTTTTTTTTAATAACATACTGCATTCATCTTGCCATCAATTTTGACCAAATTCCCTGTGCCTTTGTAGCTTACACATCCCCAAAACATCAGCAATCCACCTCCGTGTTTCACAGTAGGAATGGTGTACCTTTCATCATAGGCCTTGTTGACTCCTCTCCAAATGTAGTATTTATGGTTGTGGCCAAAAAGCTCAATTTTGGTCTCATCGCTCCATTTGACTTTGTGCCAGAAGGTATGAGCCTTGTCTCTGTGCTGTTTGGCATATTGTAAGCGGAATACTTTGTGGCATTTGCGTAATAATGGCTTTCTTCTGGTGACTCGACCATGCCTCCCATCTTTCTTCAAGTGCCTCCTTATTGTGCATCTTGAAACAGACACACTACAT